>NC_141695.1:378727385-379192385 GCF_964263255.1 Lissotriton vulgaris
TTAGACAATGGCGATATGCAAATCAGCTCTGACCCTGTTGCCCCATGGGAACAGTCCAGTCCGAACTACAAAGGCCATGTCCTTCCCAGAACGGAATCAAGCATCCGAGGACCGGACCGGTTTCGAGGTAACACCTCTCATCAGCCCGGCTAGCTTGACTCCAAGTGGTGTGGAGTGCCTGGGACCCACGTCTGGGCATCCCCAGCGCACTTAGGGCGGCAATTGCAAAAACAACAAGTGATGGACCGAATGTGGATCAATGTCACACATTCCCCCAGTCAAAAGATCTGGGCCTAAATCCATCGTTTTTTTGCACTCCACACCACCCTGGGTTAGACAATGGCGATATGCAAATCAGCTCTGACCCTGTTGCCCCATGGGAACAGTCCAGTCCGAACTACAAAGGCCATGTCCTTCCCAGAACGGAATCAAGCATCCGAGGACCGGACCGGTTTCGAGGTAACACCTCTCATCAGCCCGGCTAGCTTGACTCCAAGTGGTGTGGAGTGCCTGGGACCCACGTCTGGGCATCCCCAGCGCACTTAGGGCGGCAATTGCAAAAACAACAAGTGATGGACCGAATGTGGATCAATGTCACACATTCCCCCAGTCAAAAGATCTGGGCCTAAATCCATCGTTTTTTTGCACTCCACACCACCCTGGGTTAGACAATGGCGATATGCAAATCAGCTCTGACCCTGTTGCCCCATGGGAACAGTCCAGTCCGAACTACAAAGGCCATGTCCTTCCCAGAACGGAATCAAGCATCCGAGGACCGGACCGGTTTCGAGGTAACACCTCTCATCAGCCCGGCTAGCTTGACTCCAAGTGGTGTGGAGTGCCTGGGACCCACGTCTGGGCATCCCCAGCGCACTTAGGGCGGCAATTGCAAAAACAACAAGTGATGGACCGAATGTGGATCAATGTCACACATTCCCCCAGTCAAAAGATCTGGGCCTAAATCCATCGTTTTTTTGCACTCCACACCACCCTGGGTTAGACAATGGCGATATGCAAATCAGCTCTGACCCTGTTGCCCCATGGGAACAGTCCAGTCCGAACTACAAAGGCCATGTCCTTCCCAGAACGGAATCAAGCATCCGAGGACCGGACCGGTTTCGAGGTAACACCTCTCATCAGCCCGGCTAGCTTGACTCCAAGTGGTGTGGAGTGCCTGGGACCCACGTCTGGGCATCCCCAGCGCACTTAGGGCGGCAATTGCAAAAACAACAAGTGATGGACCGAATGTGGATCAATGTCACACATTCCCCCAGTCAAAAGATCTGGGCCTAAATCCATCGTTTTTTTGCACTCCACACCACCCTGGGTTAGACAATGGCGATATGCAAATCAGCTCTGACCCTGTTGCCCCATGGGAACAGTCCAGTCCGAACTACAAAGGCCATGTCCTTCCCAGAACGGAATCAAGCATCCGAGGACCGGACCGGTTTCGAGGTAACACCTCTCATCAGCCCGGCTAGCTTGACTCCAAGTGGTGTGGAGTGCCTGGGACCCACGTCTGGGCATCCCCAGCGCACTTAGGGCGGCAATTGCAAAAACAACAAGTGATGGACCGAATGTGGATCAATGTCACACATTCCCCCAGTCAAAAGATCTGGGCCTAAATCCATCGTTTTTTTGCACTCCACACCACCCTGGGTTAGACAATGGCGATATGCAAATCAGCTCTGACCCTGTTGCCCCATGGGAACAGTCCAGTCCGAACTACAAAGGCCATGTCCTTCCCAGAACGGAATCAAGCATCCGAGGACCGGACCGGTTTCGAGGTAACACCTCTCATCAGCCCGGCTAGCTTGACTCCAAGTGGTGTGGAGTGCCTGGGACCCACGTCTGGGCATCCCCAGCGCACTTAGGGCGGCAATTGCAAAAACAACAAGTGATGGACCGAATGTGGATCAATGTCACACATTCCCCCAGTCAAAAGATCTGGGCCTAAATCCATCGTTTTTTTGCACTCCACACCACCCTGGGTTAGACAATGGCGATATGCAAATCAGCTCTGACCCTGTTGCCCCATGGGAACAGTCCAGTCCGAACTACAAAGGCCATGTCCTTCCCAGAACGGAATCAAGCATCCGAGGACCGGACCGGTTTCGAGGTAACACCTCTCATCAGCCCGGCTAGCTTGACTCCAAGTGGTGTGGAGTGCCTGGGACCCACGTCTGGGCATCCCCAGCGCACTTAGGGCGGCAATTGCAAAAACAACAAGTGATGGACCGAATGTGGATCAATGTCACACATTCCCCCAGTCAAAAGATCTGGGCCTAAATCCATCGTTTTTTTGCACTCCACACCACCCTGGGTTAGACAATGGCGATATGCAAATCAGCTCTGACCCTGTTGCCCCATGGGAACAGTCCAGTCCGAACTACAAAGGCCATGTCCTTCCCAGAACGGAATCAAGCATCCGAGGACCGGACCGGTTTCGAGGTAACACCTCTCATCAGCCCGGCTAGCTTGACTCCAAGTGGTGTGGAGTGCCTGGGACCCACGTCTGGGCATCCCCAGCGCACTTAGGGCGGCAATTGCAAAAACAACAAGTGATGGACCGAATGTGGATCAATGTCACACATTCCCCCAGTCAAAAGATCTGGGCCTAAATCCATCGTTTTTTTGCACTCCACACCACCCTGGGTTAGACAATGGCGATATGCAAATCAGCTCTGACCCTGTTGCCCCATGGGAACAGTCCAGTCCGAACTACAAAGGCCATGTCCTTCCCAGAACGGAATCAAGCATCCGAGGACCGGACCGGTTTCGAGGTAACACCTCTCATCAGCCCGGCTAGCTTGACTCCAAGTGGTGTGGAGTGCCTGGGACCCACGTCTGGGCATCCCCAGCGCACTTAGGGCGGCAATTGCAAAAACAACAAGTGATGGACCGAATGTGGATCAATGTCACACATTCCCCCAGTCAAAAGATCTGGGCCTAAATCCATCGTTTTTTTGCACTCCACACCACCCTGGGTTAGACAATGGCGATATGCAAATCAGCTCTGACCCTGTTGCCCCATGGGAACAGTCCAGTCCGAACTACAAAGGCCATGTCCTTCCCAGAACGGAATCAAGCATCCGAGGACCGGACCGGTTTCGAGGTAACACCTCTCATCAGCCCGGCTAGCTTGACTCCAAGTGGCTTCATCTGGCAACATGTTTCATGCATATTAGTCAAAGCGATCTACCGGCAATTCATCCGGACCTAAGAGAGATATCTATCTACACTAAGCCTGGTGTCTGGTACTGTTTACTTTGATATACCACGCCAAGCACCTAACAAAGAAGTACCTGTAGATGTGATGGCCAACTCAAGACCTAATAAAGACTGGCCTCATCAACTTCCGGCAGGGCAAGACACTTGGAATTTCCAGTGTCGTGTAAGGACCGCAAGGATGGCGGAGACCTACCCCAACGCTGACAGTTGGCATAGGTCAGTGCAGGCTGGGGGGTCTGCACAATAAATGTACTTTGCTTAAACGTACTCAAATGTGTGCTCTCCATTACGGCATCAGAAGGGTTCGCCCTGTGATTCAGCAACTCACCGCCGCAGGAGTTTAAGCACCCGGGGCACTACGGAGCGGTGGCGGTTACCCTTTGTTCCTCGTATATACATATATATGTATGTAATTGTATGTGTATATATGTATGTGTATGTGCAGCTTGATTAAAAAGATATTGTCCTGACGCGTTTCGGCTCATGATACACCCTTGTTCACAGGTTAGCTGGATTGAAGCGTTCACTATGTCGTTAAATACGCCCATTGGCGTCTCACCGTACTACAATCCCCAGAATGCACTATTGCACATTGTCAATTTCTTTAGTCTTGCAATTCGTTTTCCCTTCAATCTTTGTTTATCTCGAGGACAGTCTTTATGAGTATTTCAAATTGTGCTCATACATCCTGATCAATTCAGCTCATAAACTTGCTTTGCTGCCATTAAATGGCCATTAAAGATAATGAGCTGCATAATTTAGTTTTTCTTGCTGCATAATTTGGGCCTTCTTTGTCACATAATTCCAGTGGGACTGCTACATTTAAGAGTTTAACTGCCCAGTGAATGGCTGACCAGTTACTGTTGTGAGCAACAATTTGTCGCTTCCATGAAAGCATTTAAATTGGCCATGGGAAACTTATATTCCTACTCAACCAAACTTACCGCTTGGCATATAAAGCAAATTCTGGTCACCAGACCCCTGCCCCTCTTCACTGGGCATTAAAAGCAAACTTTGCTCAATGGGTCTGGAGGTGAAGGAACACCTAGTCTCTGAGACATGGCCAGGAACGTGTTCAAGAATGTCTGGCACTGTGAAAACCAATCTCCTTCGAGCAACGCCACTCCAAGAATGTGCTGGAATGCACCTGGAAAATGCAAGACACCATGCAACCCACGGGCAGGCATCTGACAAAGTAAAAATGTAATTTGCCCATGACCAAACCTTCCACATGAAAGCTATACAGGTGAACAGGGAACAATATCTACAGAACTGATAACTGACTTAAGCGTCCACTTAAAATATGTGCAAAACAGTCATTCCTTCGGCCCCAAATAGTCCACGTTCCGTCTTCAGAGATGGGGTGGGAAAAGTTTCTTCAGCATTACTACAAGATGGTGAAAGAAGATACCATTTGATTTGAGAAATGCCTCTGATCTGCTATCCTTCAGCAAGGGTCTAAAGACATGGCTCTTTACTCTGTAATCCTGCGTAATGATTTGGAATAGGACAGTGTTCACTATGTGTCAATTCTTCAAACGCCTTGACGCCAACGAGTAGATGTGCGCTATACAAATACTTAAATAAATAAGTAAGTAAAGCTTTATTTCGATATAAAAACATATCATAAAAGCACAACATCACAGCATAAAAACAATAATCAAGACAAAGCAACTTACATTTCATTTTACCATTAAAAGCATCTCATCATTTACACGAGGGAAACATAAAGTTAATAAGAAATTAAAAGGGACACATTATTGAATCGTCAGTTGTTTAGCAGTTCTTAAGCGCCACGCCCAGCCTAGGAATTTTGCCAAACAAATGGCAAAAAAGGGTCTTGCATCAGAGAGCAGTATTCTTATAGCTTCCAGATGCGAACGAGTTCCCAGGCTCCTACAAAGAGGCTTCAACCACCTCCGTCTAGGGGCCATGTAGACACGGCACTCAAATAAAAAGTGTGCGACAGATTCAATTTTTAGCTCACAGAATGGGCAGTAAGGTACAGTTTGCAGGGGAGGTTTCCAGGTAGAGGTGAACTGACATAAAGGTAAAACCCCAACCCTGAATTTAAAATATAATGCCCTATCATGTGAACTATGAATCAGGTCCAAATATGGTTCTCTGGAGGGGATATCTTTAACCATCAGGAAATTGGCAACAGTTTTTGGATGATTTGATTTGCCTAGTCTCTCATTATCCACCCAAGACCAATAAGCCTTCTTCAGTTCTTGTTTGGGAGGTGCTATTTTGTTTTCCCACGCAGCTCCTAGACCGAGCATGTACAGTGCCCTTTTAACCTCTCTGAGCCAGGCGATCTTATGCCAGCCAGGTAAGGAGAGTACATCTTTTAGGGCGTCTGCATAGCTATGGAGTTCGGGGACGTTCCAAATTCTAGACCATAGTAATAAGGGGCGTAATTTAGCTTGCTCGCAGATTGGGCGAATACCTGTATCAAGCAAGAGGGGGACTGTGGGGGTACTCTGGGGTAGCCTCATCAGGTCTTTAAGAAATTTATTTTCTAGGTGGGCCAAAGTGTCCACTCTCTGGGTACCCCAAAGTTCTGCGCCATACAGAGCTGCACTCACGACCCTACCCCTATAAATATCAAGAAGTGCCCCAATAGGTTTTGTAGAGGAGGCACGCTGTTCTTTAAGTAAAGCACCAACAACCCTCTTATGGGTTAGAAACACTTTTTGGTGGTGGGCCTTCCAGCTCATACTATCACAAAGACGTATGCCTAAATAGTCAAATTCTTTGACCCGTTCTAATGTGACAGAGTCTAGAGTGGGGGGTTTAACAGATTTCTTAGGGGGGTTAAGGACAAGAAATTTGGTCTTGCCAATATTTATAGTCAATCCCTTGGTGTCACAGAAGGCCTTAAAGCTGGAGAGTAGTGACTGTATGCCTGCAAGTGATTTTGAAATCAGAAGGGTGTCGTCCGCAAACAAGAGCGTCGGGATTTTCCTTCCAGCCAGGGATGGTGCATCAGCAGGATGTTGAAGAAGGTGCTCCACCACTCCATTGACGTAAAGCGAGAACAGAGTGGGGGCAAGCACACACCCCTGGCGGACGCCCCTGTCTACTGGGATACACGGTGTTTTTTCTCCCTGGGCACCCCATCTGATTTGGGCAAAGTTGTTGTCATGACATTTTATCAACAAGGCCAGCAAGTAGGGGGGTAGACCTAGCTCATCAAGGACTTTCCACAATAGTGCTCGTGGGACCAGGTCGAAGGCTGTTTTTAAGTCTATGAAGACTAAATATAAACTGCCCCCTCCTAGCACCACAACCTTCCAATAGAGCATTAAAAGGCGGAATGTCTGCTCGACGGTGCCTGTCCCTGATCTAAAACCCGCTTGAAAATCAGACAATATCTGATTTTCGTCCACCCACTCCAGAATCCTACCCAATACCACTTTCCCCGCTACCTTTTGCGTCGAGTCCAGCAAACTAATGGGCCGGTAATTGGCTGGGTCCTCCCTGCTGCCTTTCTTGAAAATGGGGACTACCCTCCAAGAGTCAGGGAAGGACCCCCCCAACATAACCTCATTAAGAAGGGCAGCAATTAATCTGCTCCAGAATGGGGGATTATTTTTTATCAGGTCGCCCGGGATCCCATCAGGGCCTGCCGCTTTGTTGGAAACAATACACCTGATTGCCTTCTCTACTTCCATGATGGTAAAAGGGACTTCATTTGGTGGGAGATCTGAAGAACTGGGCCATGGGAGCGGGTCTGACTGTGGGAGGCCTGTGTGAGCCGAATACAATTTCGAAAAATGGGCAAACCAGGCAGCGCCAGGAATATTACAAGTCAGTTGTTGATCAATGGGCTTATCTCTTGATCTTAGTAAGTCCCAGAACCCCTTGGCATCTTTCCTTGTGCTTGCCTCTGTTAGGTCACGCCAAAAGTTAGAATCATACATCCGCTAGGCCTCAGTCACAGATTTCCTATAAAGTTTCCTTGCAGACCTGATGGTAGCTTGGTCTTTTCCTTTTACTGCAGCAACAAGATCACCCTTGGCGATTCGACATTTAGCTGTACACCACTTTTCGCTTGATCTCAGGGCTCCCTTTGAAGCAGTTCTGGAGCTGGGTTTGGGAATGATGAAGAGCGCACTTAGTGCTGTTACAGTCTCCGTAAATAACGATAAGAACATTTTACCATCGCCATTTGTGGTATCAAGCCCGGGTTCAGCCTCTAATATAATGGTTTCAGCTTGTGTCATCCTTGCCTCATCTGCTGAGACTCTTGCCCATTTAAGACGTCTGCCACAGTTTGAGGGAAGAATCTCATGTGTAGCTTTCCATATCTGATTGGTAGTTTCTTGAGACCCAGTTTGCCAGGGGACAGTAATGGTTAGAGCGAGAGGGTTGTGGTCGCTGTCACAGGTCTCTATAACCTCCATGTCGTAGTGGTATGACCAGAGGTTATAGTTGAGCATAACAAAGTCGATTCTAGATGAGTGGCCCGTCCTATTATATGTATGGGCACCCATGGGATCTGATTTAGAACGCCCATTCGTTGCTCTCAGGTTATGCTCCATACAAAGAGCATTTATATCGATTGCCCTTTGTGTCCATTTAGGGATCGGTTCGAGGTTCAAGATAGGGATACCCCTCCTGTTATCCTCATCGTTGGTATCCAGAATATCTTCTTTAGCTAAAGGCTCAAAGCAGCAATTGAAATCGCCTGCCAGCAGGACAAAAGAGTCAGAGTCACAGGCAGCCAGGTTGTTACTTAAGCCTAAAGAATTTAGAGATCCTCCGTTCCTGTTGCCCCTTAAGTAGAGGTTAAATAGTTCTAGTTTCCTTCCCCCTTTGTAGTGTAGTGTTAGCCATTGGAGGTCAGATGTTTCGGTTGTCCTTTGAGAAACACTAAGGTCTAGTGCTATGTTGATCCAGATAAGAAGACCGCCGGACGGGCGTCCTTTAGAACCTTGGTGATGAACAGCCGGGACATAGAAGGTCGAAAACCCCACTCTATGTCTAGGTTCCTGGCACCATGTTTCCTGTAACAAGCAAATGTCGTAGGGTGCCAGGAAGGTGTTCCATTCCGGGTTATCAAAGTTGCGTGCGAGGCCCGCCACATTCCAGCTTAGGATCTTCAATGAGGATTCGCCAGATGCAGAGTTTTTAGAAGAATAAATAAATAAATGGCAGGTCACTCAGAGCCTTACAAGATGAGGAAACAAATCGAAAACCTGAGTTGAAGCAGGTCCTTCTTCTGCACTAGCCACCAAGGGGAAACTGTCAAATGTTCATGTGGCATCTCCCCAAGCAGGCCTGCTGCCCTCCCTAATGATCTATACTAGTTATCTCCCTATACACCCAGGCCTTCCTTGTGCCATATTCAAGCTGTCTGCCACAAAAACAACTCCAAAGTTCCTTGTAATACACAGGCTGTTCTCGATTAGGTTTGCTCTTGATTCGGACCCTATTAATTACTGTCCCTTACATCTTTTTATTTGCTCTAGCAACCTTTGACAGGGTGAGCTAGGGCCCTGCATAGTGACATGATGACCACACTAGGAGCAGATTTGTTAACTTTGTGCAGCCACTCAGTCAGCTAAAGTGACTCAAAGTATTGATAAATGATTTACTTTCCAGCACAACATGTTATTTACACTGGAAGTAGCACTGAAGTAAGACCAATAGAATGCTATTGCATTACTGTGGCGTCCCATGCTACCACCCATGGTTTTTGACTCAAAGCCCAATATACTACCAATAGTTAATGGGGCATTGCACTAAAAAAGCCTTCTTGAGACAGGCACTAACAAGGAGAAATGCTTGAATTTGTCCTACCTTTTTACACATTGCATGTGTGATGTACATGTTGTTAGTGTGCTGCACTTGTACAGATCACATACAATGTGGGAAATGTTTTAAAGTATGTCAAAGCATTGTACCTCATATCTGTTTTGCTCATAAATTGTTACTATATATGTTAATCTTTAACCTACCTCTTATTGTAAAGCGCTCTGATACCCACGGGTCATGGTCACGCTATACAAAACTCTATAATAAATTTAAAAAAAATTGTATTTTGTACCAGAAAGGTCCCCTTCCAGTAAAGCATCTTATGCTACACATCAAGTATACACATTTGCACTTTCTAATTGTGGCGTTCGCGATCTCTCTCAGGAGGTTGCTGCATGCCACATGGCTCTCAAAAAATGTTTTCCAGTTGTGGTTTATCAAAAGATGTTTTCTAGTTGTGGTTCATCACATGGTATCACATAAATATATGGACAAGCAATGCACTGATGAAATAAAAATGAACGAAAGAAGAGCTTTCTATTAGAAGCTATGCAGTGATGTTTGTCATTTCCACTAAGAGGAACACAAAGCGATGGATGGAATTCATGAATTAATTTCAGTTACTTGTACATACTCTGGGTCGCATTCTAGTCCATCCTATATATATATTTTTTTTTTGTTGCTTGCTATCACTCCAGACTACTACCCGGATATGTGGGGAAATGCCACTGTGTCAAAGTATTGTAGCCTAAATATCGAAGACTAGAATATTGATAACATAAGTATAGCAAGGGAAGTCTAGGTTTACTATACTTAACTCCACTTTTGTATACCTTGACCCTCTAAGGTGTGTTGATGTGGAGTTACGAACAGTGAATCTATAATAAACCATTATAGCCGATCATGAGGTCTGTACCGGTTGTTAAATGCCCTCTTCCTGAGTTATCGGGAAGGACACTAGTATTTAATAATTTTTCTGCTTTTTTCAGATAATTATGAACCTGTCGCATTTACCACATAATTCATTATCTGCGGCATCATCTGCAAGTTTTACCATAAAATATGTTTCTAGCTCAAACAGATCAAAAGTTACTAAAACGTGGAAACATGTTTGCTCACAGTGGGCTGCCCTCTGCAACGGTTCACTGGTCATCTTTCAGTTGCTTATTTCTGTATTTGCTTGTTAAACCGGTACTAATTAGATGAAATCTTTCCCCAGACAGTATTACCACGTGTAAAAATTACAAAATACCTAAGTAATGCAATCAAAAAGTGTGCCACGTGATTTATCTTACTGCTTTGCATGATTTTGTAAACCCTGCCCCATCATTTGGTGTTCCCCTGCTGAATGATTCCAGTGGCCCCAGCTATAGAACTGAGCCACAGGCAATGGCCTACTAACGACTAATAGGGCCTTTAACAACCAGTACAGTCCGAGGCAAGATGACAATGGGGTTGTTAGCATAAAGAAGACAAAAAGAAGGACAAGCATTAGAAGAAGGGCTATACCACCATTATTGGCCTTGAGCCACTCTGTTATCTCCAATGGAGCTCTTAACATTTCAGTGTTCTAATCACTCATTTATACTTACCTTCTCATTATTTTATTCATGATATTTTGGAGTATTGATTTTTCCCACACAATATTCTGACAATCATCCTTTATACTGGCAATTGTGGCTGCCCTGTTCCTAAGCGTTATTTGCACATGGTTGGTCCCATTTTGGAGTGGCATGGTAGACACAAAAGTGAAATGATTGACGAATTCAACATGTGACTCACTTGTTTTTCTAATTAAAAATTTTTGTGACAGACACATCAAATTGCTGTCAAGGGCACATTAAAAACTAAAATGAGACATGGTACATGGGATTCGTGGTCATTGGTCTTTGTATTCATGCTCTGGATCAGCCTCTTGAATGCTTTAGTCCTATAAAAAGCAAAAATTAAATATTATAGCTTGCGAATAAATATTTCATGACATTTTTACGTATTGTCAATCACATATAATTCCTTTATATCGATGAGGCTAATTCACCTTAGAAATGACTCTGAGCCATACGAAAAATAACCTTGCTTATCATGTTTAAAAAGTACACTTTTCCAGACAATTAATAAATAAATCATGTGCCTGTATTTTTCATAAGAGGTAATAGTTTGGTCGTAATGCTCAAATAAGAGAGAAAGATGCATATGGATCAAAGCCATATATGAAATTTATTAGCAGCCTTTACCCATGCTAGTCACCCCATTTAGACTTTAATAGTTTGATTCTGAAAGGCACACACTGGCAGTTGGGCATAGATAAACAGGATAATTAAGACCCTCACACCTAATTGGCATCCACAATCCTAACCCTGCAATTTGCCATTTGTGCCTTGTTGCCTTGAAGTAAGGCCATGCTGCTTTGGACCCGATTTAGAGTCTGCCACAAAATATGGGGGTATAAAGAACACAAGCTCTATTTCTACCCGTTAACAGATAGTGCCACTTTTTTGAGCTACACTTGATTACCACTAGCCCAAAGAACATGCTGACAAGCTCAAAATGGGTACTAATGCTTAAAAAGGCCCTCATAAGGATTGTGCAACTTTTAACATTAATACTAGGGTTTAAATGAGGGTTGAGGAGTACTGGCCAGAACAGAATAATTGTTGTTTTCTACTCTACAAATCTAGTTTGAGTACCCAGCGAGATTAGGATTTCTATATTATCTTGAAATTCAGTTGTCAACAAGATAGGCCAGTCTCGTGTGCATGGATTCAGAGCATAAAAAAGTTGTAGGACAGAGGTTAGGAGGTTGACCAACCCCACTTACATCACCTATTTAGAATAGTAAAACTTTAGATAATGAATAAGCCTGCTTTTCACACGTTTGACATTGGAAATGATACTGCTTGGAGCTACATTTCTAATGAGAAAGATTAAAGAGTCCATTATTACACCCGCTGCAAAAGATGTGCACAATCTAGTCTTTTTCTAAAGTAAACATGAGGCAACGTTCATGTATTCCTTAATGGGTTTACTTGAAACTTTCTAGATCAGCCTTTAGGGCAAGGCCTATTGGAACAAAACATATCATTCTGATTTCATATCCAATATTCTGGTAAGGAATGTCAAATACACACCCTCACTTACAACATAGTCCCCTCAATAATACATTTAAAAAATAAAAGACTATGCCAAACTGATAACTACTTACGTTGCATGGTTAATTGAGAATGGATATGGGCTATTGGATGAAACGTGTAACTATTTACAACAAATAGAATTGAACTTCATGGGTGTATATTTTGATTTACATAGTCATCAAACCTCTTGATTTCTGTACCTTTCTTTTGATTGTTTCACACAAATTGTCCTTTCTCTGTCTTCACATTCAGACTCTGAATTATCTCTGAACATTCCATCAAACACTACTGTTCTGCTTTTATCCCATATCGTACAATTTCCACTTTCCCATCATTCCGAACTGCTTTTTTTACTTTTATGATTTTGGAGTAGCAGGTTTGACCCTTCTGTCATACCGTGGATACTTTATGAGAGCAAATTGACCACTCTCCAAATGTACCCTTTTAATTATCTTCCTTTCATCAACATTTTTTTATGCTGCTTGTTTTACCTATACTCTCTTATTTTCTCAGCATCAATCTTACTATATAAATAACTACCTACTCTTGTCAAAATAGTTCTGGCCTTCCTACCACTCAAAAATGTAGATAGGGTGAAACCCATCACATTGCCTTCAGTTGTCTTATTTGATAGTATTGTATGTTTTACTAGATCCAAACATGTTTCCTGTTGGCCACTGCCATCTCATTGGAATCTTTTACAATCATACACAACCTTTCAGCTAAGCCATTAACCCTGGAATTGTAATCTACTGTTCTTCTGTGCAAAATACTCCAGTGCTCCAAATATTTGTTCATGTCCTAAAAGCAAAATTGTGATCCGTTATCAGGCACACGTTCCTCGGGAAAACCTTCACCCATGAACCTCTTTTCCCAAAACTCTATCATCTTCCCCTCAATACTACATTTATAAATTCTACTTTGAACCATATTACCATGTCCATCGGTCCTGTGATATCTATGGGAACTTCCAACCATGGCGTCATAGGAAATTCTAACAGTTGTGAAGGTTGTGTGTGTATATCTTATATCCCTTGTTACTATTTGCACAAATTTTGTTCTCTTTCTTTTTTTTAATTTTTTTTTTTGTATTAATGGTCAGGCATATTATACAGTTTCCACATTTCTTATTTGATTGCTTTACATACGTTTGTTCAGCGATCTACAGCACGATATGGAAGTCAAAGTTTTACAAGTGACATAACATATTCATAACAGAGTCGGGCTTATTAGGTACAGCTCTAATATATTTCCATAGTATAGTCTTTGCCTTGTATTTACAATCTACAGCATATGGTGATGTCAGCAGAGTTCCCAGAATACAAAACAGTTATCATAGCTTTTATACGGTGGTGTGTGGTTAGTCATCAGCATGCATAGACCTTAGGTATTGCGTGAGTGGGTGCAAAAAATCTTTTGGTCAGGAGGCCTCTGGTAGTTCTTTCGCGTAGGTTTCTAGCTGTTCCCTGCTATACGTCATATCTGTGATCCAGTGTTTGCTTTGTGGTGTCTGTTTGCTCCCCCACTTCAAAGCTATTCTTCTCTTAGCGAGGAATAATGCCACAGCTAAGAATTTGTGCCTTCTGGCCTTTTTAATTTCATAGTTCCCTAGCAAGCAGGCTTGGGGTAGATTAGGTATCGCTGTGAGAGTGCTGGTAACTGTTTACCAGTATTGAGTGAAGCTGAGGGCATGCCCAGGCCATGTGTGAAAAAATCTGCTCGTTGGGCGCTGTATCTTATGCAGTTGTCATCTTCCTGAAGTCCGTATTTATATAGTTGGGTCGGGGTATAGTACACTGGTTGTAAGAATTTGAAATGTATGATTCGCAAGGTGCAATTGGACGTGAGCAGTTGTGTAATTGCATAGCTGTACCCCAGTCTTCCTTAGAGATTGAACTGCCCAGTGCGTCTTCCCATCTTTATAGAGTCTGTTCCTGTTCTCGGAAGTGCTCACGCTGGGCTGAATTATACAGGTTCGATACGAGCATGTGGGTGCTGTTAATAGTATTTGGAGCACGAGGATTGGCAGGAGGCAGTTTCCTCTCCACGGGTGGGGGCGATACAGATGCTGACTAGGCTAGTGCAATTAAAGATTTTGCACAGGTCATATGTTACGGGCCGACTCTCATCCGGATGGGTCATTCGGAGGGGTGGGGGTGCAGGAGGGGATGTGGGGAACTTGGAACATTTATACATATCTTGTGGCACTGTGGAGTGGTGCAGACATATTGGGAGAAGATCCACGATAAGGTAAGGGAGGTCCTGGGGGTAGAGATAAGGCCGGAGGCCCGCAGGTGTATCCTGAATGTTTGGGAACCCACAGATCAGAATACGTATAGAAAGCAGTGGGTGACGCTGGCATGCATGGTAGCGAAGCGTAATATTGCACAGCTGTGGGGAGCAAGTCAAGCGCCCCGGGTGGAGAAGTGGGTGGTGGATTTGGATTGGTGCATGTTTAGAGAGTGCTCAGTATATGCGGCTAGGGGGTGTCCTGCAAAGTGGGGGAAAGTTTGGGAGAATTGGAATCACTACCGTGGAGATATCTGTGTACCTTAGATACGTCAGGACGATGTAGAGGTGCACGAGTCCCCTTGATCCACTATCACTATTCTGTATCGTATTTTCTTGATGTATGGAAAGTAATGATGAAACCGGCAAAAGTTTCAACTGTCACCTGATGCTTATTTATTGTTGATGTTTCAATAAAAAGATTTTTTTTTTTTACATATTTGGAGCATGTTATGTGTTGGTGGTGTGCTGGGGAATGTAGAATAGAGTTCCTTCACGGCCGCTCACAATCTAAGGTATGGAAATATCTTTAAGGGGTGCTACTAGCGAGGTGTTATTTTGTGATATGAATTGGCCCTCTTGAATATATTTCCCATAACGTGTATGCCCATGTCTTCTAGTGGTTTTTGCACGTTTTTTTCCTGCGTTACAGATATGCTCGGATGATGACGCAGGGGTAGCGCTGGTGCATACGTGGGTACTTTGTGCGCACGCTTCAGTAGCATATGCCATGCCATTGATGTGCAGCAGAATGGGTTAATTTTTGCTCTTGGGGTAGTGTGTCTTGGCTCCAGGATATAGGCAACTAGTGGGGTCGGATGTACTCTCTTGTGTTCCACCGCAATGTGAGGTATTGGTCATGAAGGTGTATCCAATAATGTGCATGTTGTGCCTGTGCACAGTAATAGTAAAGGTGTAGGTCTGGAGCTCCGAACCCCCCTTGTGTATACGATCTAGTCAGTTTCCTCCATCCTAATCCTGACTGCTTTCCTGCCCATGTTAACTTGGTCGGTCATATTAGTATGTAGTATTGTAAAAAAACTGTTGTGTGAGTCGCACCAGTATATTTGTGAACAGATAAAGAAACCGTGGGAGCACCACCATCTTCTGTATTGCTATTCTGTCAGCTAGCGATAGTGGGAGCCTAATCCACCTGTCTATTTGATCTTCCAGTTTTGTAAGGGCTCTACCATAGTTGTCGCGTATCATTAACTCCAGGTCTCTGTAAACCCACACCACCAGGTATTTCACCCGGTCAGTATGCCATTGTAAGGGGTAGTCTAGCTGAGGTTGCAGTGTAGCTGGAGCCAATGGAATCACCATAACTTGGTCCAGTTGATACCCTGGCCTGAGTGGTGTTCGAAGCAAATATATTCTCTGATTAATTTATTTAAATTTGCTGCTGGATGTCATGTGTATATAACCATGTCGTCGGCATAAAGTTATATGCTTACTGGCCGAAGTTGGAACTGTAAAGCTGTGTCAGCGTGTTTTTGCCGAATTTTGCCTGCTAGGGGTTCTAATGCTTAAGTGAATAGTAGCGGTGATAGCGGGCACCCTTGCCTCGTTCCGCTATATATGCGATAGGGTGGGATGTATTACCGTTCACCCTTAATTGTGTGCTCAGTTCTGTGTATAATAGCGTTATCAAACGCAGGAAAGTTTACGGGGACCCCATGTTTCGCAGTACTGAGAACATGAAGGGGCCATTCTACCAAATCGAAAGCTTTCGCTGCGTCCTATAGGGTAGCAGTAGCCAGCAAGTCTGGGTCCAACTGATGAAACATTGCAAAAATGGTCCGTAGGTTATGTGTTGTTGACCTCGTTGGAATGAATCCTGATTGGGCTGGGAGGACCATGTTTTGCATTAGGGGTTCTAGCCTAATGCAATCATTTTCGCTAGTATTTTGGCATCTATGTTTATCAGTGATAGTTTATGATAGGAGTCACAGCTGGTGGGGTCTTTGTTTGGCTTGAGAAGTGTAGTTAACAGAGCTTCCCGCAGTAAGTGGGGTAATATACCCTCTTCGTACGCTTCAGAGTACATCGCTGTTAAGAGAGGATTTATTAAATCTCTATATTCTTTATAGAATTTCCCTGGTACTCCATCCGTTCCAGGGGCTTTATTATTAGGGAGTGAGCTGATCGCCTCTTTTAGCTCATCTTCGGTTATAGGATGGCTAAAAATACTTACGGTGGGCATCGGAAAGCCAGGCCAGAGCAATGTCATCTAAGTATTTGTCTGACTCTTCTGTGGATGTGGTCATTCTAGTGGAATATAATTGTGTATAGTATTCCGAAAAACACTCGATAATGGATTGAGTGTCATAATGTGCTATATCTTGTGTGTCTGAGATCTGGGTTATATGGGATGTGGTGTGTGCTGGGCGTATTCTACTGGCAAGTGAACGCCCTGGCCTACCGCCTTCACCATAGTTACGCACCGTGTGTCTACGTGAAATGTTTTTCAACTCACTGTCTGCAAACTCATGATACGTGTTCAATTTATCCCTTATTTCTGCTAAAAGCATGGGAGTCTGGGTTCGTGTGTATTCCATTTCCAGCTGTTTAATTTCTTTTTCGACCTTGGAGAGCTGTTGCTGGATATCTTTCAGTATTCCTGGATGTTTACGTATGAAAAATCCTCGTATTGTAACTTTGAAAGCTTCCCACAACGTTCTAGCACTATCCACTGTTCCCGCATTATGCTCAAAGTAGTCTGAGATGGCCTGTTGAAGTTCTGTCCGGAACACCTGGTCAAGTATCGCAGCCGGTTTAAGGCACCATGTGAACTGCCTAGGGGTGTGTGTGGGAGCGTGATTTCTAGGTGGACCGCTGCACGGTCAGAGAGCGTTTTGGGCATGTGTTTGATTGATACCGCCCACGTACTAATGTCACAGGTTGCTATCCAATAGTCTATTCTTGACCATGTATTATGTGTCGTGGAGACGAATTCTCCAATCCCTCGGCCAACTCCAACGACATCACCCCCTCTCAAATCCTCTGCGACTCCCTAGCCTCATTTTTCCACAACAAGATTGCAGACATCCACAACAGCTTTGACAACCAACCCGGAAACCAACCCACCCCACCATCTGCTGATCATCTCCCCCCCGTGAACACCCTTAACGACTGGAACCCAATCTCCACTGAGGACACCATCCGCCTGATGAATTCCATCCACTCTGGATCCCCCACAGACCCATGTCCTCACCACATCTTCAACAAAGCAGACTCCGTCATAGCACCACACCTCCGAGACGTCATCAACTGCTCCCTCAACTCCGCCACCTTCCCGGAAGACTGGAAACACGCTGAACTCACCGCCCTTCTGAAAAAACCAACAGCAGACCCCACCGAACTCAAAAATTACCGCCCCATCTCGCTTCTCCCATTCCCGGCCAAAGTCATCGAGAAAGCTGTCAACAACCAGCTCGCCGCCTTCCTCGAAGCCAACAAATCCCTCGACTCCTCTCAATCTGGCTTCCGAGCAAAACACAGCACTGAGACCGCCCTCATCGCAGCAACAGACGACATTCGAACTCTACTGGACAAAGGAGACACAGTCGCCCTCATCCTCCTCGACCTCTCTGCAGCTTTCGACACAGTCTGCCACAGCACCCTTTTACAACGCCTCAATAACATCGGAATCCAAGGAAAAGCACTGGAATGGATCACCTCGTTCCTCACTGGAAGAACCCAGAGAGTCCGCCTTCCTCCATTCAAGTCCGAGGCCTCTGAAGTCATCTGCGGCGTACCACAAGGATCCTCGCTCAGTCCCACCCTCTTCAACGTATACATGAGCCCCCTCGCGGCCATCGCACGCCAACACAACCTCAACATCATCTCTTACGCGGACGACACTCAACTGATCCTTTCCCTCACCAATGACCCCAGCACCGCCAAAACTAACCTACACGAAGGAATGAAAGAAGTTGCCGAATGGATGAAACAAAGCCGTCTGAAACTGAACTCGGACAAAACTGAAGTCCTCATCTTAGGTACATCCCCCTCTGCATGGGACGACTCCTGGTGGCCAGAAGCCCTCGGAAAAGCACCCATCCCGACAGACCATGCACGGAACCTAGGTGTCATCCTGGATTCTTCACTCTCAATGAACAGACAAGTCAACGCCGTATCCTCTTCCTGCTTCAACATTCTTCGCATGCTCAGAAAAACATTTCGCTGGATCCCCTCCGAAACAAGGAAAACAGTCACCCACGCTCTGGTCACGAGCCGACTGGACTACGGAAACACCCTCTACGCAGGTACCACCGCAAAACTCCAGAAGAAACTCCAACGAATCCAAAACGCCTCAGCCAGGCTCATATTAGACATCCCACGCAACGAACACATCTCTGGTCACCTTAAAGACCTCCACTGGCTACCCGTCGATAAGAGGATCACTTTCCGTCTGCTTACCCACGCACACAAATCACTCTACGACATCGGACCAGATTGCCTCAACTCACGACTGTCCTTCTACACCCCCTCCCGCCAACTACGTTCTTCCAGCCAAGCCCTCGCCACTGTACCTTGCATCAACAAGACCACCATGGGAGGCAGATCCTTTTCATACCTGGCTGCTAAAACATGGAACTCACTCCCCGCTCACCTCCGCCTTACCCAGAACCACCTAGCATTCAGAAAGCAACTTAAAACATGGATATTTGACAAGTAATCCTCCTCCCCTTCCTAAGCGCCTTGAAACCCTATGGGTATGTAGTGCGCTATACAAATTCCATGACTTGACTTGACTTGACTTCTTTGCGCCCTTGATGTCGCATGCACCATATGTCTACCATCTCCCATTCCTCCATACCTTCTTTGATTATTTTTGTGGCCTTCAGTAGACAGGTCCACCTGTTTTCCATATTTATCATTACAGGTGGACCCGTCTACTGAAGGGTTAATGCATGTATTAAAGTTGTCTCCCCATAGAATTGCTGCTGGAGTCGGTGTTCGTAATTTGGTCCAGATTTGCGCATAGAATGTTGGATCGTCAGTGTTTGGGCCATATGCATTTATTGGGGTCAAAACTGTCCCTCCAAAGTTACCCTGGATTATGGCATAAAGTCCCTGGTCGTTAGTAATGGTATGAAGAGGTGTGAATGGGACACTGTCCTTAATTAGGATTAATACCTCCCTAGCGTACGTGGAGTAGGAGGAAGCCAATGATGCCTAGCCTGCACCAGTCTGCCCTCAGAGGATTGGGTGAGGTGAGTTTCCTGAAGACTGGCCACATCCACCTTATGATGGTCAAGGTAGGCGAATACTTTACTAATTTTTTGCAGGTTGTTAAGGCCTCTCACGTTCCATGTCATAAATGTTAGTGTTCTAGTGCTTTGTGTCATAGAACGAGCTGTGTGTCATTATGGATTGCCATGAGGTCCTGACTGTTAGGCTGCATGTGGTCTCTTCAACTGTGTTTTAAATGTTCTGCCCTGTCCCCCCCCCCACCCACACCGCTGTCCCAATTGCAGTGGAGACATTTCCCAATTGTTTACTCCGTTACCTCCAACCCCCCCCCCCCCTTTTCCCCAACAGTAACAATAACTTGGTGTGGTGTACACATGTGGTTGGCAGCTGCCAGCCGAATACCCAGTTGTGAAGACACACGGGGCCGTTTGTTAGAATATATAGTTGCGTCTATCTCACAGATTGTACAACATCAGACGGTAAGTCATTCAATAGTCTAGTCACGTCCTAGCATAAACTTGCATAAAGACCAAGCAATAACCATATCCTTCATTGCTAAGATAAACAATAATATAACCATCTAATAAAGTATCACTTACCTACGGTTGCCAGTTGTTCTATTTCTGCAATGCCTTGTGTCTTTAGGCACTTCCAGTCCTCACGTCCTCACAGTTCAAAGTTCTATCTTAATTATCATTTCCAAAGGCTCTATCCTGCTTGTCCGGGTCTCCTTGAGGTGATCTTCGTTGTGGTTGTTGGGAGCTTCTTTTCTGCAGTTATTGAAGCACTGCCTTTGGGCCATTAAGAATTGTAATCTTGCCCTCATCTGTGATTTTGAGGCGGGTGGAGTAGAGCATTGCAAAGGGCACGTTTTGGGCTTGCAGCTTTTTTTTCACCTTCAGATATTTCTTTCTCGCTCCTTGAACTTGGGGCGTGAAGTTGGGATAGATCGATATTTCCATACCCTCACGTCTCAGCTGTCCCAGTTCATGGGTTTTGCATAGCACTGCATCACGGTCTATGTAGTTTAGAGCTTTTGCGATGATAGGACGTGGTCTGGCGCCCGGTGGTGGAGGGGGGACCAGGGATCTGTACGCTCGCTCTATTATGAAAACATCTGAAAATATCTCTCTGCCCAGGAGGTCTATTAGCAAAGTTTCAACGTATCTTTCCATATTCCCGGTGTTTGTTGATTCCGCTATTCCCATTATCCTCATTTTGTTGCTGTGCGAGCGTGCCTCCAAATCTTTGGTCTTCGCTTGCAGGGCTGAGAGGGTTTTTCCATTTTCCCTTGGTTGACTTCCATCTATTGTTGTGTATCTTTGGCTTCAGATATTCGTTGCTCTGGCATATCTATCCTTTCGGAATGCTTGTCAAAACGTTCAGACATACGATCCACCCTGTTCGTTAGTGTGTCTATCTTGCCATCTATGTCCAACAAGGTTGTGTGCTCGGTTGTCAAGATTTGTTTGAGATCACCACTCAGTTCTGTAGCTGTAGTAGCTGTGGGCGTGTCTGTGGCGTCTTCATCATCCAAGCGTGTCCCCAGCGTTTTTTTCTGTTCAGAGTGGAGTTTGGGTTGCATTTTGTCCGCTTTTCCCATGTTGTAGTCGATAAAAGTAGCGAGTCTCTCAGGCGGCCGTGAAGAGGAGAGAGATATAGTACTGATATTGTTTAATTTAGGGGTCTGTTGTACAGTGTCCAGGCGTAACTGGGCAATGTTAATCATGCTTGGGTTCTATCTTTGCCAGCTGCGTCGTTTGGTGGATGTACAGCATAAAGTTCCAGTTATCCATGCATTTCAATTTAGCACAGACCTGTGTTTATGTGCCTTCTCCCAATTCTTTAGCTGTATAGTTTGCCCTGCCGGTCACAACCAGTGGCTCGAGCTAGTATCCAGATTTGGTTTTCGCTTGCTCCCACATCTCTAACTGTGTGGAAGATGATTGTCATTTCATGTACTAACTCCAGTTCTTCAGGAGTATATTGGCGCCACTCACAGCATCCAGGGGGGGTTATACTGTCTCAATATGGATGTGGGGGAACTTTACAGGCGTGTGGGAACTTTACAGGCGTGTGTTGTACTATTTTGTATTAGCACTTCCTTCATAGTTAAGGGTCTAGCTGACATGCGTCCAACCAGTGACCCCGCTCCCGCGTCCGAGAGGGCTCAAGATCTCTCTAAGCCTGCTGCTGTGCACTATATTATGGATATGTCAAGATGTGTGACAAGATGGCCATCAGGTGAGGAGCTCCAGCCCGAATCCCCCCTAATTCCCCAGAATTCTTCCCCACCTTGGACCCCTTTTTACTCACCTGGGTTCTCCTGTGACTTCGTTTCTCCAATCTCCCGTTTCTGGATTCTGAACCGTATGTTGAGTTCTAACTGCGGACCTCGAGACGACGTGGCCGATATCCGGTGGAGCCACTTGGTTCGGCTATAGAGGAGTCTGGCTCGGGTTTCTCCCGCGGGCGTCACCAACCCAGCGGGACATTGGGGCATGGCATTTGTCGTCCTTCCGCTGCTGTCTTCCTCCTTCTGCCTCCCTCACAATGAATCACCGCGAATTGTTGATAACTGGACCAGCCTTGGCACTGCTAAGGCATGATTGGAAACTCCGGATGGGGGCTGAGTGATCTGGGGCAAAATTTCACCCTTCTGGACGCCCCCCTTGCCCTTCGGGTTGGGGAGTAGCTGTCCGCCCTGACGGTTGATTTCTTGCCGCAATTAGGTTGTATCGGTGGTGAGTGTCACTGCGCTGCTGGTCCAGTGCACCCAAAGTCTTGCCTGCAAGGCTCGCTCTTCTGGTCCCCGCTGCTACCTTGTTGCCTCCCCCCATCCTGGCCGTCTTCTTGGGTGTGCCTCACCTCTGACCTGACTTCTGGGACCCGTGAGTCCTCTCCAGTTACAGGGGTGCAGGGGTGATGAATCTACTCAATGGTACGGTGCAACGCTCTCGTGCTTTTCTGTACCTTTTTGTGCCTGGGAAGCGGGCCCCCTGACTTCGCTGCTGCCTCCCTTTACTCCTAGTCTGCTCCCTAACTCCCAGGCTGTCTTCCTCCGATCTATGCCTTGCGGATCATCGACACTGATGCCCCCGTGGTCCAGAGCCTGTGCAGGCTTGCTATAGCTTTCCGCCCGCCTTTGGTTTTGTGGCTGCGTCCCCCCTTTGACACTACTCAATAAACCCTGCTCTCTGGGTTTTTCTATCAGGATGTTTGACTTTTGTGAATCCCGCCATTTTAGTGTTGGTCTCCGTCGATACCCACTACCTGGACCCGCCATCTTGTTTAACCTTTGTTCGTTCCCCCTTCCCTCCAGACTCCCCTTGATGACCCTCTAACGTTTTTCTCTTTCTTGTTGGACTGCTTTAAGTCCATCCCCCCCTCAGGTTCCCTTCTCTCCTCTCACCTATTTTCAGTATCCTATTCTTATCCCCCTTTGCCTTTCCTTGCCCCCTATGATTTGCCACTTACTTTGTAATGACTGTGAAACAAATGTTTAAGTTATTGTACCTTGTAACTCGTGGTTCCTTATGTAAAGTGCTCTGATACCTCCGGGTCTAGCCAGCGCTATATAAAACTCAAATAAAAAAGATATGTCCATTCTGTGCAGAGGTTTTGTTTGCCGCCCCCGCCCAGCATGGGTTGAATGGTGTACTCGTTGTTTCGCCCAGCGGGCCGTTGGCTCCTTACCGCAAGTATGGGGATTGTAGCACTTCATCTGTGGCAGCGGCCCCAGTCTCTGCGAGCACCGCTCAGTCGCATTATTGCTGTCTCTCCTACGGCCACCCCACGCTCCCTATCGCAGTTCGTATCTTTGCCGGAGCAGGGCTGGTTCACCGTGCACACTCAGGCCGCAGCACCCAGCAGGCACCCGACCTTGGCGACAAGCGGGGCTCAGCCAGCGAAGCGTGTGAGAAGGGAGTAGCAGTTACAAAAGAGCCAGGTCTACTCAGGGCAGTTCCCTCAGCATACGTGGGTGAGTTTTGCAGGCCGGTTCACTCACTACCTACTTCTGTGAGGCTGTGTTGAGTCACAAGGAGGCAGTCCATTCCCCTGCGTGCGTGTGCCCGCAGCACCTCCCCTCCTCCATGAGTATGTCTTGCTCACCGCAAAGGGTGACGCAGGGCGACCAGGTCCGACCCACAGGGTGCTATTTACAGTGTGCACGAGGCGGGGGGTTGTGTAGTCTCAGTCCCTCGCCTATTTCCTCCATGAGGGCCGCGCTGTGTCGCTGGGAGCCGTCCGTGCTCCCGGGTGCATACCCTAGGCCTCACCTCTTCGCAGCGTTGGAGACTGCTCGTTTACGCCATCCTATCAGGACAATAAAGGTGTTGTCGGAGAACCCTGGTCATCCGATACAATAATCTGTGGGGAGTTACTGGAAATGCAAGTAGTAGACGCAGGATAATTGAAGGATTATTGGAACGGCCGAAGGAGCTCACTCAGAGCGCGGCCATCTTCAGGCGTGGCTTGCTCCGCCCCCACCCCCTCATTTTGCCCTCTTTCAACCTCATTGTACATACAAGGCAACCAAAATATTTCACTAATTCAGTTTTTCATCTTTCTGTCGCCCATGTATCCTTGATGTGCTCTCCCTATTAGTTTTTTCCCTTAAACTAACTAGGGGAATTGACTTATTACCTCTCCTTATTATACCCCATTAATCCTTACTTAATTCATACTTGAGGTCATCATAATTCACTAATGTATCGCCACACTACTTAGGTCAACCTTCCCTCACCTATGGAGACAAACACCTCAGTTCCATATCTTACTCAACCGCTTCATTCAATTCATTTTCAGAGATGGCCTCCTTATCCATCGTGCCTACAAGTGCTACCAAACCTTGTTCCATTTCTTATTAGAGATTTGTGCTATGATACTGTTTACCTAACATTTTAATTCTGGATATACAATCTACAAATTCTAATATTTTTCCTTCTAAAACTTCAACTACAATATGATGCTCTTCCAAATTGGACAACCATCTAGCAGTCCTCTGTGATGTTAATCCTGATCCATGAGCTGCCAAAATGTGCACTAATGGTTTTTGATCAGACCTTACTCTGAACGGTATGCCCTGTGCATATGTTCTGAAACGTTTCATGGTCCAAAATACTGCTAGTGTTTCTCTTTCAATAACAGAGTACATCATCTAAATGCCAGCATTTGTAAAGTGCACAGCTACCTCATGAGAGGTGTCCTGGCGCTGGGGGCCGCCGGGAAAATTAAGCAAGCTATTGTCCAGAGTCACATGGTGCTGGGCTAATCTGCTGCCGGAACCGTGAACCCTGTGGTCTGGAGTCAGGCACCCTGGCCGCTGCGCCACATCTCAAAGCATATGAGATGTTAGCAATTATGACTTCTTCATTATTCTGAATCTGACTTAATGGTGCCCCCAACCCATATGAACTGGCAACAATGGTTATTACAATTTTATATTTTAAAACAAACTGCCAGCATTTTATCACACCAAAGTATTCTTTAGCTTTGTTAAATGTGCTTTGACATTCTTTTGTCCAGTTAAATTTCACCCTCTTCTTCATCAAATTAAACAGATTTCTTAAAGATCTTTAGGAATAATATTCAGTAATACCTAAAAATGATCAAACTTTGACTTTGTCAGCACATTGGCTTCTTATAGGACTCTTAGTAACTCGTATCTGGGTGTTACACCTTTCTCATCTATATTATGACCAAAATATATGACACTATTTACTATGATTACAGAATGTTTCTGCTTTAACAGTCAATGCTTATGTCTAAAGTCCTCAAGTACTTTGTTCAATCTCATGTAATGCTCATTTACACTCTTAGCTTACATTAAAAGGTCATCCTGAAAGTAACACACTGCTTACATTCAACCAAACAAAGCTATTATTATCCTCTGAAATATGGCACTTGCCGATGCCAGTCCAAATGGCATCTGCTTGAATCGGAATGCCTCAAAAGTGGTGACAAACAACATTAAATGTCAAAAGGAATGATGTAGCTTAATTTGATGGGATACAGCAGGTAAGCCATTTCGTTTTACTAATCCAATCTAAATAAGCTTTATTCGACAGATATATCATCAAAGCATAACACAGAACATAATCCTTGAGACACATATATAAACACAGTTGAATCCCCCTTTAATCATAAAATAATAAAAAATCTGACCTCTAAAATGATAAAATACATTAAAACAGTTTAAATCAACTGCATCTGTTAATACTATAAAACCACTAAACACTTTACAATTCACCGTATTGCATAATGTAAGGTTACAAATAATTACATCACTAACATGCCCGATCATACCAGAATAGTACCGCTGCGTCCAGCATGCAAGTGGCCAACTCTATAAATTCATATGCAGAAGAATAGTACAGATACCGGCCTTCAGCCTAAAGGAAGTGCCTGTGATCTGGCCCATGTCCATCCCAGAAACTTTGCCAATGCAATGACGATGGGGGTTAAAGTTTCCGAGCGCAATAATCTTAGCGCAGCGTCATTCCTTCTGGTGCCCAATGATCTGCACATTGGTGTCGGCCATGCTCAGCGGGGGCCCACAAAAGCTGGACAAACAAACAGCAAATGGGCCAGTGACTCCGATTGGGTGTAACTAATGGGACAAAATTCGTCACCTAGATTACCCCATCTTGCTGTAAATGATCTTACTGGTAATGAGCCTGCCCTGAACTGGAAGTATAACTTCTGATGATGCGGCTTAGGTATGGCATCCCAGTACTGTTCCAACCTTGTTATTGGTTTGACTTCTAGGAAACTTCCCGTCAGTGAGGAAGTTCACTATTCCTATAAGCATTTTGGTTCACCCAATCCCAGTACTTTTTATTTAGAATCGCCTTGGGGGAAACGGGGTACTCGCTGGATTCTCCCACAGTGCTGACATACCAATACTTATTAGGGAGGCTCTGACCTCCTGCAGCCATTTTATTTTGTTAAAGCGATCTGCTCTAATTAGATACTTAAGACCTGCAGCGTAGGTTGCCTGGTCTCGAGTGCACCAGATTCTCCGCAAATAAAGTAAAGGACGCAGTCTTGCTATATTGGCCAGTTCCTTCCTTCCTAGGTCCTAAAGCATTGGGTGCTTTGCGGGAGGTTAGTGATCTTACGCAATAACCTTTTTCTGCTGCAGATAACTTTGAGAGATTCTGATACCCACAAGCTCTGCCCCATATAAGGCGGAGTTGGCCAGTGTCATGGGATAATTTGAAGCACTGGACTAACTGGTTTTGTAAGAGAGGTGTTAAACTCGGTTTGCAAGGTTCCAGCCATTTGCCGGTGCTACTGCCAAGCCATATCAAGCTACCGGTTCTACCTCATGTCCCTCTGCTAAATGACCCCAAATATGTAAAGTCAGTGACTTGTTCTAAGGGCCGCTTGTTCAACGCTATGCCTCCTTTAAATGCTCTATGAGGGTTAAAAGACATAAATTTTGTTTTTGACACGTTAATTTCCAGGCCCCGTAGGCTACAAAACTCCTAAAAAATAGCAAAGCTCGCTGGAGACCGGTGGTGTTTTTTAAATAATTAACGTGTCATCTGCGAACATTAAAATAGGGATTTTAACACCCGCTAGAGCATGGGCGTCAGTTGGAATAAACACCAAGAATTTTGCGATCCCGTTGATAAACAGAGAAAATAGTGTGGGTGCCATTACGCTACTTTGGCACACACCTTTCTCTATTGAAAAGGGATTTGTAACGTTACCCTGCGAGCCCCAACAAATTTGGGCATAGTTACCCTTATGAAGTCTAGCAATGAGGGATAACAGTTTGGGGGACATCCCCATCTCTTCCAGTACTACCCATAATTTGCTACGGGAGGCAAGGTCAAAAGCTGACTTGAGGTCCATAAAGGCAGCATACAAGCTGCTCTTGTCCAGGACCACCGTCTACCAGTATAGCAAGATGAATTGAAATACTTGGTCAATAGTACTGGTAAGTGCGCGAAAGCTAGGATGCAGTGGGGATAAGATGCCCTGCTCCTCTGTCCAATCCTGCACCTTGTTTAAAATTAACCACCCCATTATCTTTTGCAGGGAGTCTATTAGGCTGATATGCCTATAGTTTCCAGGGTGAGATTTGTCCCCTTTTTTAAAAACTGGGATAATCTTAGCCCTTTATAGGAATCTGAGTCTGGTGCACCCTGGCCAATTGCATTAGCCAGCAGCACTATATACCTGCACCATTTGGTCTTGTCATAAAGGAATATATCGGTCGGGATACCATCTGGGCCCGGTGCTTTTCCTCCCATTACTGCTCCCAGGGCGAGGCTGACATCAGCCTCATCAAAAACCATGCCTTGATATTGCGAATGTGTGGGCTCCTCCACCTCACTTTCATCTATGCTACGGGCTTAAAAATGGATGACCCATTGGTCCTGGGTTACATGATTTTGCTGCTGTGATGGCTGGCCACCCCTGTCCCACTTTACTATTTCCCAGAACTGTTTAGAACTTTTGCTTGCACATGCCTGTCTGAGGTCTTGCCATCTATTCTCATCCCATGCTTTCTTGGCCTTTTCCTGGGCTCTCCTGTAAATTTGCCTAAAAACACATACTTTGTCATGGTCCCCTTCTCTAATCGCATCCCCTAGGGATCTGCGTGCCACTTTCCAATTTTCACTAAACCACTGACAAGCTTTCTTTGGTTGAGTACCCCTAGCCTTACTTTGCTTAACGAAATGAGTGCGTAGCTGGGCAAAAAATGTATCATGGGTGCCAATTATGACTTCAGAAATCACAGGATTGGCTGCACACGCCTCTAGATCATCTATCCCACCGTCAATGTCCATAGAAATATTAGCTAGAACATCAGGTTTCTCAAATATGTTAACCCATTTTAGTCGTCATATCATTTGCGGGAACCACATAAAAAGTGAGCGATTCGCTACCTGGCTGAGTGAGTTCTCTTAGTGGCAATAAATCAAAGGTCGCACATAGGAAGTTGTGATCGCTCTCTAACCGCTCTCTCACAACCATATACCTAAGAGGGTGGCATAGTTGCAAGCTGGTCAGTAGATAGTCTATGCGGCTAGCACTGTGGCCATTATTAAATGTGCTAGCTCCATGTCTATCAGATAGGGGTCTTCCATTTGCCGCCCGTAGGCCTTTCTCCAGGCAAATGGAATTTATTTGAATAGCCACATCCGACCATTTTTTTATGGGTGCTTATTCTAGTTTTGGGATGCCTCGCTGAGCATCTTCCTCAGCAGTGAGATCACATTTCTCGTTTGTAAGGGGCTCAAAAGACACATTAAAGTCATCAGCAATTAGGACGTTGGAACCCCTAGAGTACTGGTCTAATAAATCGTTGAGAGATGCTAAAACTTCTGACTTTTTCCCCTTTGATCCTCTCGCATAGACATTATAAATGTCAACTACATCTTGCTGACCTCACTTCAACCTGACTGTAAGAATATCCTTACCCTGAGTCTGGAGTGTCTGGATATTAAAGCCAATCACTTGGCGGACCCAGATTGGTAGACCCCCTGAAGGTCGACCTTTTCCCACACTAATAACTGGAATATGGTAATTTAAGTAGCCTATACGGTGGAGGGGATCCATCAGCAAGGTTTCCTGAAAAATACAGATGTCGAAATACTCAATAAAGGTGTGACAATTGGGAGATATGACCTTTGACCTCAACCCAGCTATATTCCAAGATATCATAGATATCCCAGATGAAGTATGGGAACCTAGCCGTTGCCCATCGGGAGTATTAGATGATTCACCGCTAGAAACCTGCATCCTTAAAGGCAAAAGAGGTGTTGTCAATATGTTCCTAGGCGCCAGGTCAGGAGTTATACACGGGAACTGGATACTAGAGGGGGTATGAGAGGGTGTTTCTCTGCAAATTGGAGAAACAACAAGAGATCCCAGGTGGTGTTGGGGCTTGCTCTGCAGTCAGTCGTTAGCCTCCAGGGAAGAATGTCCCGCTAGACAAAGAGGTGGTTGCCTAGCAGGTCACCAACAGGAACTACTAGATGGAAACCACCTGAACTGGATGGAAGAGCTTTCTGGAGGGCAGGCGCCGAATTCCAGGGCAAGGAGATTTTCAGCAAGGTCAGGCCCCTTCAGCGTAAGCTCAATACAATCTAATGGTTGGGCTCGGGAGGTGAGTCTATGTGTCCCAGTAATATCTTCCCGAATAACTGAGCGGCAGCCCCTAACATGGCGCATCCAATGGATGTGGAATCCAAGGCAGTCTGCGTTTTCAGTGCCGCTTCTGGTATCATACTTAGGTATGTTAACCATATGGATTTTAGGAGCTTGGGACAAGTTGGGACTAGTCAAGTCAGCCGGTCGTTGTTGTAGGCTATGCAGAGAGCAATGTACCAAAGGTAAAGAAGGTGGTCTGCTACAGGTTGGATATGCCTGCCCTGGTGCTGAGCTTATAGTTGAATCGACTCGACGATTTGTCCACGTGAGAGCTGGAGCTAACATTTGAGATGTGGCAGCAGGGAAGGGCTGGGTGGAAGCCTTATGTCAGGAGCCCTTGTCAATAGTACCTGGCCTGCGTTCTAAATAGTTTGCCTGACAAGACTGCAGTGGCTGTCTTGTCTTAGAATTAATGCTTTCAACATGGGAAGAATCATTTTGCAAAAAAACGTTGGCCATGGAAGTACGGCCCTTAATCATTGTTCGATAGTCCCTAATTCTAGTCTAAGAGCATTAATAAGACGGTGTGCTTCCTGGGATTCAGAATTGGAACTTAAACCTAACTGTGTACCAGGAGTCTGAGGGAGCCGAGGAGGCAGAGAGAGAGGGGAGTGCTGCAGCCTACCCTCCCTATCACCCTCGTGCGGATCCGCCAGAGCTGAAAACCTGTTAGGACAAGAGATAACAGGTCCCAAATGTTGGAAATTGCTGCCTGGGAACTTATTGGGAGCCTGACAGTCCCTCACTGTGTCTGTTTTTTACTCCCTATGAAGTATGGGACCCCCTTTTCTAGCTGGTTTATGAAACATGGCTTGGTTAGCTGTCTGGAGGCTCTGGTCAAGAGGGTTGGAAGATTCTGTAGAACATTGGGGATATTTAGCACTATCAGGCTGCTTGGATGATTCGTCCTCTAAAATACCCTTACTTTCACTAATGAGGGTATCTATCCGATTTAAAACACAATTACTGCCTGAATGTTTCTGCGTCTTCCTGGCCTTCTTCCCCTTGTTATCCCTCTCAGTTCCTCCCCGCCACCCCCGCTACCCTCCATGGTTTTTCTTTTTCCCATCCATCTGAGCTTCAAGTTATTAACAACTAGAAACAATCTAGCCTGACCAGATATGTACAGGTGCTCAACACTAGCAATAATCAGATGACAATCTAAATACCCTCATACGCAAGGGTGAAGTGAATCCAAACATTAGGTTCGGTATTTAGGGTCCCAGCTTAACAGGGGAACAGCAGGTTTAAACAGTACCTGATCAATATCACAATAGGCAGTGTGTGTCCAAGCTAAGTCGTAGTGCAGTCCAAGGACCGGGAGCCAGATGAAAGGGGGGTGGCCCTGCCCTGCCTCTTCCTGGCGATGACGGGCAACGACAAGCCCGCCCTTGACCCTGGCTTTGCCCGGGCGCAGCCCACACTGCGGGGGTCTGTTGGCGCTTTTCAAGCATGCGGCAGCAGGCATGCTCCTCCCTCCTGGGAGAGCAATGGATCCTGGGGCTTGGAGTCCCCCAACGTGAAGTGAGTCCTGGCAGTAGCAGCATTTTACTAATCAACAAGGTCAGCTCATTTATATAAGTAAATGTAGATTTTTCTAGTATTCATGACGGAAAATCTTAATTTTATTAAAGACACGGAGGCGAGTATTATGCTTTCTTATCTTGCTTTAATTACACAGCAGCCAAGATAAGTAAAAAACTACAGTTCCCAGAGGGCCAGAGAACAAACTGGGCCATGGGAATGAAAAAACACGAGAATACCATAACCAATCATACGTGAGCTATCAGATAAAGACCCTAACTGACTGCGCAGCTTCCTCTTTTCGCTGGCGAGCAGATCAAGTATAGTCATTAAACAAAGGAAAAATGAATAAAATTAAGGATATAGCCAAGTCCAGGAACATAAGTCTTGTATCAGAGGAATCCAAGGAAGAAGACCAAACAGGAGTCCAGGACGAGGATCCAGGAGCGTTGGAATTGGAGAACTCGAAGGAGAAGATCGAAGGAGTCGAAGGGTAGATCTTCTAAGATGAAGCCGGTGGCAGGGCTGGATTCGCTGTAGGGAGGGAGAACAAATGTTAAGAATGTTGCGGCGGGATAATACTCGCCTCCGTGTCTTTAATAAAATTAAGATTTTCCGTCATGAATACTAGAAAAATCTACATTTTATGGCTCCTATTATGCTTGTTTAAAGCATATTAACAACATCAGAAGCCACAGTATGAACAGGTTTACAATAGAACATGCGAAATACACTGTCATTTGACCAGTCTGCTGATCTCAGAATGTCTTCCAGACGAGAGCCAGACCAAAAGGCTGTAGAAGCCATGACTCCCCTGGCCGAATGAGCCCCGAAAACGGAGACATCAATTCCGGCAAGAGACATGACCCAACGGACCCAACGGGCAAGGGTAGGAGAAGAGACAGGAAGATGGGGTTTACGAAAAGAAATAAGGAGTTGAGAATGAGAGGGTGTTCTGAGATCAGCAGTTCGGTGTTCGTACACTTTTAAACATTGTCCCACACACAGCTTGGGATGAGCTGGAAAGTAAGGGTAAAACACTGAATCCAAATTAGTCTTGGTACGTCTGCGTATCTGAAACAGAACACCTGTAGGAGAATATTGGCGAGCAGAAACATCTAGAGCCTTAACATCAGAAACTCTCTTAATGGACACTAGACACAGTAACATGGTAAGTTTAGCAGATAGCATTTTTAGTGAAAGAACAGCATTGTCTGGCCAACTAGTAAACAAGTTAAATATCACTGTAACATCCCACAAAGAGGTATACATAGCCAACGGTGGTTTCGCACAACGTACGCCTTTGAGTAGACGGCAAATCATAGGATGTGCACCAACTGGTTTACCATCAATTTGGGAATGGTAGAGAGAGATGGCTGAATGATAGAGATTGATGGTGCGATAAGCTTTACTGGCACTGGCTTGTGAGCCAAGGAAATTAATTATGAAATTTAGAGAGGCTGAAATGGGATCGAGGTCCCTTTCCAAACACCAGCTGGTCCAAAGAGACCAGGCGGATCTGTATGCTTTGGATGTTCCCGGAGCCCAAGCCTGGCTGATAAAGATCGAAGCCTCTTGTGAAATGAGGACGTCAGAAGAGGAAGGCCGGAAACTTTCCAGGCCGAGAGTTGCAGGGAGGAGTCGAGAATGAGACTGTGTTGGTCGCCTTGAGGATTGAGGAGGAGATCCCCGAAGGAGGGAAGAAGGACCGGGAAGTCCACTGCCATTTCGAGAAGAGTCGGAAACCAAACCTGGGCTTGCTAGAAGGGGGCAACTAGAACCAGAGACGAAGACTGGCGGCGAACCTGAGAAAGAACCCTGTTGATCATCAGAAAAGGAGGGAAGGCATAATGAAGATGACGAGACCAATCTTGCAGAAAAGCGTCTGTCGCCAAAGCCAGGGGATCCGGGCGCCAGCTGTAGAACCGGGGCAATTGGGAATTGAGACGGGATGCAAAAAGATCGATAGAGAAAGGGCCCCAAAGATGGGAAAGAGAGAGGAAGACGGATGGACAAAGCTTCCAATCGCTGGAATCTCGAAGAAATCTCGAGTGCCAATCCGCCACGCTGTTGAGATCTCCAGGGAGATACTCTGCTGTCAGAGAAAGATGATGGGCGAGACAAAATTCCCACAGACTCTTTGCCAAGTCCGCCAGGGGTTTGGACCTTGTTCCGCCAAGATGGTTGATGTAGCGGACCGCAGAAACATTGTCTATGCGGAGGAGGATAGAACAGTGAATCCTGTTTTTGGAAAGGCTTTTGATCGCAAAGGAACCTGCAAGCATCTCTAAACAGTTGATGTGCAACTTGGACTCCTCGGCGGACCATGAACCTCCAGTCGAGATTGGTCCCCAACGGGCGCCCCAGCCCGACAGACTTGCATCTGATTCTAAGACTAGATCTGGGGCCGTGGCGAAGATAGTGCGCCCGTTCCACGCATCCAAATGGTCTATCCACCATTGAAGCTCGGTGCGGGACTCGGGGTCTAGAGCCACGAGATCTGAATATGCGAGGCCTTGACGAAGGTGACGAATCTTTAGGCGCTGAAGAGCGCGATAATGGAGAGGGCCCGGGAAGATGGCCTGAATGGAGGAGGAGAGGAGACCGACGATCCGTGCAAGAGATCGGAGGGACAAGAGAGAGGACTGAAGAACAGATAAGATCTCCGCTTTGATCTTGGAAACTTTGGATAGGGGAAGGCGCAGGGACGCTGCAGCAGAGTCCACCAGGAAACCCAAGAATTCCGTGTTCTGAGATGGTCAGAGACGACTTGTCTTTGTTGATGAGAAAACCCAGATCTAGAAGAAGAGACTGAGTCAAAAGCAGGTCGGAGAGGAGAGACTGTTTGTCTGAATTCATGAGAAGGATATCGTCCAGATAAATGATTAGTCTTATGCCAAGAGATCGAAGATAGGCGACCACTGGTTTTAAGAGTTTTGTGAAACACCAGGGCGCGGATGATAAGCCAAAGGGAAGAGAGGTGAAACAATAGTTGACACCTGCCCACTGGAACTGAAGAAATTTCCATTGAGAGTGATGAATGGGAACCGTGAGGTATGCATCTTGAAGATCCAGACGGACCATCCAGTCGTTGGGGCGAAGAGTGTCCCTCAAATGTAAAATGGTTTCCATTTTGAAATGGCGGTAAACCACAAACTGATTGAACCATTTCAGATTGATGACCGTGCGGAGTTTCTTGTTTTTCTTTTGAACAAGAAAAATGGAGCTTAGAAAGCCTGAGGAGTCGAAGGGAAAAATTTGAATCGCTCTTTTGAGGAGTAGAGCCTCGATCTCGTTTGAAATTTTAGATGCCATGAGAGTAGAAAAGACGAGAGGGGGGGGGAGAGAAGATTGAACGGGAGGGGAAAGGAATTCTATTAGGTAGCCTTGCACTGTGTTTAAGACCCACGGGTCTGAACTGAGAGTGCACCATTTTTGAGGAAACAGTTTTAAGCGACCCCCCACAAGAGGGGAAGAAGAAAGGCTTACCTTGTTGGTTGGAGTTTTGACGATAGTTTCGTTGACCTTTCCCTCTGAAGCCACGGCCACGTTGGGGGTAGAATTGAGGCTTGTAGTCCTGGTTGTTGTTGGACAAACCTCTGGAGCCTTGGTTGTAGGGACGGCCAGAAGAGCAGCCCCTGCCTCTGCCGGCCCGTCCAAAAACCCGAGGGGCGAAAACCTTTTTCACTGTTTGCTGGGCTTTGTCCAAAGAAGCAAAAGTAGAAACAAATCTACTAAGGTCACAAACCAAATTTTCTCCAAAGAGGAGACCATTCGCCTTGGGGCCAGGATCCATGGGTGCCAAATTTGAAAGTTTAGGATCCAATTTGATTAGGAGACCTTTGCGGCGCTCATGAGTAATAGCGGAGTTAGCATTTCCTAGAAGACAGAAGGCGCGTTGAGCCCACATGGAGATAACTTCAGCAGAAAGTTCAGAACCTTCTAAGAGGGATGCTTCCGCTAAATCAAAGATGCGGGCAAGAGGGCCCACAATGTCCAACAATTTGTCTTGGCAAGTGGTCCAAGCTTTGTCCACCCCTCTGCGGGGGTCCTTGCCGAATTTTGAGAAGAAGGTGAGGAGAGGTTGGTCGATGGCAGGAACCATAGTGATTTTGTCGGGGAGAGAGGGCTTAGGGCATTCTGATTTAAGCCTGGCCCTTACCGGTGCCTCCAGAGGGAGACGTAACCTGGCAGAGATATATTCTCCCACATGGTGAGAAGGGAACCATTCGGTAGAATTAGGGTGACGAATAGAGGAGGGATCAAACATGGGAAAACCCTCGGAGTCAAAAACAGGCTCAAAAGAAAAGGAATCCAATTTAGCAGATTTAGCAGGGGGGGGGAAGGGTCAGTGGTATCAAACAGGTCAACCAATTGATCAGCGTCATCAAAAGTAGCATCATCATCATCATCATCTGTGTCCAATATGGTGGAAATTACCAATTTTCTCCTAGGAGACTCTGCGTGTTTCTCTTTTTTTTTACGTTTGCCCTCGGAGCCAACAAACCCCTCCTTAGAAGGAGGCCTGGGAGGAACTGGGTCCTCAGTCAAGAGCGAGGAAGACTCGCTAATCAAAGACGCTTTTTTAGGGACACGAGATTGAGCAGAGAATTCCACCTTTTTCTTTCTGCTTTCCCCCGCAGACTGGGCCAATACTTTGGACATGATGCTTAACATGGAGTTTTCCATGTTTTTTGACATTCTTTTCATAGAGACTTTAACAGCTGTTTCCACAGAATTATTAATAAATTTATTTAAGTCTCTTTTGAAGGTCTGAGAGTCCTGGGTAGGGACTTCCTCCGAGGAACTATCGAGTTCCATAGCAGGCTGTGGTGAAGAAGCAAGTAAAACACACAGGAGGTAGGCGAGGGTTAATTTTCAGAGCGGGCGTGTTCAAGAGGTGGGCCGGGCAGGGAGCGTGAAACGACGTCCCACACGGAGGTATAGAGGCACCAGACTGGAGCTGCAGGCACACGAAAGGAGCCGGTGACCGGAGAGACCCTCGAGAGGTAAGAGAGGTCGAGGAAGACGCGCGAAGCAGCGCGCGCTAAGACGCTACCAAGAGCGTCTGAAAGAGGGGGGAGGGGGGAGCGAGGAAAACGAAGCGCCGGAGCTCCGTGAAGACACGCGCGTAGAGCGCGAAAGCAATAGCGCGAGGACGCGCTGTACAAATATCATGTAAATACTATAAAACGGACACAATAACTGTCAAACCAAGCACAATAATAGTGAGAGCAAAAGATAAAGGCACTTATCTGACTGCGAGCAGCAAGAAAAGAGGAAGCTGCGTAGTCAGTTAGGGTCTTTATCTGATAGCTCACCTATGATTGGTTATGGTATTCTCGCGTTTTTTCATTCCCATGGCCCAGTTTGTTCTCTGGCCCTCTTGGAACTGTAGTTTTTTACTTATCTTGGCTGCTGTGTAATTAAAGCAAGATAAGAAAGCATAATAGGAGCCTCCGGTCTTGCCATAAAACTGATGCCTGTCAATACAAATAGAATTATTTAGGCCATGCAAGTTTATGCATACCCTTACTGAAGTATCTGGTTTGCATACCACCGCAATTGAGGACAACTAGAAAGAAGCTTCTATACTTTCAATCACATTAGTGTCACATTTGTTTTGTACTTTTCTATGACTTGTTCTCTGCTGTATAACGGCATGTTTCTTACATTATTAGCCTTAATTCCCTTCTTTAAAATGACCTTATGTTGAAAACCCTCGAGATTTCCTATTGCTTCGCTGAAAACCATAGGAGATTACTCTTTCTAGCATTCTTCTTCCCACTTAGGTTAACAAGCATTATTTGTTCCTTGTTTCCTAGTCTTGGCACCCTTACCAATGCTGCTTGATGATTCCGCCTTAAAAATAGCTCACCTTTCTTAGCCACATAAATTCTTTCTGAATTGGAAAGAAATGTGGGTAATTAAATACCCAGTCATTTTAATTATTTTGCCCCCTCCCTGTGTCTCTTCAAAAATTGATTTTTTTTTATCTCTCTACTACCCAAATTCAATAATCTTACATACAACTCTTAAGCAACAATGATGTGTCTTGCACTGGAAGTCAATAGTACTTCTTACTCTATATAATTTGTTTGTACAATGGATTTGAGATCTTTTCATTTCCTTTCTTCAATCTCATCATTATCAGTTAACATACTATACAGGCTCCTCTCATCACTAACTGTCAAAACATATTTATCATCATGGTTTCAGTCAAACTCTAATGTGATCACACTGTTTAAGTGTATGTATGTGACTTGCTCATCGATTCTTACCCTTTTTGCACATTTACACATAATGGGCAATTTCCCTACATTTTGTACAATTTACATTTTCTTCAGGACACTCTGCATAAGTTTCCCATTGGATAGAACAGCCACATCTTACACAAAACAATTTTACTGCTTCCTTGTTTCTGATCCTGAAACTAACTGGTTTTGTTAAACCATTAATTCTTTTTCCTATCATATCGTTGGATTTTACTGCATTTACTCATTCTGGCTTGGCTTCTTTTAACATATTCATATGTTTATGATCACCTGGTTTAATGTTGCTCATTAGTTTTACACATGTTGCTGTTAATTCTTCCCCACATTCAATATCCAAGGCCTGTCACAACTCAGGAATGTGTGCATTGCATATTTTTTCTTGAATGGACTTATTTGATGCACCATCAACTGGTCTCTAATATATTCATCATGATTTCCAGCGAATGCACAATTAATTAGTAAAGCTCTGAGAATTGTCACAAAATTATCAACAGATTCATTACTAGCCTGCCCGCTTGAGAAAAATGTATATCTTTCTAAAATAACATTGGTTCTGTTTACAAAATGCAATTTTTAATTTTTTAAGACTTTATACATTAAATGTATTATCTACTGCTTCTGCAATTGTTAACAGAGGAAGTCTACAATATACTCTTAAACCTTATTTACCTATATAACGTAACAAAGTAGCCTGCTTAGTCATTGCATAAATGCTTTAGACCGCAAGCTAACATATGTATCTTAAAAGCACCTGTCCATTCCTCCCATGATGTTTCCGGTTCACCTGGGCGGTGACGACATTGAGACATTTTCACATTTAAGGTTTAGCAATGTAACACTGTGTGACAGTTAACTTGGTTGTGGAAAAACATAATATTTAACTTACCATTTTCGATTACATTTAAAATAATAGATTCAAATAAATAAATAGTCACCACAGTCAATGAAGTACATTTCGAAATGACAAGCTTAGAATAACAGACCAAGATAAATAGTCACCGGTGTCATGCTATATAATTAAACAGCTGCTTGTGTCATGATTTCATTCACATGCAGTTATTAGTATGAATCTTATTAATCCGTATTGTTGCTCACTGTTGTCCTTTCGGTCTGTTAGGTTTTATTTTCTTAGTATTGAATTGATCCTTGGTTTCGGCACAGGTATCTTCTTGGGTGCATTTAGTGAATACAACATTCCGTTGTTGCACCATAAAGCTTCGAAACAAGCGTGATGACGTTGGAACATAGGATGTACACCGGTTGTCATGCGTTGGTCCTGAGTCACGTTAAGGTAGCACGCGGGCTTGCGTGTAAACCGGTTATCGGGGCGCGCGCCTGGAATCCATAGGAGAGCGTGCCACAGAAAGGCACGCGTTGTATCCTTAAACGTCTACAGTATTGAATGATGCTCAAAGGTACACCTGCGTAAGTTAACTATTCTTGTAAATGCAGCAAAATTACCAGTCAACATAAATCAAGGCTTTGACTGGCTGTGAATATTCTGTCCAGGATGCTCTTGCCCTCGTGAAATACGTCACCGGAGTACAGTCCTTGTACCGGTGTTTGCCACTCTTTTGCTTTCTGTCTTGAGGTGTTTTCGTTGAAAGTAGGATGTATTAATGAATGACTTCAGATTGCTTGAGGTGGGAACATACAACCGAGCCACTGTTACACTCTCTGCAAATATAACGATCTGATAAGATTAAGCATCACGTATACTGGCGAGGATTGTCACGCGTAGAGCATTCTTTACAACCGTGTGCTGTACCTGGGTTTTTCGGTTTCAAACATACTCAAAACAGTAGGAACTGCGCACGTGGCAAGCAGGAAAAATAGAACATTTAGCAGCAGATGTAGCAACAAAAAAATGGACTTCGTGGCAACTGCTTAATAGAAACTAAAAAGCACAAAAATAGGCACATTGCTGTCGGCTTGGGATAGAACGTCAATAATGGCGCTTGCCTTAGTTTGAAAGGCTTTGGAACCAGTGACGAAAAACCACCCGTGTCCTAGTCCCACAAATGTCTTATTAGGAACTTTTACAGCGTCTTGGTCCAGTGCTTTAAATTAACTAATTGCGCACATTTTTTATTTTCATTAAAATAATACCTTTAATTGGAGAGTAGCGGCACTTTCCAGAAACAAGTAGGCCCTCTGGTACATGGTCTCCGCACTTCTATTTTTCCATTTCAAGCACTGTCTTAGTCTAAGACCGACTAGCCACCAGTTGAACTGTAGTGTAGAGCAGTAAATCGCACTAACTAGATGTTAACTGTGGACTGTTGGGCAAATATGCCAATTAAACAACAAACTTGGTGGTAGTGTTTCTCATAAGAGAAAACGCCCGCACCTAATGTTAATGTTATTCTCACTGGGTACGTTATACGTGAGGTATCAAAAGAGGTGCACTGAGAACTTGATAATACACCCACCACCAGGGGTGTTTGAGCAATGCAACTTAATGCAAGTACCAAGAATCAAGAGAACAACCAAATTGCGCAAGCACCCTCTTCAAAGTCCATTCTAAGAGAACATTACTGTAGAATAGTAGTATTCTTTTCCTCTCCCCAAGGTTATTACACCAACATTAATCAATGGTTCAATAGGAGTTTCAAAGTATGGATCCAAAACCAAGTCTTGTGCTTCAAGTTCGTTTGGATAAAGTCATGAAGCGTCGATATGTGAGAATCCTATTGGGTGTCTTGATCACAGCGAGCTATTCCAATTGTGGGTTCCATCTATGACATTTCCTGATATCACCTCGTTGAGTGTTGTACGCACATATGGACAGTAGTAGAATTATGTCTTGGTAAGGTGGTGCGACTCGCTGGGTGGAGAATAATCTTGTCCTATTAGAGTAAAGGAGCTTGAAGACCTTGATAAGTCTTCTGTTAGTCCATATGTGCGTACAACACTCAACGAGGTGATATCAGGAAATGTCATAGGATTCTCACATATCGACGCTTCATGACTTTATCCAAACGATCCATAGACCTTTCCAACGCCAGACAAGCATAGACCAACTAAGATAGCCTTGAAAAAGCCCTGGAGAGGGCGAAACACGTGACGGCAGTGTAAAGCTGGGAAACTTTTAACATATTTGATCAATAAAGAACTTGAAGCACAAGACTTGGTTTTGGATCCATACTTTGAAACTCCTATTGAACCATTGATTAATGTTGGTGTAATAACCTTGGGGAGAGGAAAAGAATACTACTATTCTACAGTAATGTTCTCTTAGAATGGACTTTGAAGAGGGTGCTTGCGCAATTTGGTTGTTCTCTAAATATGCCAATTAAGGCTGATGCCCGCCCGTAGATCTCCCTTACCCCCCAAAAAAATCGTTGTAAGGTGCCCAGGCCAGGCCACAGATGTATACACATTTCAGAGCAAGTGACAGTGGCCTTGGAAAGGTCCATATACCCTAATGTATGCAAAGAACTTGGGCCCCATCCCCTGATCGGTAGTTAAAAAAAAAAGAATACTATTTTTATTGGGGTGACGCGTACCCCTTCACAGCATCTACTGCTCCGTTGATAGCTGCGCCCTGTGGCCACCTCCTGTCCTCTCTCCAGGCTGCACCTGTGCAAGAGGGTTCAAACTTGAAGCTGAGGGACCTGGCGCGGAGATGGTGAAGTGTCCAACCAGCAACTTCACAAGTGGCAAATGTGACACAGGTCACGCCAACTACGCCCGTTCACATCTGAGATTCAATCAACCAATCAGGGGAATTGTAAGTGCGCTACTCACCCGTGAGGGTCTCAAGGCGCTGGGGGTGGAGGGTATGCAGCTCCAATCAGTCGAAGAGCCAGGTCTTGAGTGATGGGTTGACAGTGCCTTTCAGAGACTGATTGTGCTTTAAGTGTCATAGCATAGCTCAAGCTCCCACCCCCCACCTCATCCTAGAAGAGCGTAAAAAAAGGTAGTAGGCAAGCATTAGTTAAAAAAAAAATCTGCTAAATACTACAGGCTCTTTCGACCTCATGCTCCAGTGCTACTGCATAGGTTGCACCACTGATAAGCTACACATCTGGCAAGAGGTTAAAGCTCAAAGATACAGAAGTCATAAGGCTATGAAATGGGAATTGTAAGGTTGAAATGCTGAAACGCCTTGCTGCCTTTTTGGTCGATCCCTTGCTAGCTGCGCTACTGGATTCAAGCTAGCCTGACTGATGAGGGGTAATACCCTGAAACCGGTCCCAGGATTCTTGTTTCCGTTCCAGGGAGGACCCGGCTTGGCAGTGCAGGCTGCAATGTTCCTTTGGGGAGCAGGGTTAAGACTGATTTGCATATGGCTGGGCCCAAACTGGGGTGACGTGGCGAGCAAAATAACGATGTATTAAACCTAGATCTGTGGGGCGGGGAAGTTTGAAAAGTTTCAACACTCCATCCATCATTTTATTTTGTGATGTTCTGATCCCTATCTTGTCATTTCTTGGTTTAGGAATGAGGCTTATTTCCATCACAAAACATATTCCAACTTGGAAACGCTAACCCCGAGAAACAAACAGAATGTTATCTAACAGCTATGCTTGCAGCCTACAGGTCTTACTCTCATACCTCTTATATGCTCACTCTAAGCACCAGGCCCCCTCAATGACCTGTCTATGGTGAGAGCAACGCCAATCCTAAAGAGAGGACCACCATCTGGTGTTATGGTTTTACCAAGGGTTCCTCAAATCTACGTCTCCTTGCATGAGGTTAGTCTCTGTTACAACCCCTTTGATCAATTGTGAGAATGGAGATCTTTACGATTAACTTCCCCTTCCTCTTACAGACGGAGGCGTGTTGGTGAGTTGGACTTTTCTCTTCACAATCGAAATACAAGCATTGGCAAGGCCAATAGGTCTGGCTTTGAAGGAATGTTGTATGGTAATGTGAAGCACTGCAAGTAAATGGCATGGGAATAGATATCTCTTTGTGTGGTAGCTAAGAACTGTAGACTAATATTGGTATTGCTTAAAGGGTCAGGTGACCTTGGCACATGTCAAGCCATACCTAAACAAGCATTGGCATAGCCAATAGGTCTCGCTTTTGGACCCTTCTAAGTATTTAGTTATGCAGCACAATACCTTTGGTGCAACAACATTAACTGTTGCCTGGCTAAACACTTATAAGGTCCCAAAGGTGAGATCTTTTGGCCATGACAGTGCTTGTTATTTTTTTTTTTTTTTTTTTTTTGGTGTAAAACTTTTATTGACAGTCATCATCCAAGTAACAGCAGTACATTTACACAGTAAGGATGGTGTGAGACACGAAGACATCACGTACTTTTACACAGCTATTCAGCCGGCAACCCTCCGGTCCGGCAGCACATGATGAGGATGATACGGCAAATCTTCAGGATGTAGTTTTCGGAGCCGTGAAGTTTTACTTTTAAAGTAGATTTTTGTTTTGTTCCTTTTCATGAAAACAAAAAAAACAAACCAAACGTAGTGGCTCATTTGCATTGAATAGACATAAAGCAATGTGGAAAAAGAGTTGCTAGTAGAACACGCCGACCCCCAACCCCAGGCCATCCCTCTACACCCCCAAGCACAGCGTGAGCCTAATACTCAACGACAAGATTACATTTCTAATCCCACCCCATGGCATCCTACGAGTTAATCAATCATTTCCTCCTCATCATCTGAGTCCTCGTCTTCATCCTCCTGCAGCGGGTCGCACAGGTCCCCTCTGTATCTATTCCATGCCTCCCATACCTTATTCCACTTCTTTGGGTTCGCTCTGAGTTTATATACAGTTCTTTCAGTGAGCATCAATTTGTCCATGGTCCTGCACCACAACGTCAAAGTAGGTAACTCCGCCACCCCCCATCTCTGTGCCACATCGCGCTTTGCCACCATTGTGCCAATTGTAACCCACTGCTGTTGTCGGAGGTTAAGATCAGTGCCCTCCCATATATTGAGGAGACATAGGCGTGGTTCTGGTGTGAGGGAGGTATCAAGGGCCTGTGAGATTGTGCGCATGACCTGTTGCCAGTATCTGGCGATGAGAGGGCAACCCCACAGCGTGTGTAATAATGTGCCGTCCTCCCCACATCCCCTTAGACAGTGCGGGGAATCAGCCCTGCTCATTTTGTGTAAAGTGGATCGTGTATAGTACACTCTGTGCAGCACTTTTAACTGTATGAGCCTGAACCTGGCTGATACTCCAGCCTCTCTCGGAGACGCCATAGCAGCATTCCAATCCGTTTCATCCATAGCACCCAACTCATCCTCCCACTTCTCTCGCAGTTTTTGTAGGGGGTCTGGAAGATTATTCATTAGTTTGCGGTATGTGAGTGAGGTGGCTCGAGACTGCAAAAAATCCGTAAGAAGCCGGTCTTCCAGGGGTGAGGACTCCGGGACCTTAGTTCCTGGTTCCAACACCGCCAGGAGAGCGTGTCTGATTTGAATGTATCTGTATGTTTCAGTGGGGCCTAGGGCATATTGCTGTTGAAGTTGCTCGAATGGAATCACCCCTGTGGAGGACCAAAGATCCCCCACCGTAGAGATGCCTATATTATCCCACTGGGTGAACCCCTTACTGGTCCTGAGGCAGCCCAGTTTCTTGGTATCCCAAAGCGGGGTAAGCTTCGTGATGATTCCTTTCCATTGCAGCCTGGTGAGCGCCTTGTACCATAAGGTGACTGTGTGTTTAGTAGGGCCAAACAGGTCCTTGAGGAGGCTTGGGTTATATAGGGGGGCCAACAGACTCTGCGTACCCAGTTGGGCCCTGTCAGCCAGATATGCCGGGTCATTGTGTGATGCATGGATCCACTGGTTGAGTACCTTGAGTTGGGATGCCCAATAGTATAGCTGCACATTCGGTAGTGCAATCCCCCCATCGTACCAACCGCGGTTAAGTTTGAGGTGAGCTATTCTCGGAGGACGCTCACCCCACAGCAAGGTGGTGACAACTGCGGTGATTCTTCGAAAGTAGGAGGGTGGGATTACATCTGGGGTATTTTCTAAAATGTACAGGAGGCGCGGAAGCGTCATCATTTTAAACAGGGCAGCGCGGCCCAAGAGCGTGAGCGGCAGGGATGACCAATGTCGCACGTCTGCCTTCAGACGGAGGAGGGGGGTGCCAAGTTCCGGTCGTAGAACACGGCCGTATCGCTGGTAACATGGACGCCCAAATATTTGAAGGAGACATCGGTCAATACCAAAGGACAGTGTTCAGGGAGGACTGGCCATGGGCCCTTCAGAACATAAAGGACCGATTTCGTCCAGTTGATTGTGTAGCCAGAGGCCGCGCCGTGTTTATCGCAGAGTGCCAGTAGAATCGGAACACTCGATTCGGGGGCGGACAAGTAGACCAACATATCATCGGCATATAATGATACTCTATCTTCCCAGGTCTCCGTCCATTTAATACCCTTCAGCAGTGGTGTCTGTCTGATAACAATCGCGAGAGGTTCAAGGACCAGTGCGAATAACAATGGGGATAGAGGGCAGCCCTGGCGAGTCCCACGCGCTAGAGGAATTGCTCGTGAGATGTGGCCATTGGCCGCCACGTGGGCTACCGGGCCTGTGTAGAGTAGTCGGACCCATGATAGAAACTTCGGTCCGAAGCCCATCCGATTCAGAACTGCGAACAAGTACTGCCACTCCACCATGTCAAAAGCCATCCTGGCGTCCAGTGACAAAATGGCCGCAGGTTCTTTCAGGAAATGTGCTCGTGCCAGTGCGCCGTGCACTCTACGGAGATTTAACGCCGTACTCCTGTGTGGCATAAAGCCGGATTGGTCGGGGTGGATCAGCTGGGAGAGATATGGAGTCAGTCTATTAGCAATCAACTTCGCTAGGATCTTCGCTTCTGCATTGATGAGCGAGATCGGGCGGTAAGACGTACATTGCTCTGGAGGTCTGTCAGGTTTTGGGATAGCTACTATCGTCGCTAAGCGCTGGTCTAAAGGCAGTGTTCCGGTCTCACGGCAGTTCTCAAACATGGCCAGCATTGGCGGGCCCAGTGTGTCTGACATCATTTGAAACCATTCGATTGGTATCCCATTGGGGCCCAATGCTCTGCCTGTGTGTAGTGCACCCATCGCCATACGGAGTTCCTCTACCGTGAGGTCCGCTTCCAGCTCGGTCCGCGCCTCCGGTGTTAATATCTCTAATTCTACATCTTGGAGTGCTAATTCTGCCGCCTCTGCCGTGACCACCACCTCTGGGGTGTATACCCCCTGGAAATGGTCTGCTAAGAGGTCGACGATTTTAGGAGGTTGTGTGTGGCACGTCCCTTCTTGGTCCCTCAACTGCAGAATGTGCCTACTTCCGTTCCTTTTCTTATCCAGCCAGGCCAACAATTTGTTGGCTTTGTCACCCACGTCATAAACTCTGCATGCAGTCGATTCTATATGCTCTAATACCCGTTGACGGAGAAGGTCCTCATGTCTTTGCTGACAGAGGTTCAGCGCGTGTCGAGTGTCTTCTGACGGTGTGGTCATATGAGTCGCATTAGCCTGTTCCAACTGCAGTTCCAGTTCTACCAGTTCTTGTTTTTGTTTACGCTTATGATCGGTTATGGTCGCAATTGCCTGGCCCCTCAATACTGTCTTGTATGCCTCCCAGAGTATCGTCGGTGAGGATACCGATCCGGAGTTCTCCTGGAAGTAATGCTTAGTGGCGGTTTTGAGTGATTTTCGGACCGGAGGGATTTTAAGGTAACCGGGGTAAATGGGATAGAGTCGTTTGCGAGCCGTGGCCGAGCAGGACAGTGTAGCGATCAAGGGGGAGTGGTCGGATATACCCCGTGGCGCAATCTGTACATCAGCGAAAGTGAGTCTGCCACCCCCCAGTGTGAGAAAATAGTCAATGCGAGACAGGCAATCATGGGTGGAGGAATAGTATGAATAGTGGCGGTCAGTAGGGTGAAGCTGTCTCCAGATGTCGACCAGAACCTGTGCCTCCAAGAAGTCCCTGAATTTCGTTGGGCCAGTGGGGGGGGGAGCGAGCCGGAAACCTGTCCATGTCAGTGTTAGCCAGTGCATTGAAGTCTCCGCCCACCAGCAGGTCCCCTTCCGGGAGTTCCAAAAGAAATTTACCCAGGTCCGGGAGTACCGATGAATGTAGCGCTGGTGGGATGTACGCAGACACCACATTAATGGGCACGCCCTCCCACTGCCCACACACCGCTGCAAAGCGGCCATGTTTGTCCGCTTTCGTGGAGTGATGTATGAAGCGTGACGTTCTTTTCACCCAGACACCCGTCCCCCGGGACCCTGAAGTGAAGTCCGAATGTATTACCATGCGATACCCTTCCCTATCCAGAGCTTTGGTGGCCGCCCCCACTAAGTGCGTTTCTTGAAGGAGGGCGATATCACAATTCAATCTCTTAATACATTGTAAGACCAGCCCCCTCTTCACTTTATCTCCCAACCCCCAAACATTCCATGACACTACCCGTAGCGGTGGCACAGCCCCCATCTCAGAGTCAGGCGTTACGGTAGTAGGCCGTGAGAGCTCCGCCATTTTGTAATCGTGCGTGCAAGTTGGTGTCCCAGAGGGTAGGATGAAGCCACATTGATTAAAGAGTTTCCCATCCCTGTGCAATTATTCACATGTTTGCTCCATATCAGTGTCTGAGGACCAGAGGCGACATACCCGGTGCCAGGAATACGGTCATATGTGACTATAGCAGTGTCAAAATGAAGAATAGAGCCGAACAATTCAAACAAGTAAACCAACCTAACCCTCCCGTTCCCAACATCCCCACCCACCCTGCTTCCCTGCTACACGGACTCCAAACTGCCCGCCACCCCAATTTAGCAGAGTGCTTAAACCCACCCCAAAGAAAACACACAGTTACTTGCTCGTTGGGGGTGAGGAGTACTCCGGAATTAGCGACCCCTCGTACCCTCCACGGAGGCCCTCAGCCCAGTGTCCTTGGCGGTTCCAGCCGCAGTCCCAAACATCAATGTCACGTACAAATGTTCAAGGGTCCACCTCCTGACTTAGGTCAGCCTCGTCTCGTACCGGTGAGCTTCTGCCACTGTTCGTACCAGCGTCCCCAACCTCGTTACGATCCAGTTGATGAGAGCCGTTCTTAGTCCGTCCAGGGCGGCGGGAGTGGGAGGCAGGACGCCAGCCGTCCAGCCAGTCTCGTGCAGTTCCAGGGTCGTCAAAAAACCAGGTTCTGTTCTCCGCCACCACCCTGAGCCTGGCTGGAAAGATCATGGAGTAAAGGAGTTCACGTTTCCTAAGTTCCTTTTTAACATCCAGGAATGTTTTTCTCCGCCTAGCCACCTCCGCCGTGTAGTCTGGGAAATATGCCACCGTGGAGTTGAGGATTTTCACCGGTGGAGAGACGCGTGCCGCTTGGAGGATGACGTCTCGGTCGCGGTAGTTAAACAGTCTTGCTAGGATCGGTCTAGGCGAGGCCCCTGGTTTCGGTTGACCCCCCGGGACCCTGTGGGCCCGCTCCACGGAAAAGAAGGCTGACAGGCCTTTAGGTTGAAGATGAGTTTTTATGAGATCCTCCACGTACAAATCCATCGCCCTCACACCTTCAGTCTCCGGAACGCCAAGAATGCGCACATTGTTCCGCCTGGAACGGCCCTCCTGGTCGTCGAGTTTGTCTTTGAGGAGCTTGTTTTCCGCCATGATCGCTTCCATGGCCGTCTGCAGTTCTGAGACATCCACCACCAGCGATTTCGTGACAAGCTCTAGCGAGCCTACTTTTTCAGCCATCTTGTGGAAGTCCGCTCGGATAAGGGTGATTTCGGTCGAGATAGAGCCCACCGTTGTTTGGACCTGGGAGAGCGCCTTCATAACGTCATCCAGCGTCGCCTTCTTCGTCCCCCCAGACTCGCCTGGTTTTACGTAGGGGTTCTTCCCTTCCGCCGGAGGGGAAGCGGTTCTATCGTTTGTGAAGCGGTCAATACGAGTCTGGGTTGTACCGCCTTTCACACCTTTTCCGGCCATTGTTCGGTCACGGAGAGAATACAGTTCGTCGGTCCGGTGGGATATCAAGAGAAAGCACTGTCACGGTGTGGTCCTCAGTTCAATGTGAAGAGGGCTTCCGTTGCAATGAGGGAGACGCCCCGATGGTCCCCGCAGGGCAGACTGTCGGACAAAGTTCGGATGGACGTCTTGATAAACTACGGCCACCCGTAGTATGAACCTCCGCTGGATATAGCGAGCAGTGCGTTACTGGGCAAGGCCGTCACTGGGTGTGGTCCTCCAACACCGACCACTTCCTGTCTGTAGTAACCGAGTGGGCTGCACTTCCGGTCGGCCTCAATTGCCACTAGAGTGCCCGGAGGTGGGCCTGTGCTCCGGTCGGATCAGTACTCGACGATAACTCCGTCGTTCAATTCACGATTTTCGTCCGGGAACCTGCCGCCAGTTCCGCCCGGTCTCGGGCATTCGGTGCCGCCGTTGGAGGTAAGAATTAGTCACGGATTATCGTGCGGATAGATAGAGAGGCCGCTTCCCTGCCGGAGCTAGTCCTCTATGCTGCCGCCATGTTCGGCCGCCAGCCACGCCCCGTGCTTGTTATTTTTTGTTCTTGTGGGAAACTGGGCTAGTGCCAGGAGGGTCAAGGGTGAGTGGCAGGGATGAGAGGAGTGAATTTGCATATGGCTGGGCCCAAACTGGGGTGACGTGGCGAGCAAAATAACGATGGATTAAACCTAGATCTGTGGGGCGGGGGAGTTTGAAAAGTTTCAACATTCAATCCATCATTTTATTTTGTGATGTTCTGATCCCTATCTTGCCATTTCTTGGTTTAGGAATGAGGCTTATTTACATCACAAAACAAAAACCAACTTGGAAACGCTAACCCAGAGAAACAAACAGAATGTTATCTAACAGCTATACTTGCAGCCTACAGGTCTTACTCTCATACCTCTGATATGCTCACCCTCAACACCAAGACCCCTCAATGGCCTGTCTATGGTGAGAGCAACGCCAATCCTAAAGAGAGGACCACCCCCTGGTGTTATGGTTTGACCAAGGGTTCCTCAAATCTACGTCTCCTTGGGTGACTGTCAGGCCATGGGGGTGAACGGTGAGTGCCAGAGAGGTGAGGAGTGAGTGTCAGGGAGATGGAAGGGTCAGTGCCGAGAAGGGGAAGCATGAGTGCCAAGGGTGAGGGAGTAGCTGCCGGGCCAGGGGGGTGAAGGGCTAAAGCCACTGAGGTGAAGGTTGAGTGCCAGGTCAGGGGATGAAGGGTGAGTACCAGGGAGATGAAGGTTGAGTGCCATGGAGGTGAGACGTAAGAGTCAGGAGGGTCAAGGGTGAGTGCCAGGGAGGGGAATGGTGAGTGCAAGGGGTGAAGGGTAGCTGCCAGGCCATGGGGATGTAGGGCTAGTGCCAAGGGGTCGAGTAGTGAATGCGAGGATGGACATGGTTGAGTGTCAGGGAGGTGAAGGAGGATATGTGCCAGGGAGGGGAAGTATGAGTACAAGGAGGGTCGAGGGTGAGTGCCACGGAGGTGACAGTTGAGTGTCACAGTGTCATGTTTCAAGATGAGGTAAGGAGCAGCAAGCGGTAGGAGAACAACCGTACCGCAACAAAGGACGAAACGGAACTGCAACTCCCAGTATCGGGCCTGGGAAGAACTACAAATCCCGGGAGGCCATGCGCGGCGCATGCGCAAACCCCAGAGGTGTATAAAGCTATGGCGGCGCCAAGAACAAACGTTGGATATTATCGAGCTGTGCCGAAGGTTGGGGAGACGCCGTGAGGTAAGGAACAGCGATCCTTTCTGCTTTTCCGAAGTAGCGTGCCGAGATTCGGTTCTCATATTGGGTCGAGCAGTAGCTTCTACTTGACCTTCCAGGTGGGTGAGCTCTCTGGGGAACTTGTTTGTTTGCTCTGACAGGGGTCATTTATTGCCTTGCCGGAGACCCCTGGAATCCAGGCGCGAGTCGAGCGACTGCTCCCGCGCGTCTCGTTGTCACGCTAAACATCTATCGGCGTGTATAATCAACTAAACATTAAAAGGGGCCCAGTGAGGAGTAACAGCTCACAGTGTGGGTCCTTGCCTGTGAACCCCGAACCTGCACTGGTCAAAGGACACTAGACAATATTGGGAGCCACTGTTATTAGTTCCACACCAGGAGTTGGAACAAGGTGCTATTGGTGAATCTCTAACCAAGGCATCACTGTACCCCTCGTTGGCTAGTGCTGGGACCGGCATTCTTGCGGGGGACAGTAAGACGGCGTGATTGTCGTTACGATTGTATACGGATTATAAGACTCGAGTGGCATTGTCGGCCACTACTTAGCACAGTACCCTCCGTTGGGGAGTGTCAGGAACGGCACTCATGCGGAGGACGGTGTGAATGTACACGTGGGATATTGGGTGGTGAAAACCCGTTCTCATTATTGCTGGACATTACAGCGTGATACATGGACCGTGCTTGTTTATTCCATAAATCAGTATACATACATATGGTCTGTTGGTGCCTTATTTCTGTGTGCTAGTTCTGTGGTCTTGGAGTTACGATCAGAACCCAATCCCGAGGGCAGCCAGGGATTACACACGGAGAGTCAATGCTGAGTGCCAGAGAGGGAGAAGGGTGAGTGCCAGGTGCGAGGAGTGACTGCCAGGCCTGAGGGGTGAAGGGTGAGTGCCAGGGAGGTTAGGGGTGAGTGACAGACTGCAAACAGTAGTGAGCTGGGGTCTAGAAGGAGGTGAGGAGATCATCACCCGGTGTGTGCCAGGCTGGGATGCACCAGTGCAAGGTCAGACTTGGATGGATGCAATAACCTCTGAAAGGCGAGTGCCAGGTCACTCGTAACCTTAGTACAGGAGTGGGGTGCGCAGGAGAGAGTAAAATGGTAAAAAAAAATGGTAATGTAGTTTCTTATATAGCGCACGTATCACCACAAAGGGTATCTCGGCGCTTTCTTTGGGAACCCGTCCTGGTTTTTCCCTGTGGGATAGCCTAGCTGGGCACCCCCAAGGTGAAAGCCAGGCATCCCGCCGCGGGGGCCGTAGTGGAGATTGAGCAAGCTATTGCCCAGAGTTGCAGAGCGTGAACCCCTGATTCAAGTAGGCACCGAAGCGAGAATTATCAGGTCCGTGGACATTTGGGCTCCAAACCCTGCCGCGTCGGGAATTGAACCCTGGTCCCGGGCCGACCTCTGCTTCTGGGTCTGCCTCCTCTAACCGGTGAGCCACACTTCTCCACATCACAGAGTAACATCTTCAAACAAGAAACTATTCAAAATCCTGAAAACTCCAATTTATGGTCTTGTAACCTTATGTGGAAATAATTAGCAAATGAATGGGCTTCCGTAGCGGGATTGGTGTCTGTACAACGCGTTGTGTTACAACGCATTCCGTTACAACGCAGATTTTACAACGCGGGATCCATTACAACGGATGTCAATACAATGCATGGCATTACATCGCAGATGCTATTACAACGCATGGCATTACATCGTAAGTATAGGTAAGTATACCTTTTTTTAAAAATGTTGTTTAGTTTATTATAATTAATTTTTTTTTAATAAATTAATTAAAAGACATTTAAAAATTGTCATTAATTTAATTTAATAAAATAATATATATTTAATAAATGTAATTTTATTAAAAATTGTAATCAATTTAATTTAATTAAAAAAAAGTAATTAGTTTAATGTACATATTTTTTATAATGAAATGAAATTAAATTAAAAATATTAATTTATTTAATGTAATTAATTTAATTAAAAAATGTAATTAATGTAAAATAATTAATTTAATTTATTAAATATATTTTAAAATGGTAAATATAATTTAATTATCCCTAAACCCAAACCCTGCCCTAAAACCTAAAAACACCCCTGTACCCCAAAACCCAAACCCTACCCTAAAACCTAAAAACACCCCTGTACCCCAAAACCCAAACCCTGCCCTAAAACCTAAAAACACCCCTGTACCCCAAAACCCAAACCCTGCCCTAAAACCTAAAAACACCCCTGTACCCCAAAACCCAAACCCTACCCTGAAACCTAAAAACACCCCTGTACCCCAAAACCCAAACCCTACCCTAAAACCTAAAAACACCCCTGTACTCCAAAACCCAAACCCTGCCCTAAAACCTAAAAACACCCCTGTACCCCAAAACCCAAACCCTGCCCTAAAACCTAAAAACACCCCTGTACCCCAAAACCCAAACCCTACCCTGAAACCTAAAAACACCCCTGTACCCCAAAACCCAAACCCTACCCTAAAACCTAAAAACACCCCTGTACCCCAAAACCCAAACCCTGCCCTAAAACCTAAAAACACCCCTGTACCCCAAAACCCAAACCCTGCCCTAAAACCTAAAAACACCCCTGTACCCCAAAACCCAAACCCTACCCTAAAACCTAAAAACACCCCTGTACCCCAAAACCCAAACCCTACCCTAAAACCTAAAAACACCCCTGTACCCCAAAACCCAAACCCTACCCTAAAACCTAAAAACATCCCTGTACCCCAAAACCCAAACCCTGCCCTAAAACCTAAAAACACCCCTGTACCCCAAAACCCAAACCCTTCCCTAAAACCTAAAAACACCCCTGTACCCCAAAACCCAAACCCTGCCCTAAAACCTAAAAACACCCCTGTACCCCAAAACCCAAACCCTGCCCTAAAACCTAAAAACACCCCTGTACCCCAAAACCCAAACCCTGCCCTAAAACCTATAAATACCCAAACACCCCAAAACATATACCTCAGTACCCCAAAACATATATTCCTATACTCATACTTATTTAAAAAATCACTTAAATTAATATATTTAATTTATAATATTTAAAAACAAAAATAAATATTTTTTTTAATTATTAATAATTATTAAATAAATTAAATAATATTAAATAAAATAAAAAAAATTAAATACTTACCAATACTTACGATGTAATAGTATGCGTTGTAATAGCATCTGCGATGTAATGCCATGCATTGTAATGACATCCGATGTAATGGATCCCGCGTTGTAAAATCTGCGTTGTAACGGAATGCTACGTAAAAGTTGCGTTGTAGGTGTAACATACCTCCGTAGCGGACTTGCAGCTTGTTACAGCAACTTATTGAGATAAAGTTTGTATTGCAAATAAGCCAAAGCTGACACAATTTGAATTAGTAACAGTAAGATTCGCAATGAACTAGAAACAAGTTAAAAAAGCACCCCAGAATTGAACCGAGGATACAGAAAAATAAAAATGGGGGCAATATTGGTCTCCTTTTCACAGCTAACAGCCCAAAAAACAGGGTGTTGTGGAGGACTCGGATTCTGGTGGAATCAGAATTTTTAAAAGAGTCAATTTTTCATAATTTTTTTTTAAAAACAACTTTTTTGGACACACTAGCCTATAGTGCCATGCAAGTGCCGCTGCCCTTCTCCTAATACACAACCTCTGTGAAACAAACCGATTAGAATAACTGTTTACAACTAAGTGGGGCACAAATGTTATGTTATATGCTGTTTTGTAACGCGCACAATTACTACCGGAGTATCCTGGCGCGGTATACCGCTGGGGAACCCGTCCTGGCTTTCCCTGTGGGATGGTCCCTACCGGGAGTCCTCAAGATGGAGCCAGGGATGCCCAGCGTTGATGGGGCTGTTGTGGAGATTAGGCAAGCTAATGCCCAGAGTTACCGAGTGGGACCCCTGGTTAGAGTAGGCACCGAGGCGAGAATTATCGAGTCCGCTGACTCTGGTCCACGACTCTGCCGCATCGGGAATTGAACCCTGGTCCCGGGCCAATTCCTGCTTCCGGGTCTGCTGCCTCAAACCAGTGAGCCACACCACTCCACTAAATGCAGTTTAGTAATCTGGTTATTGCTTGAAGGAAGGATAAGAAACGTGGTTACCTTTGTCTGTACCACTGATATCTATGGGGATTCGAGAAAATGCATGGAGTGGTATGGTTGACAGGAGGCATGCAGGCTGTTTAAATATTGTAGAGATTGGATTGTCAAGCACTAGGAAACAAGAGTGAATGCTGAATAAAACTAGAAATGCGAACACTTTCATTGCGAACGTGGCCCTGAAAGTGAAACTGATCGTGATCGCTTGAAAGTGAAACTGATCGCGATCGCGCTACCTGGCTGAGAGGAGGCTGATAGACAGTGAGTAGCTGGGGGCGGGGTGCGTGTGTGTGGTTGTGTGCATGGGTGTGGTTGTGTGTGTGGCTGAGTGTGTTTGTGTGTGGTTGTGTGTGGGTGTCATTGTGGTTGTGGGTGTGATTGTGTGGTTGTGTGTTGTTGTGGTTGTGTGTGTGCGTGTGGTTGTGCGTGTGCATGTGGTTGTGTGTGTGTGTGGTTGTGTGTGTGTAGTTGTGTGCATGTGGTTGTGTGTGTGTGTGGTTCTGTGTGTGTGGTTGTGTGTGTGTGAGTGGTTGTGTGTGTGTGGTTGTGTGTGGAGTTGTGTGCGTGGTTGTGTGTGTGGTTGTGGTTGTGTGTGTATGTGGTTGGTGTGGGTGTGGTGTGGGTGTGTGGTTGTGGGTGTGGTTGAGTGTGTGGTTGTGTGTGGTTGTGGTGGTGTGTGTGGTTGTGTGGTTGTGTGTGTGTGTGTTGTTGTGTGTGGTTGTGTGTGTGGTTGTGGTTGTGTGTGTGGTCGTGGTTGGGTGTGTGGTCGTGGTTGGGTGTGTGGTGGTGTGTGGTTGTATGTGTTGTAATGGTTGTGTGTGTGGTTGTATGTGCGGTTGTGTGTGCGGCTGGGTGTGGTTGTGTGTGTGGTTATGGTTGTGTGTTGTGTGTGTAGTTCTGTGTGTGGTTGTTTGTGTGTGTGGTGGGTGTGTCGTGTGCGGTTGTGGTTGTGTGTGTGGTTGTGTCTGTGTGGTTGTGTGTGGTTGTGTATGAGTGGTTGTGTGTGTGGTTGTATGTGTGTGGTTGTGTGTGTGGTTGTGTGTGTGTTTGGTTGTGTGTGTTGTGTTTGTGTTTGTGTGGTTATGTGTGTGTGTTGTGTTTGTGTGTGGTTATGTGTATGGTTGTGTGTGTGGTGTGTGCATGTGGTTGTGTGTGCATGTGGTTGTGTGTGTGTGGTTGTGTGTGTGTTGTGTTTGTGTGTGGTTGTGTGTGTGTGTGGTTGTGTGTGTGTGTGATTGGGTGTGGTTATTTGTGTATGGTTGTGTGGGGGGTTGTGGTTGTGCTTGTGTGTGTGGTGGTGTGGTTGGTTGTGGGTGTGTGGTTGAGGTTGTGTGTGGTTGTGTGCGTATGTGGTTGTGTGTGTGTGGTTGTGTGTCTGGTTGTGTGTACAGTTGTGGCTGTGTGTGTGTGGTTGTGTGGTTGAGTGTGTGGTTGTGTGTGTGTGTGTGTGTGGTTGTGTGTGTGTTGTGTGTGTGGTTGATTGTGGTTGTGGTTGTATGTGTGTGGTTGTGTGTGGTTGTGGGTGTGTGGTTGTGTGTGTGGTAGTGTGGGTGGTTGTTGTTGTGTAAGGTTGTGTGTGTGTAGTGTGGTTTGGTGTGGTGGTGTTGTGGTTGTGTATGTGTGTGTGTGTTTGTGTGAGCGTGGTTTTGTGTGTGTGGTTGTGTGTGTGGTTGTGTGTGTGTGGTTGTGGTTGTGTGTGTGGTTGGTTGTGTATGGTTGTGTGTGGTTGTGTGTGTGTGGTTGTGTGTGCATGGTTGTGTGTGTGTCGTCGTGCGTGTGGTTGGGTGTGTTTGTGTGTGGTTGTGGTTGTGTGTGTGTAAGGTTTTGGGTGTGTGGTTGTGGGTGTGTGGTTGTGTGTGTGGTTCTGTGGGTGATTGTGGTAAAGTGTGTGTGGTGGTGTGGTTGTGTGTGGTTGTGTGTGTGTGGTTGTGTGTCTGGTTGTGTGTGTGCAGTTGGTTGTGGGCGTGGTTGTGTGTGTGGTGGTGTGGTTGTGTGTGGGTGGGTGTGTGGTTGTGTGTGTGTGGTTGTATGTGTGGTTGTGTGAGCATATGGTTGTGTGTGTGGTTGTGTCTGGTTAGGTGTGTGGTTGTGGTTGTGTGTGTGTGGTTGTGTGTGTGGTTGTGGTTGTGCACATGTGGTTGTGTGTGTGGTTGTGTGTGTTTGGTTGTGTATGTGTGTGGTTGTGTGTGTGTAGTTGGTTGTGCCCGGCCATGTGTGTGTGGTTGTGTGTGTGTGGATGTGTGTGTGTGTGGTTGTGGTTGTGTGAGTGTGGTTGTGTGTGTGGTTGTGTGTGTGTCATGTGTGGTTGTGGTTGTGTGTGTGGTTGTGTTTGGTTGTGGTTTAGGGTGTGGTTGTGGCTGTGAGTGTGGTCATGGGTGTGGTTGTGTGTGTGGTTGTGGGTGTGTGGGGGTTGTGTGTATGGTTGTGTGTGTGGTTGTGAGTGTGGTTGTGGTTATGTGTGTGGTTTCATGTGGTTGTTTGTGGTTGTGGGTGTGGTTGCGGCTGTGGTTGTGTGTGTGTGTGGTTGTGTGTGTGTGTGGTTGTGTGTGTGTGGTTGTGTGTTTGTTGTGTGTGCGTATGTGTGTGGTTGTGTGTGTGTGGTGTGTGTATGGTTGTGTGTGTGGTTGTGTGTGTGGTTGTGTGTGTGGTTGTGTTTGTGTAATTGTGTGTGTATGTGTGGTTGTGTGTGTGGTTGTGTCGCTCTATGTAGGCAATCATCTAAAGTATTAGCGAGGTTGCTGTTGTGATCTCCGTGCAGCTAGTGTGGATCGTTGGAGGAGGCATGGAAGCAAGGGAAAAGTGAGCGAGGAGGGGGGGAATGGCGGAGGCAGAGAGTAAGCGAGAGGGAAGAGAGATGGCGCTGAAGGCTGGCGGTTCGCGCGTGGACGCTCGTGTGAACGCAAGGGCTAGGCCAGCCAGCAGCACTTTCAAAGCTCACCTACTAAATGTCTCTCCGTGCAGCACATGCGCTGGCTCAGCGAGACCTAAAAAGAGAAATACAACAAAAGTTATCTAACACATTTTAATAGAATTCCAGTGTCATGCTTAGGAAGCTGTATAAATAAACAAAATTATCACAGCTGTGTTGAGGGCAAGAACCTTTTTGTGTAAGTGCACAACTGCTGCCCAATCAAATCATGTGCTCCTGGTTCCCAACATGTGGGTGGCGCCAAAGCCCCTCTCGTGTACTGGTCACACAATTATCTGGTGACAGCTGAGTTGTCAAACCAGATCATAAAAAAGAAAGCTGACTTTGCTGGCTCCAGATAACATGGCAGGCAATGGGTCCCATTCTGCTTAACCATTTCCATCTTGGATGAAAACATAGGGCCAAGGGGTGCCTGGTGGTCTTGACACAGTCGACCACCCCCTCTTTCTCTCCCCGCTGGTAAGTGAGCCACCTGCATCCTCCTTTGGCAGGGCCAAGAAAATTATGCAATTATGTGGCTGCAGCGTTTTCCTTGTAATTATGGATTTACAGCACTCGCCACATAATCCACCATTTGCTGTATAATTTGCAGACCTCAATAGGAAGAATGGACACTTGTAGCTTCATAACCTTTGGTTGTATTTTGAAAACCCTCATAAACGCCTTGATTTTAAATGCGGTATATATCTGTGATCCGCCCCTTATCGGCGTTATGGCATAGTCATCGGGTATTTCAATAACGTGCTATATGCCAGCCTCACCCTGAGGCAACCTTCGGTCTGGGTAGCAGTGTCAAGAGATTGAAATTAAAAGACCCTCCCAGATGGAGGGTGTGAGGAAAAGAGGAAATAACAGTGAGGTTTTTATCTTTATAAAAAACAGTAGTTCCCCATACAAAAAACTTTAATATAAATGGAGAAGTAGTGTTATTAAAAAAGGATTGCGATATTGTGGTCAATCGGGTAACTGGATCACCTTATATCTTTTTACAAAACAGTCAACATGTTTCTGCTCCTTTGGCCCGTCCTGGTCTATAGAGCATTCGTCAGGACATACAAAACATATAAGTACTCACACCATTTGTGTAGTTTTCAAAAATGTTAGAATTCTCACTTGTTTGTAGTGGATTTCTGGAGAGGGAGACAAATTGACAAACATCCATATTTTGCATGTAGACATTATCTCACATAGTACATTCACAATCTTCTGGTTCTAGAAAGATCGATTCACACATAACTGTACTCTTACTTTTAAATAGTACTCTTACTTCTTAACAGGAACTGAATACAGTGGGAATTCTGGAGGTTTTTAGTGGTCTAAGTTAGAACATTGATGGAAAAAGGAGCAGCCAGACAGTATAGTATGTGTTTTTAGAAATACTACACAGCGTGCTGGCATTATGATAGTCACAAGTGATATTTTACCTAGGTCTTATTGTTAAACATAACATAGAACGGATTGCTCAAGGTCGTACTCTCGTGTTATATGCTGCTTTTGGTACAGTCAGAGGGTTTACCTGTTTTTAAATGCAGTTAATTATGGGTCAAAAGCGTTGTTGTGTTGAAATGACTCCAAAAAGCTAGTTGTTATTTATAATTTTTTAAGTTCTATGTTCGTTATGGGGCATATTCTGGAGGACGGTACTTCAAAGGTAGTAATGATGCAGCGCTCGCTGTTCAGAAAGAAAGTAAAATCGTTACCTTTGAAAAGAGGGTATTCGAAGTCCTCGGGGTGTATCAATTTAGATTTTACCAGAGCTAGATGAAAAATGATGTGACAGTATTAACCGAATAATTCACAATGGGCAATTTTATCTTTTACGGGCCAAAAGCGTCCGAGAAAACGCCAAAGTCGGCCGCCATTCTTACCCGCGTGTACGGAGATTTCCAACTGCTGGTGCTGACTATGCCCCCGGAAGTATGACATGCTGTGCCTGATCCCGTCCTAAATATAGTAAAATAAATGAAGGACTATGGGCAAGTCGTGGTTATTCAGAGGCAGTTCGAGCCTGCTGTGGATCGCTAGATCTGAAGGGATAGTTCGTAATATCCTAAAATCTTTTCTGTATAGAGACCATGGACTATTTTATGTCATGAAAAGAATATTGAATATGGGGATTGCGAGAATGATTGTAAGTCATGCTTATTATATGTGAACGTTTAAATAAACATGTGTTATGAGGGATAAATATCCCGAGGAGAAGATTCTCATATTTAGGGAACATCGGGGGTGCATAGGGGGTATACCATCTTTAATGGCGTAAATATTTAAGTTGGTACTGAGTGGGTCGTGTGTTGGGAAAATTAATTATTAATGCCACAGGAGATTTTTCATATCTAGGGAACATCGTAGGTGCCTTAGGGGTAAGCCGAACATGAAAGTTTGAATATTCGGCTGGCACAAAGTAGTTCTCTGTATAGAAAAAGTTAAAGTTAATTGTTCATACCACGTGAATGTGTGAAATTGTTCAGAGGAGTATGAGTATCAAGTAAACTGATGCCATGGTACATTGTCATTCAAACCCACAAGGTGTGTCCGGAGGCGATTTACCCACCTCTGTTCCTTCTCAAAAAGGACTTTTTCAGCATTCCTGGTTTTATCTGTAAGCATCTCAAGTACTGTCCATCTTAGATCTTCACAGTCGTGACCTGCTTCTACAAAATGGGAGCAAGGTTTGGTGGTATTTTTCTTGTTTCTTATATTGCTCTTATGCTCTCCAATCCGTAACTTGATTTTCCGACAGGTCATTCCCACATAATTGAGCTGGCATGGACAGGTCACCAAATACACCACATGAGTGGAATTACAATTCGTGTGTTGTCGCTGTGTCCATAATAGCGTTTCGCTGAGTTGTAGGGTCTTAGTTGTTTTTGTAAGCTTACATACCACACACGTTCCACGAGGATAATGCCCTGTAATTGGCATTAAGTTCAGGTCTCTAGTTTGTGCAGTGATTTTATTCTTCCTGGGACGAGTGTGTACCAACATATCTTTTAAGTTTTTCGTTCGCTTGTTTGCGAACCTAGGTTTAGGCCAGTTGTGTTGTCCCGAGGTGATGATACTCCAGTTCTTTCTGATCAGTTTTTGCACCTCATATGTTGCTGGACAATAAGTTGTAACAAATGTAACTAGATCTTTTATGGGTTCTTTTTCAATAGTTTGAAGCAGGCAGTCTCTGGGTCGATGTTTTGCCCGTTTGCGGCATTTGGAAATGGTGGATGCTGTATAGTCCCTAGTCTTTAGTTTTTTGCTCAGTTCACGTGCTTGTTCTGAATAGTCGCTGTTCTTGCTGCAATTGCGCTTCAATCTAAGGAATTGGCTGTAAGGAAGGTTATCACGCAATGGTTTCGGGTGATAACTCTTATAAGACAAAAGGCTGTTTTTTGCAGTGGGTTTTGTATAAGTTTTTGTCTCAAGGGTGCCATTTTCACTAAAGATAGTCAAATCCAAGAAGTCTATTTTCTTGTTGTTAGATGTGAAGGTGAATTTTAGCCACCGATCTCTGCCATTTAACCATTCTATGAAGAGGTTTAGATCTTTGTCTGCCTGCCATATCAGTAAAATATCGTCAATGTAACGTTTCCAGTATAAAATACTGGAAACGTAAGGATTGCTGTCGTGGAGGACGAATTGATTTTCAAAATGACTTACATAAAGTCCAGCTACTGAAGGGGCAAAGGCACTGCCCATGGAAGTACCATGGCATTCTAAACATAAATCACCATTATACTCAAAATAGTTCTCTTTTAGAGCAAGGCGGCAGCATTCGAGAATGAAATGTCTGGGGGTGTTGTACGTCCAGGTTTCCATGAACAGGATGTCTTCAAGCATTTGTAAGGTGTCGTCCTGAGTACTGGTGTACAATGACTCCACGTCTAATCCTACTAGGAGCATTGTATGTGGATCAAAATTAATTCCTGAAAGTTGAGTTAAAAGGTCTCGGGTGTCCTTTAAGTATTACGGGGTTTTTTGTACAATGGGCTTGAGGTATTCATCCGCAAACTTGGACAGAGGTTCCAATATGGAATCAATCCCCAAAACTATCGGGCATCCTGGAGGAGGAAATTTGTTTTTGTGGGTTTTTGGCAATGAATAAAAGAACGGTGTTCGTGGTTCTTTGGGTGTTAGAAAATTGGCCTCTTTCTTTGTGATCCACATATTCATTTCTGCTTCATGGATCATTATTGCGACAGTGTTTGTAAGTCTCTCAGTGGGATCCCTGTCTAATTTTTTCTAAAACTTTGTATCCAATAGTAGAGCTAAACATTGTTGGTCATATCCATCTTTTGATAGAATCACTATCCCTCCCCCTTTGTCTGCCGATGATTTTGGCGTCATTGTTTTGTAATTCATTGAGGGCCAATCGTTCTTTTTTACTCAGGTTCTGAAAAGGTTTTCTTTTAATGTCCAAATTATCTATCCCCTTGAAAAGAGCTTGTTCGAATGTTTGTATTTCTATTGGGACTGAGTTATTTGGTGGGTTGAAAGTAGATTTCCTCCTAAGTGTAGTATCACCCTCATTCTGTTGTTGTGTAGACCCTGAAAAGAAAGCTTCAATTTCAATGTTCTGCAGAACTCAGCTACTTCGCATTTTATTTTGAAAGTGTCTAGGGGTGGAGTAGGAACGAATCCGAGTCCTTTGTTAAGGACACTCAATTGGTCTTTGGTTAGAATCAAATCAGATAGATTGATAACTAATGATTCTTCTTGCTCATGCCCGGTTGGGCAGATGACATGCTGCGTGTCTGTACATTGGGCTGGTGGTCTTGCCAGGTTAGGTTTTTCTTTCTTCCGCGTGACTGATTTTGGCCTCTCGATAAAAAAGGCTGTTGGTTATGATGTTGGTTTCCCATGTCAAACATGTGTTGGTTACCCACTTGTGGTGGCTGTCGCATATCGTGATTGTAAGGATTGAACCAGCCTCCAAATTGTGGCTTGTAAGGTTGGTAGAAAGGAATATGATTTCCATGAAAAAAGGGGGGTCTCTGTCCCCTGTTACCTCTACGTGGATGTCTGTTCCGATTGTAATTGCGTCCTCGTCTTGTAGTGGACTCATCTGAGCTGCCTTCAGAGCCTTCTGAGGAGTTCCAACCTGTAGATTCATAATCCGAACCTTGATCAGGTGGAGTGTAGTCTTCTTTTGAATATGGGTGCATCCGTTCCTGACTGAATTTCTTCAGGTCCTTTCCCAGTTTTTGCAATTTACTCTGCATTAAGAATTCTTGTGTATCATCCATTTCTTTTGTGATTTCTTCAAGATTCTTTATATAGACTAAGGGGTTGATACCTTTTTTCAATTTGTTTTCACACGTTTGTATTTGAGCTAATAGCGCATCTGAAAGTCTCTTTGCTGTTTTGACTATTAAAACCAAATAGTCTAGAGTGCATTTCCATGAGATGGAGGACCAGTCACGGCGGAATGCTAGGTCGTGTAAGAACATTCTCGGGGCATTGCTGACCCATAGACCTCTTGGAGCAGTTTTTGACCTCAGATGCTCGGTCATGATAATACCATGTATCGCTGTACGAATTTGTTCTCTTTTCTTTTCTACGGGAACATGGAGAACAATTCTGGTCTTAGTTTCTCTGGGAGCGATATAGACGAAATCCTAGTAGCACAACCTTTGTTACAAAATGCAGACCTCACGCAAGCTCTTGCGCAAACAGATGATTGGGACACGCTAACTGAAAAGAAAAGAGAACAAATTCGTACAACTCAGCGAAACGCTATTATGGACACAGCGACAACACATGAATTGTAATTCCACTCATGTGGTGTATTTGGTGACCTGTCCATGCCAGCTCAATTATGTGGGAATGACCTGTCGGAAAATCAAGTTACGAATTGGAGAGCATAAGAGCAATATAAGAAACAAGAAAAATACCACCAAACTTTGCTCCCATTTTGTAGAAGCAGGTCACGACTGTGAAGATCTAAGATGGACAGTACTTGAGATGCTTACAGATAAAACCAGGAATGCTGAAAAAGTCCTTTTTGAGAAGGAACAGAGGTGGGTAAATCGCCTCCGGACACACCTTGTGGGTTTGAATGACAATGTACCATGGCATCAGTTTACTTGATACTCATACTCCTCTGAACAATTTCACACATTCACGTGGTATGAACAATTAACTTTAACTTTTTCTATACAGAGAACTATTTCGCGCCAGTCAAATATTCAAACTTTCATGTCTGGCTTACCCCTAAGGCACCTACGATGTTCCCTAGATATGAAAAATCTCCTGTGGCATTAATAATTAATTTTCCCAACACACGACCCACTCAGTACCAACTTAAATATTTACGCCAATTAAAGATGGTATACCCCCTATGCACCCCCGATGTTCCCTAAATATGAGAATTTTCTCCTCGGGATATTTATCCCTCATAACACATGTTTATTTAAACCTTCACGTATAATAAGCATGACTTACAATCATTCTCGCAATCCCCATATTCAATATTCTTTTCATGACATAAAATAGCCATGGTCTCTATACAGAATTTTTTTTCGGATATTACGAACTATCCCTTCAGATCTAGCGATCCACAGCAGTCTCGAACTACCTCTGAATAACCACGACTTGCCCATAGTCCTTCATTTATTTTACTATATTTAGGACGGGATCAGGCACAGCATGTCATACTTCCGGGGGCAGAGTCAGCACCAGCAGATGAAAATCTCCGTACACGCGGGTAAGAATGGCGGCCGACTTTGGCGTTTTTTCGGACTCTTTTGACCCGTACAAGATAAAATTGCCCATTGTGAATTAATCTGTTAATACTGTCCCATCATTTTTCATCTAGCTCTGGTAAAATCTAAATTGATACACCCCGAGGACTTCGAATACCCTCTTTTCAAAGGTAACGATTTTACTTTCTTTCTGAACAGCGAGCGCTGCATCATTACTACCTTTGAAGTACCGTCCTCCAGAATATGCCCCATAACGAACATAGAACTTAAAAAATGATAAATAACAACTAGCTTTTCGGAGTCATTTCAACGCAACAACTCTTTTGACCCATAATTAACTGCATTTAAAAACAGGTAAACCGTCTGACTGTACCAAAACCAGCATATAACACGAGAGTACGACCTTGTGCAATCCGTTCTATGTTATGTTTAACAATAGGACCTAGGTAAAATATCACTTGTGACTATCATAATGCCAGCACGCTGTGTAGTATTTCTAAAAACACATACTATACTGTCTGGCTGCTCCTTTTTCCATCAATGTTCTAACTTAGACCACTAAAAACCTCCAGAATTCCCACTGTATTCAGTTCCTGTTAAGAAGTAAGAGTACTATTTAAAAGTAAGAGTACAGTTATGTGTGTATCGATCTTTCTAGAACCAGAAGATTGTGAATGTGCTATGTGAGATAATGTCTACATGCAATTTGTCTCCCTCTCCAGAAATCCACTACAAACAAGTGTTAAGAATTCTAACATTTTTGAAAACTACACAAATGGTGTGAGTACTTATATGTTTTGTATGTCCTGACGAATGTTCTATAGACCCGGACGGGCCAAATGAGCAGAAACATGTCGACCGTTTTGTAAAAAGATATAAGGTAATCCAGTTACCCGATTGACCACAATATCGCAATCCTTTTTTAATAACACTACTTCGCCATTTATATTAAAGTTTTTTTGTATGGGGAACTACTGTTTTTTATAAAGATAAAAACCTCACTGTTATTTCCTCTTTTCCTCACACCCTCCATCTGGGAGAGTCTTTTAATTTCAATCTCTTGACACTGCTACCCAGACCGGAGGTTGCCTCAGGGTGAGGCTGGCATATAGCACGTTATTGAAATACCCGATGACTATGACATAACGCCGATAAGGGGCGGATCACAGATATATACCGCATTTAAAATCAAGGCGTTTATGAGGGTTTTCAAAATACAACCAAAGGTTATGAAGCTACAAGTGTCCATTCTTCCTATTGATAAATCTGATTGCTATACTGGGGACATGAATGGACCTCTCATCCCTTCTCCCTACGATTGATTACCCTAATTTGCAGACCTCAACAACAACAAAATTCTAGCTCAAACAGATCAAAAGTTACTAAAGCAAATAAAGCACCAAGTAAGGAGCAGCACTGTTTGCAAAGGGTCAATTGGTCATGTACAGTTGCAGAATGGTGTAGTCCGGTATTAAATTGGTACTGAAGAGTAAAATCGTTTGCCCAAACAGTGTTAATGTGTGTCATCCCCTTCTTCCACAGCATACCTTTCACTCCTTCTCAAAGGTCAAAATGAAATCATGCCAAAAACATTAAATTATACGCTAATATGCAAAACTCGACTGTCATAATCAACGTATGTACCAGTGGATTATTCAAATGTACTATCCATTGCTGGACATTTTCAATGAAAGACAAGAAAATATCTGAAATTAGAAAAAAGTTTTTTAAAATGACAAGTGCTGGGGCGTGGCCAAGCAGCATGGCCGACAGGACGTGAGCTCCACCAGCTCCGTCCCGAAGACCGTCTAAATCCTGCTATTTCTCCTGCCCGGACCCTCTCGTTCCCGGGAATGCACGTCGGAGAGGCAGTGGAAGTCCCGCTGAACTCCTGCGCCTGAGGGACCGGACCCGTGGTCGGCGATCCGCCGCGATCTGCGGCCTGGCTGCTCCTGAAGGCGGCGCCGGCGTGCTCCTGCACGCGACACCGCGGCTTTGGCCTACTCGCTGGGCCGGACAGCGGGTGATGTGAGCAGCGACCCCAGCTTGGGTCCGTAACCTGATGCCCGCCGGCTGCCCGATGTGAGATCCTGGCCCGGGACCGGGCGACGGCAGTGCCGGAGGACTGCGGCCCTACTGTGTTGCGGTGAGGAGGGGAGAGGGACGGAGGTGCCGGCCATCTTACGAGGCCCCGCTGGGCTGAAGTGCGGAGGGCCCGCCCCTCCCTGATTGCTGGCGCTGCACGACCGGAGAACGGGGCGCCTTCATCTGGGAGTGGGGGCTGTGGAACCAATCTGCCCTGGCCCCCCCTGTGGCGCGGAGGTGCGTGTGGGGGCCTTGGTCTGCTGTGATCCTCTCAGCGCCCGACCACTCTGGATCTGCCACTCCTGTGCCCCCTCCCGCTGGCTAGTATCCTGTGCCCTGAGGCAGATCGGGATCCCTGACACTCGTGGGACGCCGGGGGGGCTCACGGGGAGGCTGTTGGACCCGTGGATGTACAGCGCCCCTCCCCCGGCTGTCCGCCATTTTGGACTTGGTTTTGGGCGGCCTCCTTGGGATCGGTGGCGGCCGGTAGAAGAGTTTGTCTTTGCCCTGCTCTGCCCTGCAAGCTGGTAGAGGTGAACCCGTGATACTGCGCTCTGGTGGCATCTGGACTGTGACCTGCGCTGCCTACCGCGATCTTGGTCTTGTGGACCCGTGCACTGCCTGCCCATTTTCTTTCCGGCGCTGTGGTGGTGCGCACTCTGCCCTGCTTGGGTGCCTTCCGGGAGGGCCCCGCTGAGAACATTGATCCCTGGGGCTGCAGGTATGACAGGCCGGACTGGCCGTGGCCCTAAGGCTACCTAACCCAACACGATCACACAGTATACTACCCCTCGCCTGCCACCGCAGAGGATCACGCGCCAAACGGGCGTTGGAGATGGGGATGGGGAGTCACCGGAGCCGTCCAGGGCGGAACTTCTTAAGGCTATACAGGGTTCGCACACTGCCCTAGAGCGCCAGATTGAGACAGTGTCCGTGGACGTGAACCTTTTGAGGACTGACCTTCGCAAGGTGGCGGATAAAGTCTCGGACGCGGAGGGCAACATTACTCAGCTGCAGGGGGAGGTAGCGTCCCTACAGAAGTCACTCTCTCAACTTGCCTCTACTACCCGAGCCTTGGAGAGACGCGCCGAGGATGCAGAAGGTAGGGCGCGCCGAAGTAACATACGGGTCCTGGGGGTCCCGGAGCGGCTGGAGGCAGGGAACCCTGAACGATTCCTGGAGACCTGGATCCGTGAGCATCTCTGTCCGGACGGTTTGTCCAGTGTCTTTATTGTGGAGCGGGCCCACAGAGCCCTGGTGCCCCCTCCGCATCCTGGCGAGGCCCCTAGAGCCCTCATTGCAAAAATCCTAAACTATAAAGACCGGGACTGCATCCTCAAGGCGGCGAGAGAGTCGGGGCCCCACACGATCGAGAACAGTCGCATCTCCATTTACCCCGACTATACCCAGCAGGTGCAGGAGCAAAGGAAATCTTACTTGGGGGTCAAGCAGAAGCTACGCGACATGCAGCTGCAGTATATGCTCTTATACCCCGCTAAGCTCAAGGTGCTCTCCCAGGGCCGGGCACACTTCTTTGAGACGCCGGCGGAGGTTTGGGAGTGGCTCGAGATCAGAGGGGATGATCTGCCCCCGGGTGTGAGAGGAGGATCGCGTGAAATGTGGGCGACCAGGCCGCAGAGACGACGGCGTGGCAGGAGGAATCGCCGTTCTGGATCTCGTGGTCCTCCTGAGACTCGACCCACGGTTGGCCCGGACGGGGCCATATTGATGGAAGCCTCGCCTGATAGGACTGAGTCACGGTTGCACGGTGCGGCTGCACCTGATGACATTTTGGTCCCGGATACCCTGCAGGTGACGCCGGTGAACGCGGAGTCTGCGGGCCTAGTGGTCCCGGAAACTGCCTTGCAGACTCTAGACTTGGAATGATCCTGGCCCTGCCTGCACTGACTCTGCTGTGCGATTGCTGTTGTTATGTTCTTCCTTATTGCCCAGTAGCGTTTTAAATCTCTGCTCGTTCAAAGTGGATGTAGTGGGTGATTGTTCACTGATCGATGCCTTGCAGTTGGCGACTGGGTTGCATGTGCACCGAGTGGGGGGGTTGTGAGTGTGAGCTGCTCCTCCCGCGCTGCTGACTTAGGGGGGGAGAGGTGTCCGGGTTCGTATACCGGATTCTTTGGGTCTTTCGGGGAGCTGGGAGGGGGGGTGGGTTGGGTTGTTTTGTTGTGTGTGTGTGTGAGTGGAGAGTGTTGAATGGGGTGGCTGTGCACGTCCTGGCACTGGCGGGGGAAGGGCGGGGTGGCGTTTCTGGTTGTTGCTATCCTATTGCTCGTGGGTGGTGGGGTTTCTGGGGTTCCAGTCAATATTTCGTATGTTGGGGTTGTTGGGGGGCGGGATTTGGGGTGTGACACTGATGACACTGGCATTTGGCGCATGTTGCTTCTGCTTAGCGGGACGCTTGCTTTGTGCGATGCATTCTTGAACTTCTTTGTGGCGAGGGCCTACTGGCGACAGCCTAGGCTGTGTGTAAACTGTTGCCCGGCTGGGCATGTATGGTGGTCATGGGGTTTAAATTCTTGACGTGGAATGTGCGTGGCCTGGGTACGTGCACTAAGAGACACAGGGTCCTCACCTTCCTAAAACGCCATGGGATTTCAGTTGCTTGTCTACAGGAGACCCACCTGGATGATGATGGTGCGCAGCGCCTAGCCAAGAAATGGCGAGGCCAGCTATTTCACTCCTCATACTCTACATACGCTAGGGGGGTTCTAATCTGGGTGGCCCCTGGGGTTCCATGCGCTGTCCAATATATTGATGCGGATGTGGAAGGCAGGTACATATTGGCGAAACTCAGATTGGACGATAAGGTCCTTCTGGTCTTTAACACGTACGCGCCGAACATTGATGATCCGGCTTTTTTTTCCCGCATGCAGGACCTGGTGGCTCCTAGCCTAGACGCGCCCCTCCTTTGGTGCGGGGACTTTAACTGTGTGCTACATCATGAACTGGACCGTAATCCACCCCGGGCGGGTACTAAGCCCCGTATGACGGCGTGTTTGCGGGATGTGATGCATAATATAGGGGCGATCGATGTCTGGCGCGCGTGTCACCCCACACAGAAGCTTTACACTTGTTACTCCCCGACCCATGGCACTCACAGTAGACTAGATAGAGTATTGGCGGCCAATCTCCCCTCCTCTCTCACGTTGACGGTCACGCACCAGGCTCGATACCTGTCGGATCATGCTCCGGTCACGTGCCTGGCGCAATGGCCTGACCGGACGGAACGTCCCCGCTCGTGGAGACTGCCGACTGATCTGCTCCAGGATCAGGTGGCCCGGGACCATGTGGCGACGTCCCTCTCCGATTATATGGAACTTAACTGGGCGGGGAGTGACTTGTCCTATTCCACTAAGTGGGAGGCACTAAAAGCGGTCGTCCGCGGTGCATGTATGGGCCTGACGTACGGAGTCAGGAAACAACTACTATCAGACTTACAGACTGCGGAGGCGGAGCTCTTGCGTGTCCAGGCCCGCCCTGACCCGGACATCTCGGATCAGCGCGTGGAGGGCCTGGCCCTTGGATCGATCCATGATATTCTCACGAGGCTCGATCGCTTTACGCTGGGCCAATATAGACAGAGGTTGCATCGAGAGGGGGATAAATCTGGCCGCTTGTTGGCCTGGATACTTCGCCGGGAGTTCACGGCTGAGCGTATAGTAGCCCTGCGGGCGCCCAATGGCGATATGGTCCACTCGGAAGCTGCTGTACTCACGGTTCTGCTGGACCACCTGCGGGCTGTGTATGAGTCTGACCAGTCTATCTCTGAGGAGGTCTACCACCCATACCTCGAAAACATTGACTTGCCGACCCTCCCAGAGGCAGCGGCAAAAGACCTTGATGTCAAATTGATGCTCTGTGAAATCTCTGCGGCGATTGCCGCCCTCCCACGAGCCAAAACCCCTGGCGGGGATGGGTTCCCTGCAGAGTTTTATCATACGTTCGGGCACACCCTGGCCCCCCTCCTTTTGCAGGTTTACCATGAAGCCTTACGCACAGGTGACCTCCCACCCACCTTGAATCAGGGTGAGGTTTGTATGATCCTGAAACCGGGCGGTGACAGTACGGACCCCGCCTCGTATCGTCCTATCACCTTGATTAATTCAGACGCGAAAATCCTAACCAAACTGTTGGCCAATCGCCTTGCCCCGCACGTCGCTCAGCTCGTCCATCCGGACCAATGTGGCTTTGTTCCTGGTCGCAATACGGCGATGAACCTACGCCGTCTGAACCACGTATTGCACGAGGTCCGGGGGCGAGACACTCCCCATGTGCTGGTCTCCGTTGACCTGGCCAAAGCCTTTGATACAGTGCATTGGGGATACCTGATGCATGTACTTCTTAAGATGGGATTTGGTCCTGGCTTTCGAGAGTGGATACGGATATTATATAGGACGCCCCGGGCCAGGGTGCGTCTGGGTTCGGCCCGCTCTGATGAGTGGACGTTGGGGAGGGGCACCAGACAGGGCTGCCCATTGTCCCCCCTTTTATTTGCCCTCGCAATTGAGCCCCTGGCCATATCGGCCCATAAGGAGTTGCAGGAATGGGGTATCGTGGTGGGGGACACTACAAATATCATCTCCCTTTACGCCGATGATGCGCTTTTCTACCTGACCTCTCCGCTGGAGGCCCTCCCCGCTCTGTTGCACCTCTTGGACCGCTTTGGTGCGGCCTCGGGACTGCGCATGAACGTTAATAAGTCCCTGGTGTTCCCGCTGACGCCTGATGATCTTGTCCCGCCGCCGGATTCTCACTGTGCGGGCCTCCGATGTGAACGTCTGGCGTTCCGGTACCTGGGTATTCAGGTGGCCGCCTCGGATGAGGCTCTTTTAACCCATAACATGGACAGGATCCTTGTGGCCCTCCGCAAGTCCGTTGTATTCTGGAATACGCTCCCTCTCTCCCTTATGGGCCGTCTAGCAGTTGCCAAAATGGTGATGCTCCCTAGAGTTCTATATGTGCTGCAGAATACCCTATGCCCGTTGCCCCCCCGGGTGTTCCGCACACTGAATTCGCTCCTTACATCTCTTCTCTGGGCGGGTGGTCGCAGCAGGGTTGCGTTGCGTACGGTGACGCAATGTTGGGACGCGGGAGGCCTTGAGGCCCCTAGATTTGATTTATATTACTATGCTGCACAACTTCTCCCGGCGGCCAGATGGTTTGCTGACACGGAGAACTGGGAGTTGGCAATGTTGGCGGGAGTGGCTTCGGACAGGGTGCTACAGGAAGCACTAATGCAGGGTCGGGGCGCCGACGACGCTCTGCCCTATGTCGTCAGGCATACGGCCCACATTTGGCAGCATTTCGTTGAACGAGTTTTGCGACGTGCGCCATTCCATAGGGAGCTCTCCCTTTGGATCCTGGCCCCAATACTCAAGATGGAGGCGAATATGTCCTTCCGAGAGTGGCGCATGGGCGGTTGCGAGACACTTGCGGATCTCTATCCGGATGACTCGTTTGTGTCATTTGAGAGAGCAGCGGACTCGTTTGGACTGCGTGAGGGCCAGTACCTGCATTATGGATGTCTCCGGGATGTAGCCAGGACGACAAGGCCCCAATTCCCAGAGGCGCCCGAGCTCACTAATACTCTGGACATCATCTTATCCTGTGGCAGAGGTAGGAGACTGATTTCCCTTCTTTACTCGGCAATGCGCAGGGACTCGACTCCCCCATTGATGCCGGCTTGGAGGGCTTGGGAGACGGATCTGGGGACTGAACTGGATCCAGCTCAGAGGAAGCGGTTAGGAATGTTAACTCGTAAAGTCTCTTGTAATGCGCGTTTCAAATTGATACATTTTAATTTCCTCCATCGCACATATGTGACGCCTGCCTCCCTCCACCGTATCTCCTCAGACAGGAGCCATAATTGCCCGAGGTGTAGGGCTGAACGGGCGGGATTCCTTCACCTGGCCTGGGAATGCCCCCTAGTACATGACTTTTGGGTGGAGGTGGTGGCACATATTACCCGGATTACACACCTTGCGATCCGACTGGAGCCGCTTCACTGTCTGCTGGCGCTGGTGCCCAAACCCAGGAAGAAGGGTCTGTCCTACAAATTACTTCAACTCCTGTTGGTTCTGGCGCGCAGGCGGGTGGCCATTACTTGGATGGGACAGAGGGCGCCTGAAATCTCTAGTTGGTTGCGGGACGCTAGGGAATGGGCCCTAGCGGAGGAGACACATATGCAGAGCACACGCAGGGATGGGAAACTCCAGGAGGACTTACTCGCTTGGAGGGCCATGTGTATCGAGGGGATGGAGGAGGATGACTCAGACGCTACTAGCGCGGAGCTGTTTTCCTCCGCTTCCTCGGAGTCTGATGATGGTGAGGAGGGACCCGGGGTGTAATGTCCTGAGGTGGTGTAGCAGTCCCCTGGGCCATGCCGATGTTCCTTGTTGCGTACGCTTGTTGATCATTGTGATTACCATTGACCACGCTCTACTATGAGGACCGCTCTGTAGTAGGCCCTCGCCTACCTCTCCTTATGTGATTGCATCAATGCCACAAATGCCATTCATGGGGTTCTTGTGTTTGTTATGTTTTTGTTTGGATTGGTATAGCACCATGTAAGAAAATTGGCGAAGGTATTGATATTGACCAGGGGATCCTGGGAGCACAAGAGCAATTCCCTTCATTGTTTTGCAGGTTTAACGAGGTGCCGCCCTGCCCCCGGGATGTGGGCCGCACCTGGCTGTGTTCCTCCTTTTTGGATCTGACCTTCTTGGTCCGAAAGTGTTAACTGCTTTTTCACTTGTATAATTTGTGCCTCTTTATTTTCTTCGCCACCAAAAATAAAGTTTAAAAAAAAAAAAAATGACAAGTGCTAAAAAACAAATGCCACACAAGGGCCAATTATGCCCCATAATTTACCTTTTCTTGACATATAATTTAATCAGTTTTGCCGTATGATTTAGTTTTCATTACCAAATAATTACAGTGACCCAGTCCATATGCTACTACGGACCCTAAAAGATGTCCCACACTACACAGTACAAAAGTATCGGGTGGGTCGACAGGAGATAAAAACTGAGAAATGCTGTTTTTCTTCTTTAAGAGAAGTCAGCATTTGTTCAGCGAGGACTACTTTACTTTCACACAAATAATTCAGTTTGTGATTCTCACGCTGCTGCCAAAACCACCTCATCACTGTCAACTGCAACAACCGCAGAGCGGATATACTCTTTCTGTCGTTAGGTAGCCCTTGCCAATTGAACCTTTGTTTGCTGCAATTATGTAAAAGTTTATTTACTTTTGCTTGTACAGCTCTAATATGTCCCCTGCTGGCAGCTTTGGAATGTTCCATAGAGCACAAGGATTCAAGAGCCTTTACGCCATTGCGAAATAGATGCTTTTCCAGTACTTTCGTGGCTCGTAAAAAACGGAATATGCATCCCCCTGTTTTTAGGTCGAGCCTGCCTGCTGTATTAGAGTATGACTTGAAGCCCGACCACTCTCTGCCAATATTTTTTATTGGCTTGTGTCATTGTCCTTCATAAATGCTGGCTTCTGAGCCCTCAATAGGCTTGTTAGTCCCTACTTAGTACAGCCATGTCTTCATTTGTAACCTTCCTTGAGGACACCCCCCTTTTACATTTGTTGTTCCTTGGTAGGCTTTAATTACTGCCTCCGAGCACTATTTCATTTAATGGTCTTTGCATGCCTGCTGTTGAAGGCAGAACACGCTCTCTTGTAAGGCTTTTTTCTTTTTTTACATAGCACAGCACGCCATGCTTGTAGTGGTGCAAAACACGGCCCCACGTTTTGTTTTTACTATTTATTTAAAAATTCTTTTTTTTTAATTGCCCTATGCCACACTTACACTTTAATGTTGTCCGCACCCCTTTTCTTAAATGAGCCCAGTCTAAAGAAAAGGGCGTAGCCACTATTAAAGTGAAAGCGCGACAAGGGGCTCTTTTACGAATAAATCATTTGTTTTGTCAACTTGACAGACAAATGCTTTTTTTGTAAAAACGCCCCATACCGCGCTTTTACTTTAATGGGGGCCAAGCTTTCTTTGGACACGGCTTGCCTTAAGATAGGGATGCGACCAACGTGAAAGTTAAAGCGCTGCACAGGTGTTTATACAAACTAGCATTTGTAATGCAGTAGGTGTCACATTTACAAACCTGTAAATGCGAGACCTATTGCATTGCAAAGGCTTGTTTGAGGGATGGTATTCCCACATCACAGCAGAGCTGAAGCTGTGCGAGACGACATTCTCCCAATGTAGCTTCAGAGATTCCAAGAGTAGCCAATGAACAGAAATTCATTCCATTGGCAGGGCTGCTTTTAACCTGCTTTTCGAAGGCAAATCTGACTACTCAACAAAATTCAACAGCATTGGCAAAGCCAATAGATTTTTTAAAAAAAACATTTATTGCCAGCATTTGCTACAAAAAGAAAATATGCCATCCATTAAAAAACAGGCCGCCACATGCTTACAATAAAAAAAAATACAATTTAAAACCATTGAATAATGCAAATGTTTTCCCAGTGATGTTTTTTTAAGTAACAGGGGACCCAGCTGCTCCATGCCTTTTTTGGTTACTATTGCATATGGTGGAGGCCAGAAAAAACAACAACATAGACATAGAATCATATCACAGACAGCTACAATATCTCTTAAAATACTCTATAAAAACAATTTACAAAAGCAGGCGGAAAATAATCTACTTTTAACTAGGCAGCCGAAGCACAGGTAGAATAAAAAGCCAGTATTTCATGCAAACATAAATGAAGAAAAGCACATATAGAACCAGCTTTCTCATGGAAGATAATTGGTTGTATGCAGATTCAAATGAGTGAATAAATAAATATTTATTTATTTATTTATTTAAAAAATGAGTGTGCACTGGCCTTGTGCAGTCATCCAAAGAGAAGGAAGCCAAGGAATAAAGTGGGCAAACCCATTGCCTTAGTCTGTATACTGTGGTGTGCAGAAGTAGAATGTGAATGACAGTTTAATCAACCAATGGATTACGCCTGCTCACCAAAAGCCCTCCTTGTATGCATAATATGTACACATTGTTTAGAAAATATATAGTCTGGCCATACACATCAAGCTGTTTTAAAGGTCAGATCTAACAATCAGATCGCTCTCAAAGAGGCTTAATAATCATTAAATTCATTTGACCTGTTAGACCATGGGTACTCTCAAACATTTTCCCAGGGGCGTTGGACCTGGCCTTGTGGTGTGGTTCCTCCCCCCGATCCTCAGTGCCCCATTAGCTCAGCCCCGCACCCAGAAACCCCTGGTCGTCCTGTCCATCTCTGCCCAAACGACGACGACCAGCCCTGGCATACCCCCGTACTCTTCCTCGGCCCTGCGCGCCAGACCCTGCATGGCCCCATAGGCCCACCAGCAGCCATTTTCCCTTCCCGAGATCCTCTCTCCCTGGGCCTAGCATGACCCCCAGCCCCAGCGACACTCAGGCTCCAGACACGCCAGTCCTCGCTGGAAGGGTGAGGGCTCCCCGAGTGAGATAAGACAGGGAGTTTTGATTACACCTCCGGCCTCCCCTGAGAGATTGGTTTCTGTCACACCTCTGGCCATCCCCTGGGAGCCGGTTTCGATCGCACCTCTGGCCTCTCCGAGTGCTGGCTCCAAACCCTGCTGGGCGTCTGGGAATTCCCGGACACATCCTCAAAGGGATCAAAGGGCCAACCGCCGGACCTCACCAACGACCAGCCCCCAAGGCCTAAGACCTCCGCCTGCGAGGGTCCAGACATCAAAGGGCCACTGGACTATATCAAGGCTCGCCCAAGAACTAGCGGGGAGTTGTATCCTGGACAAGAAAGCCCTGCTTAACTGATCGCGGCTGACCCTTGGGGAAAACTGAACTTTGGAACTCTTCGAGCCCTGCTGACCTCGTCGTGGCTCGATCTTGAACCCTAAAGATCTGCATTGAACATCCCGAGCCCTGCTGACGTTGTCGCGGCTCCTCAAGAACTATCCTCTGGATCGAGCCCTGCTGACTTCGTCGCGGCTCGAGGAGTACTCTGGTCTGGCTAGACTATCGACGCTACCAACCCGAACTGAGTTGACCTGAAGTGAGTAGGACATCCAGTGCGATTATCATCTCCCGTATCCCCCCGGCTCGAGGATTGAGAGCTGTGCGCAGGGTACGCATCGTACTGGCCAAACAACTAAGACTGTCCCACTTCCCTGTTACCCGAATCTCAGAGACTTTACGATCCCTCGATCACCTGTAAATAAGAGTGTTGATTCCTTTTCCTGTTCATAAAGAACGTGTTACTGAAAACCTACAGTGTGGTGTCCGTTTGTAAGTGTGGTGTGATCTCAGTGTGTACGATTCATTACTCGAAGTCCTCCCGAGTGGGGACCTCTCATTAAGGCTCGGCATTATTGGCAGGAGAGGTGGGTCACGGAGCCGTCGGGTGGACATAACCTGACCTCTGGGGCCGCCCCTTCTAACAAGGGGCCACAAAATATGGTATTTGGTGTGCCCGAGGGCTGCACTGATGCAGGCGGGATTGGAGTGGAGCTTTCTGGGCTGAGGGTGTGCTATAAGGTGGGTGCCGGGGAAGAAAAGCATATACATGGTGTGGCCATTCAATGCAGCTCTTTAAATTATTCCCCTAATCTCTAGAAAAGATATAGATTTTACAATACCGTGTTATGCAGTATCTGATTCGCTATCTCTCTACCAGTCGTCTCTACTTGCTAACACTACCACAGGAGAGTCAATTGTAAAAAAAAAAAAAGTTGCCTCATAATTGATTAGGCATGAAATAAGAATTACACAATGTAAAACCACGAAAACTACGATCAATTCCAGCTTCCCCACTTGATCAAATTGTGTGATCCTAGGCAATTGTTTTATTTCACTTTGCCTCCCTTTTCTTCATTTCACATGTAAGAGCACCTTGAAATATATGTTGTCAGGATATGAACTGTACAAAATCATCTGTTTGATTTAATAAACTAAAATTATGTCCATGTATAATAAGAACCCAGGCCACCCAGCAGGTTTGACAGGTCAACTGTCTTGCCTCTTAGTTCACTGCTTGCATTGTCAGGGTGAGAGGAGGCATGAATGGTTCTACGTTCATTTTTGAAAAGTATCACTTTTGAAAAATAATTCTCAATGCACTGATATAATGATATGGACTAAGGTAAAACGCTTCTGCATGTTGATGAATAAACGTTTTGAATTTAAAGAGACTCCGGGCCATATGTAGGTAATTTTTGTTTTGCGATACTCAAATTGCGATTTTTTCCGAATTGCAATTAGAGAAATGCAAAACGAAATGTAGGTAGGATTAGCAATTTTTTGGGGAAATCCCAATTATTCCTTATTTCCGAATTGCAAATTGAGATTCGCAAATAAGGAATACCTTCTCATTCATTCCTATGGACTAGAAGGCCCACAGGAATGAATGGGAAGACATTCTCAATTTGCGATTCTCAATTAGAGAATCGCAAATTGAGAATGCAATTTCAGGGTTGCAAGGGTGTCAGTAGGACACCCTTTTTCACCCTTGAAATCAACATGTGTGCATGCCTAAGGGCATGTATGTGACCCACATGGCACTTTGAAAAATGCCAAAAAGCGCATTTTTCAAAGAAATCGCAAATTACCACCAACTTGAAGTTGGTGGTAATTTGCAATTCCTTAAGCCGAAATTCACACAAATTGGGTGCTTCCTACATTGTATTTAAGGAATTGCAATTTGCGATTCCTTAAATGCAATTGCAAAATAAGGAATCGCAAATTCCTTATTTTGCATGTGGGTTTTTTGTGTGCTACATAGCACCCTGCCCTAATTGCGATCGCAAATGCGAATTTCAGCATTCTCAAGCGCAATTAGGCTTCCTACATATGGCCCTTTTTAATTTTTATACACATTCGTTGCAAGATGTCTTAAAAAATGAATGTGTTCCAAAAGTTCACTCAGCAGGGGGCTGCATGTGAAGATCAGGAGGGCCCGCGAGCCATACTTTGACTATCACTGGGTTAATGCTCAAGCTACATTGTGTTTCGTTAGATTTCTTAAATGTCAACTTTTAATCAATTTTCCTCTCACTGTGCCAGAGCTAATGGCAGGACAGTAAGGGGAGATCCGATGGGGTGAGGGGAAGAGGTTTACATCTTATGTGTGAGAATATATCTGTGGTGCAGGCCAGACTAGAAGTCAGGATCAGCCCTGGAAAAAATGTTCAAGCCAGCCCTACGCAACTGGAGGATATGACTAGAATGGGGATGTGGTGGCAAGGTTGGGGAGGCAGGGTGGGCATGTCAGCCCATGCTACTCTGACCTTGCCTGCAGCACACTGGGGAAATCCAGAGTTGGTAGAAGGTAACCCCAGGCGGAGACCTCGGCTCCGCCTGCGGAGTGTGCAGAGATTTTGCAGCGGAGCGGAGTTTGCCAGCCCCCGCCTCCACCCCCCTATTAAGAAATAAGTTAACCTTAATTAAAGAGAAAGCTAAAACCAATTAGCTGTGTACTGTGGCGTCCCCGGGCTGCCCTTCTCCTCTTCATCGCTGTACCGGTAATGCTTGAGAAAACTGTGCATGCGCATTTCTCGCAAGAAATGCGCATGCGCAGTTTTCTCAAGCAATACTGGTAAGGCCAGGAAGAGGAGGAGGGCAGCCCGGGACGCCGTAGAACACAGCTGAGTGGTCTTAACTTTCTTTTTAATTAAGGTTAACTTATTTCTTAATAGGGGGGTGAAGGCGGGCGGCGTAGCAGAGCTCCTCAGAGTTTGTTGGCAACTCCGTGGACCTCCGTGTACGCACACTACGCCCGGGGTTAGTAGAATGGCCGGTCTAACCTTGTTGTAGGGGTGGGAACTGTTTATGAATACTCAGGGTAAGTGTTATATTACAACCTGTTCATGGATTGGAGCTTACCACCGCTGGCTACTTCTGTCCCCAGTGCTGTACTTTATTCTAGGACCCCTAATTTCAGATGAATAAGGGGGTTGCTAAAAGTTTAGCAAAAGTTACGCATTCTAAAGGATTGCTTACTGGTAATCTTCATTACATTGAGTAATATTTCACTCAACCTAGTTCTAGGGATTGAGAGCGTCCCTGGTGACAGGTCAGTAAATAGCCCTAAATACATTTACAAAGAACTTCCTATAACAAACAAATGTTGAAGGCACATTTGGACTGCACTTCCAAATCCACAGAATGTAGAACAACCTCCTCAGTCAATAAGGGGGAGGACACAAAAAAGAAAGAACAATATCCTGATAAAAATGAAAATCAGAAAGAACTTTGGGTACCGGGTTCCGAGTCTAGTGGCTTAGTGGGCTAGTGCGTCGACTGTAGGAGCCTGTGTTCGACCTCATGGTGCTGGTGGGTCCTCTCTGCCTTTCATCCTCCTGAGGTCGACAAAATGTGTACCATTGAGTTGGGTAACAATAAACAGCTATTATTCAACACCAAGATACCCTTGGGGTGATCATGCGCTTTACAAATACATGTGTTATGTTTTTATGTTAGGTAAGAAAGTGGGAGAAAGTAGTAGGAGCTAGACACTATGTGATATAGGGTGGGAAAGAATCCGAAGAAGTTAAGACCCACATTTCCTCTAATGTACGTTCTGAGGTGAAAGCTAATAAATCTCTACTTTAACAAAAATCATTTGCAAAGAAGCATCTTCCAAATGCTCAAAAGGGTCAGACTACAGAGCCTTAAGAACCACGTGAAGATCCCAGGATGGAGAAAGGAGCACACCTTAGGTCTGAGAAGTGCAAAACCAGTAAGAAAACAGTAAGCCAGATTAAGCAATCGACCCAGATCACCTCAAGGGGATTGGAAGGCAAGCTTTCTCCTCTCCCATAAGAAATCCAGAAATCTTAATGGATCATAGGAAAGAGGGATTTTATAAGAACAACATGTGCCCTTTCTCTCTGAATCTGGAGCAAAGCCCTTTCTAGTAGGGGGAATAGAGGGAAGGAATCAATGAGGCAAGGCACACAACCTACTGCCATGGTATTCCATGTCCTGGCAAAAAAAACTGCGGAGCCTGCAAACAGACGCACTCTGAAGTTGAGACAAATCTCCTGAAATATCTTCCCTCAGGAAGAAGTCCGAAGAGTATGGGAAGATCAAACTAGTGTGTCAACCTTAAAGTTATCCACCTATGATGTAACTGGTGTCAGAGAGAAGAGATGAACCACCAGCTAGGTACAAATCTGATGTGTTGTCACTGCCTGGAAACAGGTTTGAACATACCTTGGGGATTCATATAACATTTTGCTGTTAAGGTGTCCATCCGAATCAAGGCTGCCTCACCTCCCAGAAGAGAAGCAAAGTAAAACAAGATCCATTCATGTTGGCATCTGGGATAACAAGGGGATTTCGTGGAGCCAGATGGAAACCCCTGGAGAGATTATCTGTCTGAAACTACCACTGGAGTAGAAAACAATGGTTCTGGGGACCGCAATCGGAGTTCCGAAGTTCAGAGATACAGGATGTCAATGGAGCAGGATGTGGTAGACCAAAGGTTTTATGTTAAATCTCACCCATCAGAACAGAAGCACTGATATAGCCCTGTCTCTATGCACCTGCACCAGACACAAGCTGAGCAGATAACATTCCTAGTAAGGATCAACGTCGAGTCTGTAGTTTCTGAATCAGTTGATGAGAAGGAGAAGCCTTGACAACTCATGAATCACACAGTCCACTTTAGTCACTGACTGGGCTGGAAGTGTAATTTGCATGTTTCTGAAAGCAAACCATGAGTCTTTACCAGGGAATACACTTAATGTCTTGAGTGGCTTGCTGAAGAGTGGGGGTACGAGACAGTTAATCGTTAAAGCATGGGTGCACTTTGATGCCTTCTGTGTGAAGGTGTGCACCTAAAGCAGTCAAGATTTTTGTAAATACGCGAGGAGCTGCCTTCTGATTATCCTGAAACAAGAAGTTCCTGTCCTGAATAGCAAATCTTAGGAATTGGTGTTGAGCTGGCCTGATGGGAACATAGAATGAAGTATCTTGAAGCTTAACTTGTGTCATTAAGTGAAATATAAGCTGTTACGTCATAGACCTTTACACCAGGAGCAATTACTTTATGGTCATTACATTGGGGGTACCTTTACATTGCATATAAAAATCACCTATATATAAAACACTAACAGCCAGATTCATGAAGCAAAATTGCGATCGCAATAGCTGCGAATCAGCAATTGCGATCGCAATTCGAAGAAAAGGAATTCATCATAGTGAAAAGTAAAAAATTGCGATTTCGCTATAGAATAATTGCGAGTTCGCAAAGTAATTCGCAGAATCCAGGAAGAACCCCTTTAGCGAATCTGAAATTGCGAGAAACCATGGATTCTGCGATTTAATTTGCAAAATCGCAAAACAATCGCAATCGCTATTCAAGAAAAATCGCTAAATACGAAAAAGCCAAAAATCGCTATTAGCGACGCGCAATTTAAGGAGAACCCAAACCAGGTGGTAACCATGAAGGAAAAAAAAAATCCTGACAAACTACCCAGAGGTGCAGGCCTGACCAAACACACTTAAGGATATGCAGCTGGAGCATGAGGACTCTCACAACGCCAGGACTCTACATGGTGGTCAGGCGGCGAAGGCTTTAGCGAGCAGCACGGAACAGACACAGGATACAGGAGCGAATATTTCACCAGCGGATCACCCTACTGGGCCAAACTGCAGAGCAAATGTACTACCGCCTGAATGGGGCAATGATCACTAAGCTGATCCGGGACCTCGACCCCCTGATGAAGCACCCAACAAGGAGAGCCAATGCCGTGCCCACCCATGTACAGGTCTTGTGCATCCTACACCTCCTGGCCTCTGGAAGCTTCCAGGGGATAGTTGCATATACAGGGGAGATCTCCCAGAGCACCATGTCCCGCTGCCTAAGGAGTTTCCTGGAGGCAATGCTGACCCGCCTAAACCATTCACATTCCCAATCACCCAACAGGACTTGATTCAAACCAAGCTGGATTTCTACAACATTGCACAATTCCCCCAAGTAATTGGATGCATAGACTGTACCCACATCCACATCTGCCCACCTGCACAAACAGAATACATGTACCGGAACCGCAAGTGCTACCACTCCCTTAATATCCAGATGGTGTGCAACGCTAAGACAATCATCACGGACATAGTGGCACAATGCCCGGGGAGCACACATGATCCATTCATATTCCGGCACAGCAGCATGCACACACGACTGGCCAGGGGAGACTTTGGTGAAGGATACCTTCTAGGTAAGTACACATGTCACTAAATGGTACATTGTCATCATGTTGCTGCGCAGAACAGGCACTCACCCTCTGCTCCTTTCATTCAGGGGACAGCGCCTACAATCTCCGTGAGTACCTCCTCACCCCATACCTCAACCCTGCCACACCACAGCAACGGCGTTGCAATGCTGCACACATCCGCACTAGAAATTGCATCGAGAGGACATTTGGCCTTTTGAAGAGCCGCTTCCGCATATTGCACAAGACTGGTGGGGCCCTGAAATACGAGCCTGAGGTCTGCTGCCGCATCGTGGCCGTGTGTGCAATACTCCACAACATTGCTACCAAGCACAGGATACCTGTAGAGATATCTGGCTGTGAGTCGGAAGGGGATACCGCCCGCCTGCACATGCGCGTCGTGCACGCAGGGAAAATCCAGCTGAAGGACACAGACGGCGCAACCAAATCACAATGAACTGTTTCTAGTGCACCCACTCCCCTCACCCAACACCTCACTCATGCATGACAATAGAAATAATGACATGAATGTACTGGTTTTGAATAAATATTATTGTTGGTTGCACAATAATATTGCATTATTTTCTAAAGAAACATTTGAGGTGTATTGCGTCATACATCTCCTGATTAGTTAGTGGGCATTCTTTTCTCATCAGCATGTCCCTGCCCGATGAGCATAAATGTTATTGGTGCCTCCAGCCCAAAGCTCCGAGTCGCCTCTCGACCTCTTCCTCCGGATGAGCACGTGATGCCGCAGTGGGCCTGCTGCTGCGGCATGGACCACTGACCGGTGGCAAAGAAAGGCTGCTGTGGCTAGATGTTCCCTCACTAGTGTCATCCCCTCCTGCCTGGCCGTGGCCAGTTGCATGCAGAGCCTGAACTGCAGTGGTTGCCTGCTCAAGTGCCCGTGCCACATCCTGGCAGCATTGTACCATCTGGATTTGCATGGCCAATGATCTACGAGACAGCTGGGAAGTTGCGTTGCCAATTAAATAATTGGAGCGCGTGTACGCCGAGAGGCGTGTTAGGAGCTGGTGGTGGCGGCGCCGGGTGAGGTCTTCCTGGCTCAACATGGCCTCAGTGTTTGCCTCCACAGCTGTGGTCATTCGGTCCATCCGGTCGGACAGCTGGCCAACATTCCTAGCTGTATTGTGCAGCTGCAGATGTATTGCTGCAAGGTGTCGTGCCTGTTGTTGGTGGATGCGCAGCATGCGGCACTCTATTGAAAGCCCCGGCACACGCACAGTCATCCCCCTCCTGCCGGCGCGTGGTGTACTTTGGCGCCGCTCCCTGACCTGTCCGCTGGACTGGGTGGGCACAGTAGGTGTGCGTTGTGTTGGTGGCCTCGCGGCTGCTGGTGTTGCCTGGGTCTCACAGCTGGCGATGGTGGTGAGCCTGTTGTCGCTGGTGTTGCAGGTGGTGGTAAGGCTGCTGGCGCTGGTGCTTGCCCTGATGGACCTGGTTGTGTGGATGGATGTGCCTCAGCCTCAGAATCCTCTTGAGTTTCGTCAATTTGCAGCCCCTCACTGTTGCTGCTGGTGTTTTCAGCGCCACCTGTGATGTAAAGTGGACGTTGATTAATTACATGTATCTTTCACATGGAAGGTTGCTACATGCATGCAGGCTACCATTCCCTGACTGGCTGTTGGATTGACTCTATGAGGACATATCTGGCTGTACGGGGCTGAATGTAAATTGTGGTCAGACTACATGTCCCACAATGCAATAGGGATATTCTGGTGTGCATGGGCTGCATAACTGGGGTTTCTTATGGGTAGCTCTAGGGTCATGGCCATTGTTAGGGGACAGGGTCGCAGTCGCATGGCACTTACCTTGGCTTTCTAGGGTGAGTCGGGAGGAGTCCAGCCGGGTTACAGGTTGCAATGTGTCCTCAACGAGATCCTCCAATGGGGTGTTGGGAGGGACTGTTGGCTCTCCCCCTCCTGTTGCAAGGCGCTCACCCAGCCTCTCGGCAACATTCTCCTTGACACGACCTCGGAGGTCGTACCACCTCTTCTTGAGATCATCGATTGATCTCTGGGTGACTCCAACAGAATTTACTTTTGCGTGGATGCGCAACCAAAGTCGCCGTTTGTTGGTCTCTGGCTCCCTCCTGGAGTCCTTCCCGAACAGTCTGTCATGATCTTTACAGACTCCCTCAAGCAGATGTTCAAGCTCCTGTTCGGAGAATTTAATTTTTCGCTTTCTCCCTGTGGAACTAGCCCCTGCTGCTTCCTGTGACATTGCTGCAGTGTGGTGTATCCTGAATCAATGCTGGAGTTGGTTTAGAGTGGAGCTCTGGGCAGTGCTGCTTCCAAATCAGCCTCAGTATTCAGAATGAGGGAGGGAACTGCCTGCTTCCAGGTTGTGATGTCATCACTGTGCTCGAAATGCGACTTCCCGTTTTTGCGATCTCGCTATTAGCGAGATCGCAATTTGCAATCTCGCTAATAGCGAGATCGCAATTAGAACACGGAAATTGTCAGATTTTGCGATTATTCTGCGATTTTGGGAAAATCGCTATCGGCTTTTGCAGTTAATGCGAATCGCTATTTTTTATCGCAGATTTTCATGAATCAAATTATGCAAATTCTAAATTGCGATTCGGTATTAATCGCAATTTAGAATTCGCAGAAAATGTTTTTCATGAATCTGGGGGTATGGGCCTGATTGCAACTTTAGGTGCTATTTTTTATGTCTGATAAATAATGATACCATGGGGCACATTACTTAACGGGTGCGATACATAACACCTATTACGTGTTGGTGGGGAATAACATGCGGATTTCGAGGGTAATGCATCAAAATCCGCATGATACGATAAATACCATATGCTTTCCCCCGGGTACAAATTGGTAGGTTTGACCTCCCGAAATGTAACAAAGGCTGAGTTATTTGATGCATTCAATAATTATAGGAGGTGTTAGATACCTTCAAACGTGTAATTCCGACCTGTGCATAAACAGGGATTTTACACATGGGTCAGAATACACCGACCACCTCGTAATCAGTCCCCACTCTACGTGCCGAGGCAGTTCCAACCAGAAGACACACCTTTTACGGAAGGAATTTCAAGTCATCCACAACCAGTGGTTCATAAGGATGTTACTTGAATTAATTTAAAGACTAAAGGAAGATACAAAGGCAGAGCAAAAGGATAAGATATATGGTTATATACAGAGAGAAGCTCTTAACCTGGACATCAGCGTCCTCAAAATAATTATAAAAGTCAGAATGCCTTAATTAAAAAACACTAGGTTTTCAAGGTAGAGAGAGAGAGAGGTTGAGATGGAACAAGCCCCACAGAAATTAACAATAGACCACAATGAACAACAGACTGGAGATGAAGAATGTTCCGCACACAAATTGTGAGGGGAAGAAAAGTGTCTGTAAAATGATTTTAAACCTCCTAGAAGCCTGAATATCTTCAGCCAAAGTACGAGGGAGATTTTTTCCTGTAAATGTAACCTTTCACTTCCAGTCCATCAGAAACAAACTCAGAGGAAGAGGTAGAGGAGAAGTCTTGAGAGGTTTGGGTAAGAGAGGAATAACCCAAGGAGGTAGAACAGCCAGACACTGAAGCATAGAACCCCAAAATCTGAGTGGTTAATAAAGAACTGTGACCTCCGACCCCACCTCCTGAATCTTTAGAAGTAGTTTTGCAACCAGAAGAAATGGAGGGAAAGCATGCAGTGCATACTGAGGTGCATCTACTCCCCATGCTCCCTCCTCTGAGAAATGGGAGTATTGTTCTTGGACGCAAAGATTGTTTGGGATAAGAACAGGTTCCATGATGATGAAAATAATCTTCTTAGTTGATCTATTTGAGCATTGTCCTGCCCTCTGATGTGAATCGCTGAAATTGCAAGGAGATGAGTCTCTCCCTAGGATACTAATCGGACTGCTATATCATTTAATGCTTTGAAATGGGCACTTCCCTGATGATTAATGTAGGCTACTTGTAAAGTGTTGTCTGATACGATCAGAATATTGTGATGAATAACTACTTGCTAGAAGTGTTATAACGCTCTGAGAACAGCTGTAAGCTCCCAGCAATGTGTAGCACTTCCTCTAGGACCACTCGGCTTGGACCGTGAGGATAACCAATGTTGCTCCCCACTCTAGAGAACTGGCATCTTTTTTTCAGAATCTTGGCAGTCTGTGGATGCATCACTATCCCTTTGGATGAATCCATTGGTTTATTTCTAGAATTATAGGAATTGGAGTTTCCTTAGAATAAGAATCCTGACATCAATTCTAAAGCAGATGCCACAGTGGTGGGCAAAGCTGAATTCTCACTCATTGCACCATGAAGACCGAACCTGCCAGTGTCCCCTGAACTTAAGTCCAATTTCTTATAGGAGTTTAATGATGAGATAATATACTGTTCAGTAAAAGGACAGAAGACTTCCCCCACATCTGTCCCGAACCTGCCACCAATGAAGATTGTGTCTCTTAATGGCTTGAGCTGATATTTTGGAAAATTTCACAGAAATCCTTGATGACACAGGGTTGCACTTGTTACTTTCAACATCTGCAGAATATTTTCCTCCAGTGAAGCGTCTTCCAGTCATCCAGTTATGGAATAATGGTTATCCCTGGAGAAAAAGTTGTGCTACAACTGGAGCCATATTTTTCATAAGGATTCTTGTTGCTGACTGAAGTCCGACTAGGAGAACCCTGAATTGCCAGTGCTAGAATTTCTAAAACCCCTGGAATTTTTTTGTGATAGGTATTTACAAGTAAGCATCCATCAAATCCAGTACGAACATAAAGTGATTAAATCCAGTGTGAACATGAAGTGGTTCAGAGGAATGATTCTTTGGAGAGTTTCCATTGTGAACAGGATGTTCTTCAAGTGATTGTTTACTCTCTTTTGATCTCCCACATTTATGTAGCCATTTTAATGAATGAAGATGGATTGTAATTGAGATGAGTATTCTCGTTACCAGCCATATAAAGTTGTGTGGGCAAAGCCCCTCTGTCCAAGCTTACTGGCCTCGGTTACTTGAAATACAGTTGAGTATACTCCTTTCCCCGTCTGTCTTTGGTACGGAAATAATAGCCTTCTTCAATAAACAAAACGCCTATTGTTTCAGAGTTTTCCTTTTCAGTGGGCATCTTGGTCAAGGTGTAGGGATGATCCCCGCGTTTTAGGGAACGGTCAGGAATTATAATGTGTATCCTCTATGGAAATTGTCCTGTACCCACATATCTGTAGGTGATTGTTCCCATTCCTGAAGAAAGCAGTGAATTCGACAGCAAACTCGCGACTCACAGCCATCTCTTTCCTGAGACCAGGCATAGTCAGCAACGAGACTCTTTTGTGCTTGTATCCTTTCTGTTTCCTTGGGAATTTATTAGGAAGAGTTTTGCACTGAAATATTGAAGGCTGCTCTGTATTCTGTTGTCTTCCGGCTGATTTCACATTTAGATAACTAATCAGGAGACTTTGCTTCCGGAATACATATGAGTTGTTCCTTTCTTTGACGATGCAATGTAAATTATTTTATAGCTCTGTATTACAAATCCTCAATCCTTTAAAAGCCATGCAAAGTGCTGCATCCATCAAATCCAGTACGAACATAAAGTGGTTAAATATAGTGTGAACATGAAGTGGTTCAGAGGAATGATTCTTTGGAGAGTTTCCATTGTGAACAGGATGTTCTTCAAGTGATTGTTTACTCTCTTTGATCTCCCACATTTCTTTAGCCATCAATCACCTTGGGAGGTTGCTCTGAGCTGCAGCTCTGTTCCAAACCTTCAAAAGGAGGTTTCTCCAGGCTGCAGCTGAGGCCCAATTGGATAAAACTGAGTCTAGCACAACATCAAAGGTAATATTGGAAAACATCTCCACATGATGTTCTATTTCTCCCATTACTCTGAACATCCTTTTCCTTTGTTTACTCTCTAGCATTCTCTCAAGGTACAGAACAAACGGAAAATATGTGTGTGCGGAAGTCGCATGATACAGCACATGCACCAAGGCTCTTGTTTCTGGTCATGCACTTCAGTGGGGATACTGCGCATGCATGGGGAATCCTTTGCTGCACACATGCACAAAGGAATCCCGACATTGCAAATGACTATGAATTTATTGTTTTTTATTGTGCATGTCTGTGCTTTTATGGATACTTTGTGCACCTGAATAAAGATTTTGAACTTGAATCCCACACTAAGCAATATACACGCTCTCTTAGCTATTGATATGACCAAAAAGAAGTCTCGTCCCCAAACCTAGATTAGACAGAAAGATACTTTAGAGGGTACAGTAAGCTTTTTTCAACATTATGGCACAAAATGCTTACTGCTACCTCAATCAATCAGAGGATGGTAAAGCGCGGCTACTCACCCGTGAGGCTCTCAAGGCACTGGGGGTAGGTTGGGGGGGCTGCTAGTTGGATGATCATTCTAAGAGCCAGGTCTTGAATTGGTTCAGTGATGCTGATTGCCTGAGGTGCAGAGGCAGGGAGTTCCATGTCTTGGCGGCGAGGTAGGAGAACGCTCTTCCTCTTGTTCTGGTTTTGTGGATCCTGGGGACTGAGACGAGGGCGAGCTGGGAGGATCGGAGTTGTCTGGTGGGCATGTGGAACCTACAACGCTTATGGCTGGGGATCCATTCAATACTACCCCTGCCTGTCACTTCCTTGTTGAATGTCTGGATCCTCCCACAGACAACAGGGAAGGTCTCCATGAATAAAAAATGTGCTAGCATTCGCGCCAAGAATTTTCAATTCTATTAAGGACACAGAGGCGAGGATTATGCTATCTCTCTCTTTACTGCAAATTAAACAGCAGCTAATAAGAATTTTTTTTACTTCATAAACTAACATTTCCAGAATGCTTAACGAGTGTTCCATAACAACCATGGAGACTAGCCCTATATAAGGGCAGTGTCCAACTTAAAGTGTTCATTATCCACAGAAGATTTCGAAAAAACAGAACATTAACTGGAACCTTAAAACCAATAGGTCCTTAGTAATCCTGGAGGCTGTAGAACAAGTCGTCCCTTAAGCTCCAAATGATAGATAATTCGCCTTTCTGGTCAGCACCTGCAATAGAAGTGAGACTCGTAATAACTGCCATAAACCTTTGTCATAGGGAGGGTGGAACATGGCAGTAACAATATTAATTGCAATTACAGGACTGGAGGCTTCAGATTATGCTAGTTTAACGCTTATCTAGAACCACAGAAGCAACATCACTAGACGACCAATCAGCCGCATTCATAATATCATGGATACCGGTACCAAGCATAAAAGACGTTGAAGCCATGGCGCCTCTGACCAAGTGTGCCCCAAACAACTCTGTGTCAATGCCCACCTCTGACATAATGTATCTGAGCCACCTGGCAATTGTAGCAGAGGTAACAGGCTTGAAGGGTTTCTGCAAAGCTATTAACAGTCTTGAACAACCTCCCGGCCTGATGGACGGGGTACATTCCTCATATGCTTTGAGGCAATTCACAACATACAACTTAGCATTCAAGGGGAAAGCATTGTAATCAATAGATTTAGAAAAGGTTTTAGCATGTGCCGTAATCACAAAGGACACTCCTTCAGGAGTAAAAATCCTACCCTCTAAATCTAAAACTCTAATATCAGAAAGACGTCTATAAGCGGATAAACAGAGGAGCATAGCCAGCTTAGTGGACAATTGTTTTCTTGATAAACTTACATTATCAGGCCATGTATCAAACATATTTAGTACTTTAGAAACATCCCATAAAGAAGAATACTTAGCCTTAGGTGGATTCGCCTCACGTATTCCCTTGGGGAGTTTACAAATCACCGGATGCATACCTACCGGTCTGCCGTCTATTTGTGTATGTCCCGCCGAGATGGCTGACAGGAAGTTACTGACCGATCTGTATGATAAACCATCTGCCGCCTTTTTAGAAAGAAAGTTCACAATTTGGGAGCGTTCTGCCTCCACGGAATACAGGTGCCTCTCCAGGCACCAATCATACCATGCCCTCCATGTGGAAGAATAACGTTTTCTGGTTGAAGGAGCCCAGGGCTGATGGATGAACACTGAAGCTTCCTTCGAAAGCCCTGGCAGTGACCACTGTTGCCTGAAAGCCTCCAAGCCATCAGGTGTAGTTACTCCTTGAGAACTAGATGATGCAACTGTAGTGTAGTTCCTATATTCCCAATAGGCTCTGCGCATTGGAATAACATAAACGATAGTTTAGACGTAGGACTGAAGTCGACTAGGTCTCTATTGAATATGTTAGACTTAATTTGTGAATGCCAGCTAGCTCAGAGGTCACTAGAAACTTTCTTGAATACACAAGAAGGGATTCGTTTCTGACAACCATATAACATGACAACTTTGTTCCCCAAGAATAAGGAATATATCTCCAGAGTCGTGGAAACAATAGATGGCTTTTTCACTCAGTCAATCGTGCATGCTTAGTTTCACCAGAAGTGCAGAGAAATAGAGACATGGGCGTTTTAAATAAAAAGGTTATTTATTGAGCAGTCTTCTTTCTCATGCAAGAGAAGTGAATTGCTACAATCGCAATACTTGTCATAAAGTAAAGTGCGTACAGTAAAAAGAGTATTATGAAATAATACTGCAAAAGCATTTATATGGTTTCTAAGCCATAAGATACTTAAAATAGATAAAATACATACAATGATAAAAGATGACTAAACGTATTCAACTGGTGCTTCTAAGATACGCCTATCCTGGTGTACCTAACCTAAGCCGAGTACATGGGAAGGAGTAAGTGAGATGTAGCTTGAGTTAAAATAGTTTCTGCCAATAATCTATCCAAGAATTCTCAAAGGGTCTAATCAGCCCGTACCTTGTTTATAGAATGTAGGAGGTCTTATATCTCTCTCTCAGGACTCAATCTCCCAGTAACCTGCAAGGGTAGGTGGGAAACACCGGAGCTGGATTTCTCGGCAAGAGAAAATACAGCGTCTCTCTCAGTGCGTCAGCTTGAGGGTCGGCACTCGCTACAGCAGGGTGTCGGGCAAGTAGTTAGTCGATCTGCTCCAAACCACTGTGTGTTTTGCTAGGGCAGATGCTGGTATACTTATACCTGGAAGGTGCTGAGTTTAACGTAAGGTTGGACATAATACGTCACTAAGAACTCGCAGTTCTTTTAGGACTCCAGGAGTTCTAGGACAAATCAATACAGAAGCAGGGGAAAGTCCCGGACTGCTGGAGGTTTGGTCTCTCCAAGAACTCGTTGTGATTTCTAGGAATCTGTGGAAGTAGCCATGCTGTATTTGGACTACATTGGCTGTGTCTAAATATGGTTATGATTCTGATGCCTATATAAGGATATGATGGGTTATACCTATGTAAGGGCATGAATCGGGAAAATTACACTAGAGCCCTAGATTCATCTACAACACCCACTCTTCGTAGAATGTCCATCTTTACTAAGTGCTAAAGCAAGTATAACATATCTAAGCATGTGTTTACAATCCCACCCAAAAATACATCAGATGCATTTGAAATGGTTTGTACGCGAAAAATGAGTATTGTACTGTACGTTTTCTAAGCAGTGGTATCATTCAAACAATGCATATAGTTTACATTTGAAATGCTGACTGAATGAATCACAAAAAGTTTACATTCATGAAATGGTTCTTAATACAGAAGAGAAGGTCGAGACCATTTCATCACATATTTATACAAGACTGTACATGTGCTAGAGGCTGAGTTCAAATATTGTTTCTAGATTTTTCCTTAAAAATAGAAATCTTGTTCTCTAAGAATAGTTCTACTTTAAGCAGATTACTCTGTGCAAAAAAAGTAAATATTTTGGGAATGAGAAAAAAATAATTTTGTTTCAGGAAAAGATAGTTCCAAAGTTTTAGAAGTTCTGTTTATCAAAACTGAAGGCCGAATTCAAAGTTCAGGGAACGCTGTGTGCTCGTGTTTTTAAAAGTTATTCTTGTTGTTAGGAGAGAACATTAACTCAGATAGGCTGGCAAAGAATTTGTCTACAACAGTAGGTGAAAGTTGGACCATGTTTGAAAAAGTAGAAATAGTGCATATGTGAGATGCATTGCCGTCATTGTTGTCTAGATCAGCAATGGTCACGTAATGTTATACCTGTGTGCCGCTTTCATCTCGTACCTCACTGCCAGCATTTTGCTGTGAGGTCTCAACGAATGCCGTCATCAGAATTGGTAGCCGCTGGGGACAACACGTTGCATGAGCCGTTACCGAACCAAGCAAAGTATCGACATCCATAGGTACTGCTGATGGGAGTGTGAGACAGACGTCTAACATGCATTCTTCTCCGTAGAGCAGACATCGTAGAACAGGTAGGATGCAATCTTGCCAGATTGGTCTGAATGAAATAAACCATGTGGTATTCAGATCTCTTAGCCGAGCCAAACCGAGGATTTCGGTAATCCTACCTCTGTACCGCATTGCCAGGATTGTTTGTTCCATGGTAACCTGGGTATTGCTTGTGACTGGACTTGCCATATCGGAGCTGAAGGAACAAAAATAAAATTCCTGCTACGAGTTCCAAGATGAGAGGCAGGCAGCCAAACACAGAGTGTAAGAAATTTGGGAATATGGTCAGGTCTGCTTTAAAGGGTGATAATAGTCCCGAAAAAATTGTCGTAAATACATGTGCGATGCCACTGGTTAAGGTTTGACTTAACATTTCTACGAAATGCACGGGGCAATTTGTTGATAATAATGCATGTATCTCTGCTGACGTCCTTGCGACTTGCAGATCATACGTCTCTCTGGACGAGGTAAAAGGCACAGTTTTTTGTAAAAGAATGGCTTTCATTCTGCTTAAAGTATCAATTCGAATAGAAGAGATATTCAATGAAGTCCATATCTTTGCCTCCTTGTCTGGTTTGCTGTTTGGATACAATACTTGCATACAGCAAGTGACTCTGGATGTAACACTAACGAGATAGACCGTTCCTGGCAACATGCCACAACAGCTGTGGTCACTTAACATAACGTAACTGCAGTTGGAAAGTTGTCTGAAAAAAGGCTCTATTTGTGTGGCTGGGGTGCCGTGCAGGTGGCATGAAAGGCCATTTGATGAACCCTCGCAGGCTCCATGCAAGTTAATTCCTTGACACAGAAGTGTACCACTTGGTGAGTTTTTACAATTGTTACCACTAAGAAATACCTCTTTTTTCCCCCCACTCCAACATCTATGTGTGTAAGGTAAATTCCAGGTTGGCTTGATGTACCCTTTACCCAACTTTTCATACAGGCTCTCTGGTATGTGCTTTAGGCAACATTGAAACTGAAATGTTGTTATTGGTATTGTAATGGTGCCATGTATTATCCATTCAATGACAGGCTTTTCGGAAACGGACAATGGTAATCTTTCTAGTTTTTCAATGCTCAGCACCATATAGTCTGCTCCTCTTTGTGCCAAAGAGATTTGTTTATCTGTAAGGTTAAAGATAGGAAATAATGACGTTGTGTTGATCAGACGCCATTACACGTAGCCGTGAATGGAGATTTTGTTATGTCCGGCCTAACTTTACAATAGAAAGTAATTGAGACTGGCCATGTTGTAACATTAGCATATCCTGTTCCATTATATCAATAGCAGATGATACAATGCTGTCCAGAGAATACATTCTGGAGGACAGAGTCGTTAACCCATTGTCCACTAGTAAGTGTTTTTTCCAAATTAATACGATCAATTTCTCGTATTTTTTCAGCAGTTTCAATTTGCGTTACTTTCCAAAGTTTAATTGTAAGCAGCATATATACCAGCATATATGAAACGTTTTTGATGCTGTTTGCGAGGTCCCAATAAGAAATCTCACAAGTCAACGCCTTCTTTAAGTAAGGTCAAGTGTTGCTTAATTTCAGGTAGTGTGGATTTCTGTAGCAATTCGAGGCATAGTTTCCCTACACTGTATGTTGTTATTATCACTGGATGTTGTCTCTGTGAATATCTTGGGTCTGGCCTGTTTTGTGTGAACCCCTGTGTTTTGTTTAGGAATCTATCTTGACAGTTATTTGTGTCTGTGGGCCAGATCAACCATTTTCTCCAATCAGGATTAGTTCTGTTTTGGTGTAAAATATGGGATACGTCTATCTCCACATCTGTAGTGCTATTACTATCAGGTATGGGATTTGGTATAGACGGCTTGTTTAAGTCCTTTATCCTGGCTAGGCCAAGGCAGGTTGTTTGTTGAATGGTGACATTCAGGATCATTATTTGTTCTGGGATCATGCAGGCTCTGAATAATGATTCTAAACATTGTACCTGCCAGTCTTTTGTACCCCAGACCGTTTTTGTCTCAATGTTGTCTTCCCAAAATTCAAAACCAAATGTAGACAATTGTGCATAAAATTTTGCAGAATAAATTAGTTTAGTATTTGTCAACATGTTTTTCATTCCTGTCTTATTCGTAATTTTGAAATAAAACGTTTCTGGATCTGTGTTATTAAACCTTGAGAAATATGGGAATTCCTCATAAAATGTTTTAGAGCTGCCTTTTGGCGGTGTCGGACAATGTTCCCATTGATTATAAGTAAAAACATTTCTAGGATTCGCAGATTTATGCAAATAGTGATGCCCATAATGATTAGAGCAATACATTTCTTCATAATCTGATGAACTTTCTAAATAATCATGTTCTGTAAATTTTGCTGTGCGAGAATCAAGAGGGAGAGAGAGGACCAGATAGCTAGTCCAGATCCCCGGTTTATATGTCAGTAAATCAAAAGGAGACTAGCTAGGAATGGGGTTAGTATGACATTAATATTATAACCGTCATGGTGACTCAGTATTGTTTTGTCAATTAGTGATGGCACCTGTTGGGTGTTTTTAGAAAGCCCTCACCCACCAACCTAGTTGGTGGCATGCTTCATCATCGGGCCCACCCAGTGACACCTAGCGTGTCCCGGGTGTGCTACGACGCCTGATTGCAGCGGAGCAGGTATGTCACTGTGTGTGTGGTGAAGGGTGTTAAGTTTGTGAGGTTAAAACGGTTTGGCGGAGGTCCCAGGGGGTGAGGATACTTTATTAAATGGGCCTCCATCAGCGGTTAAAAATAAGGCTGTGGGACGTTAGAGGCGGGTTACGACCTCCTACGTCCTTAGAGTGTCAACATGTCAAGTCAAGTCAAGTCAAGGAATTTATATAGCGCACTACATACCCAGAGGGTCTCAAGGCGCTTAGGGAGGGGGGGGAGGAATTACTTGTCAAATATCCACGTTTTAAGTTGCTTTCTGAATGCTAGGTGGTTCTGGGTAAGGCGAAGGTAAGTGGGGAGTGAGTTCCATGTTTTAGCAGCCAGGTATGAGAAGGATCTGCCTCCCATGGTGGTCTTGTTGATGCGAGGTACAGTGGCGAGGGCTAGGCTGGAAGAACGTAGTTGGCGGGAGGGGGTGTAGAAGGACAGTCGTGAGTTGAGGCATTCTGGTCCGATGTCGTAGAGTGATTTGTGTGCGTGGGTTAGCAGTCGGAAAGTGATCCTCTTGTTGACGGGTAGCCAGTGGAGGTCTTTCAAGTGGCCAGAGATGTGTTCGTTGCGCGGGATGTCTAATATGATCCTGGCTGAGGCGTTTTGGATTCGTTGGAGTTTCTTCTGGAGTTTAGCGGTAGTACCTGCGTAGAGGGTGTTTCCGTAGTCCAGTCGGCTCGTGACCAGAGCATGGGTGACTGTTTTTCTGGTTTCGGTGGGGATCCAGCGAAATGTTTTTTTGAGCATGCGGAGAATGTTGAAGCAGGATGAGGATACGACGCTGACTTGTCTGTTCATTGAGAGTGAAGAGTCCAGGATAACGCCTAGGTTCCGTGCGTGGTCTGTCGGGATGGGTGCCTTTCCAAGGGCTTCCGGCCACCAAGAGTCGTCCCATGCAGAGGGGGATGTACCTAGGATGAGGACTTCCGTTTTATCTGAGTTCAGTTTCAAACGGCTGTGTTTCATCCAATCGGCTACTTCTTTCATTCCTTCGTGTAGGTTAGTTTTGGCGGTGCTAGGGTCATTGGTGAGTGATAGGATCAGTTGAGTGTCATCCGCGTAGGAGATGATGTTGAGGTTGTGTTGGCGTGCGATGGCCGCGAGGGGGCTCATGTATACGTTGAAGAGGGTGGGACTGAGTGAGGATCCTTGTGGTACACCACAGATGACTTCAGTGGCCTCGGACTTGAATGGTGGAAGGCGGACTCTCTGGGTTCTTCCGGAGAGGAACGAGGTGATCCATTCAAGTGCTTTTCCTTGTATTCCGATGTTTCTGAGGCATTGTAAAAGGGTGCTGTGGCAGACTGTGTCGAAGGCTGCAGAGAGGTCGAGGAGGATGAGGGCGACTGTGTCTCCGTTGTCCAGTAGAGTTCGAATGTCGTCTGTTGCTGCGATGAGGGCGGTCTCAGTGCTGTGTTTTGCTCGGAAGCCAGATTGTGAGGAGTCGAGGGATTTGTTGGCTTCGAGGAAAGCGGCGAGCTGGTTGTTGACAGCTTTCTCGATTACTTTGGCCGGGAATGGAAGGAGCGAGATGGGGCGGTAATTTTTGAGTTCGGTGGGGTCCGCTGTGGGTTTTTTCAGAAGGGCGGTGAGTTCAGCGTGTTTCCAGCTTTCCGGGAAGGTGGCGGAGTTGAAGGAGCAGTTGATGACATCTCGGAGGTGCGGTGCTATGACGGAGTCTGCTTTGTTGAAGATGTGGTGAGGACATGGGTCTGTGGGGGATCCTGAGTGGATAGAGTTCATCAGACGGATGGTGTCCTCAGTGGAGATTGGCTTCCAGTCATTGAGGATGTTCAGGGGGGGTGGGGGTCCTGCAGGGGATTGGGTGGGTTGGTCTCCGGGTTGGTTGTCGAAGCTGTTGTGGATGTCTGTAATTTTATTGTGGAAGAATGAGGCTAGGGAGTCGCAGAGGGTTTGAGAGGGGGTGATGTCGTTGGAGTTGGCCGAGGGATTGGTGAATTCCTTAACGATGTTGAAAAGTTCCTTGCTGTTGTGGGCGTTGTTGTCAAGTCGATCCTTGAATGCTGTTTTCTTGGCCTTTCGGATTAGTTGGTGGTGTGTGTGGGTGGCGTTTTTGAAGGCGTCCTTGGTGCTGGTGGTTGGGTCTTTTTTCCAGGCCTTTTCAAGGGAGCGGCAGAGTTTCTTGGACTTCTTAAGATCATCGTTGAACCATGAGGCCTTCTTGCTGCCAAGTTTGCTTTGACGTTTTTTCAGTGGTGCTAAGGTGTCGGCGGTGTTGTTAAAATTAGGGGTTTGTGTAGTGTAGTCTATGTGTCTACACGCCCTAAAGTGTATCTAACTGTGAGAGGGGGGATTCCCTTCTCAAGATCACCTGTACATATAACATAAAAAGACAGAGACAAAACATACATGGGAGAAAAGAGTCACTAGGAAGTATTTATCATCTGTTATGACAGCCGGCTAAATAGCAAATATGTGCAGGCTATGAGCGGCTCAAGTGTAATGGTACTGGTGGTACCATTATGGTGAAAGGTCGCACTAGAACTTCGAAGGTGAAGTGGTTAAAAAAGCGGTATGGTATACAGCAATTGGTGAAAATGGTGAAAAGTTTGAGGCGCAAGGACCATGTCTTACGCTATTTTTGGCTTGCTTTAGCTCCAAGGTTATTGAAGTGGCAAGGGGTGGCCCTATATGGGAAACAAAGGTAGGACCACTAGGGTTAGGAGACCTGTGGGAGAAAGCTAGGTAGCGCTTACCTATTGTAGAGATGGCCAGCATACTCACAGGATTTCTGGCCAGCACCGGCGTGGGACCTGTTGTGCCTCCTTCGCAGAACCGGTAGTGAATGGCTGCTGTTGCCGGTTTTTATACTGGTGCTAATTGCGTAAGTGAGGGCACCTGGAGAGAGAAGTAATGGTGGAAAGACTCGCAATTGCGAGTTGTTATCGCGCTCCGGTGTGTGCCCTTCGTTTCGCGCTGGTGCGCGATATAGCGGGCATTTCTTGGCGCATGCGCGGTTGTTAGAGGGAGTGAGACGCATGCGCGGCAGATCAGTTGGCCGCGCATGTGCAGTAGTGCTAGCCCCAGTGGCTGGCGCATGCGCATGCGTACTGGCGTGAGTAAAGCCTCTGTAATGCCGGTAATGTTAAAAGCAGTAATACAGTTATAGAGACCCATCGAGGCTGGTTTGGGGCGTATGGGGCACATGGTTGCTCACTATTACTTGGTCTTTGGTGGTTAGAAGGCCCAATAACCAATTGTTATGACATGCCAAGCTGATCTATTGCACAATTAGCCAATACTCGTACTAGCCTCTCTAATGCTGGTAATATTATAAGCAGTGTTACAGTTATAGAGACACATCGAGGCTGGTTTCGGGCGTATGGGGCACATGGTTGCTCACTGGTACCTAATCTTGGGTTGTGAAAGGGCCCAGTAACCAATTATTATACCATGCCAGGCTGAGGGGTACATGATTTGCCAATACTCGTGGGTGGTAAGGCAGAGGGGCCCATCTGTCCTTGGTTCAGATTAAATGGACTCACAGGACCTAGCCATATTGGGGTCATTAAGGGGTCAGGGAGTTCCAGGGAATGGCATCATTCAGACCATCTGTGGCTGTGGACAGACGGTATATCCATCTTTGTTCTTTGTTTAGTAGTTTTTTATCATTGTTGATGGGGCTTACAGGGATTTGCTCAATGACTGTCCAGGTAAAGTGATTGGGAGTGTGGCAGTGGGTGATAAAGTGATTGGTCAATTTGCTTATGTTTTTCTTGCACCGCATCGTGCTGCGATGTTCCGTTATCCTGGTCCTGACTTTGCGTGTGGTCATGCCCACGTATCTGAGGCCACATGTGCATATTAGTAAGTAAATCACGTTCTGTGAATTGCAATTGGTGTGGCTCCTTTGCGACCAGATTTTGTTGGGTTCCAGGTTCAAGGTTTTGGTGTGGGATGTCAGGTGGCAGACACTGCAGTCGTTGCAGGGGTAGTGTCCTGTTACCTTGGGCATCCGCATTCCCCATGCGTTGAGGATGGTGTTCTCAGATTTTAGTGGTGGTTTTGGTCTGGTGCTTACGAGTTGGTCTCGCAGGTTGTGGCACCTTTTGTAAGCAAACCTGGGTGGTTCCCAATTCCTTTGTCCCGAGTTGATGATTCTCCAGTGTTTTTTGATGATTTTTGCAACTTAATTGGAGGCGGTGTTGTAAGTGGTCACACATGTTGTGGGTTGTGCTTCACTCTCTTTGGTGATGTCTTCAAGTAGAGCTTCACGATTCTGGTTTCTGGCCCTCTTCTGGGTTTTCTTGATGATAGCCTTTGGGTAGCCGCGGTTTTCTAGTCTGGTGGCTAGATCCGCTGATTGTGATTTATGGAATGGAAGGAGCGAGATGGGGCGGTAATTTTTGAGTTCGGTGGGGTCCGCTGTGGGTTTTTTCAGAAGGGCGGTGAGTTCAGCGTGTTTCCAGCTTTCCGGGAAGGTGGCGGAGTTGAAGGAGCAGTTGATGACATCTCGGAGGTGCGGTGCTATGACGGAGTCTGCTTTGTTGAAGATGTGGTGAGGACATGGGTCTGTGGGGGATCCTGAGTGGATAGAGTTCATCAGACGGATGGTGTCCTCAGTGGAGATTGGCTTCCAGTCATTGAGGATGTTCAGGGGGGGTGGGGGTCCTGCAGGGGATTGGGTGGGTTGGTCTCCGGGTTGGTTGTCGAAGCTGTTGTGGATGTCTGTAATTTTATTGTGGAAGAATGAGGCTAGGGAGTCGCAGAGGGTTTGAGAGGGGGTGATGTCGTTGGAGTTGGCCGAGGGATTGGTGAATTCCTTAACGATGTTGAAAAGTTCCTTGCTGTTGTGGGCGTTGTTGTCAAGTCGATCCTTGAATGCTGTTTTCTTGGCCTTTCGGATTAGTTGGTGGTGTGTGCGGGTGGCGTTTTTGAAGGCGTCCTTGGTGCTGGTGGTTGGGTCTTTTTTCCAGGCCTTTTCAAGGGAGCGGCAGAGTTTCTTGGACTTCTTAAGATCATCGTTGAACCATGAGGCCTTCTTGCTGCCAAGTTTGCTTTGACGTTTTTTCAGTGGTGCTAAGGTGTCGGCGGTGTTGTTAAAATTAGGGGTTTGTGTAGTGTAGTCTATGTGTCTACACGCCCTAAAGTGTATCTAACTGTGAGAGGGGGGATTCCCTTCTCAAGATCACCTGTACATATAACATAAAAAGACAGAGACAAAACATACATGGGAGAAAAGAGTCACTAGGAAGTATTTATCATCTGTTATGACAGCCGGCTAAATAGCAAATATGTGCAGGCTATGAGCGGCTCAAGTGTAATGGTACTGGTGGTACCATTATGGTGAAAGGTCGCACTAGAACTTCGAAGGTGAAGTGGTTAAAAAAGCGGTATGGTATACAGCAATTGGTGAAAATGGTGAAAAGTTTGAGGCGCAAGGACCATGTCTTACGCTATTTTTGGCTTGCTTTAGCTCCAAGGTTATTGAAGTGGCAAGGGGTGGCCCTATATGGGAAACAAAGGTAGGACCACTAGGGTTAGGAGACCTGTGGGAGAAAGCTAGGTAGCGCTTACCTATTGTAGAGATGGCCAGCATACTCACAGGATTTCTGGCCAGCACCGGCGTGGGACCTGTTGTGCCTCCTTCGCAGAACCGGTAGTGAATGGCTGCTGTTGCCGGTTTTTATACTGGTGCTAATTGCGTAAGTGAGGGCACCTGGAGAGAGAAGTAATGGTGGAAAGACTCGCAATTGCGAGTTGTTATCGCGCTCCGGTGTGTGCCCTTCGTTTCGCGCTGGTGCGCGATATAGCGGGCATTTCTTGGCGCATGCGCGGTTGTTAGAGGGAGTGAGACGCATGCGCGGCAGATCAGTTGGCCGCGCATGTGCAGTAGTGCTAGCCCCAGTGGCTGGCGCATGCGCATGCGTACTGGCGTGAGTAAAGCCTCTGTAATGCCGGTAATGTTAAAAGCAGTAATACAGTTATAGAGACCCATCGAGGCTGGTTTGGGGCGTATGGGGCACATGGTTGCTCACTATTACTTGGTCTTTGGTGGTTAGAAGGCCCAATAACCAATTGTTATGACATGCCAAGCTGATCTATTGCACAATTAGCCAATACTCGTACTAGCCTCTCTAATGCTGGTAATATTATAAGCAGTGTTACAGTTATAGAGACACATCGAGGCTGGTTTCGGGCGTATGGGGCACATGGTTGCTCACTGGTACCTAATCTTGGGTTGTGAAAGGGCCCAGTAACCAATTATTATACCATGCCAGGCTGAGGGGTACATGATTTGCCAATACTCGTGGGTGGTAAGGCAGAGGGGCCCATCTGTCCTTGGTTCAGATTAAATGGACTCACAGGACCTAGCCATATTGGGGTCATTAAGGGGTCAGGGAGTTCCAGGGAATGGCATCATTCAGACCATCTGTGGCTGTGGACAGACGGTATATCCATCTTTGTTCTTTGTTTAGTAGTTTTTTATCATTGTTGATGGGGCTTACAGGGATTTGCTCAATGACTGTCCAGGTAAAGTGATTGGGAGTGTGGCAGTGGGTGATAAAGTGATTGGTCAATTTGCTTATGTTTTTCTTGCACCGCATCGTGCTGCGATGTTCCGTTATCCTGGTCCTGACTTTGCGTGTGGTCATGCCCACGTATCTGAGGCCACATGTGCATATTAGTAAGTAAATCACGTTCTGTGAATTGCAATTGGTGTGGCTCCTTTGCGACCAGATTTTGTTGGGTTCCAGGTTCAAGGTTTTGGTGTGGGATGTCAGGTGGCAGACACTGCAGTCGTTGCAGGGGTAGTGTCCTGTTACCTTGGGCATCCGCATTCCCCATGCGTTGAGGATGGTGTTCTCAGATTTTAGTGGTGGTTTTGGTCTGGTGCTTACGAGTTGGTCTCGCAGGTTGTGGCACCTTTTGTAAGCAAACCTGGGTGGTTCCCAATTCCTTTGTCCCGAGTTGATGATTCTCCAGTGTTTTTTGATGATTTTTGCAACTTAATTGGAGGCGGTGTTGTAAGTGGTCACACATGTTGTGGGTTGTGCTTCACTCTCTTTGGTGATGTCTTCAAGTAGAGCTTCACGATTCTGGTTTCTGGCCCTCTTCTGGGTTTTCTTGATGATAGCCTTTGGGTAGCCGCGGTTTTCTAGTCTGGTGGCTAGATCCGCTGATTGTGATTTATAGTCATTCATGTTCGAGCAGTTCCTTCTAATACGAAGGAACTGGCCAAAGGGTAAGTTTTCTTTAAGAGGGCGGGGGTGGAAGCTGGTGTAGTGCAGCAATGAGTTACGCGCTGTAGGTTTGTAGTAGGTTGTGGTTGCTAGGGTTCCACCTTTGGCTGTTATTTCCAGGTCTAGGAAAGGGAGTTGATGGTTGCTGGCTGTGCAGGTGAACTTGAGGTATGGGTCTCTGCTGTTAAGCCAGTTTAAGAAGTTATCCAATTCAGGTCGTGAGCCTTCCCAGATGACTAGTATATCGTCGATATATCTATGCCATTTCAGTATATGGTGTCTGAACGGGTGGACTTCCTAGTGACTCTTTTCTCCCATGTATGTTTTGTCTCTGTCTTTTTATGTTATATGTACAGGTGATCTTGAGAAGGGAATCCCCCCTCTCACAGTTAGATACACTTTAGGGCATGTAGACACATAGACTACACTACACAAACCCCTAATTTTAACTACACATATTTTTATTGTCCTGAAGAAAGCCAGATTAGTAATAAGGCACTGGCTGAAACATGTTGACACTCTAAGGACGTAGGAGGTCGTAACCCGCCTCTAACGTCCCACAGCCTTATTTTTAACCGCTGACGGAGGCCCATTTAATAAAGTATCCTCACCCCCTGGGACCTCCGCCAAGCCGTTTTAACCTCACGAACTTAACACCCTTCACCGCACACACAGTGACATACCTGCTCCGCTGTAATCAGGCGTCGTAGCACACCCGGGACACGCTAGGTGTCACTGGGTGGGCCCGATGATGAAGCATGCCACCAACTAGGTTGGTGGGTGAGGGCTTTCTAAAGACACCCAACAGGTGCCATCACTAATTGACAAAACAATACTGAGTCACCATGACGGTTATAATATTAATGTCATACTAACCCCATTCCTAGCTAGTCTCCTTTTGATTTACTGTAAATTTTGCTGACATTTCTAAATCTGACATCATGTTAATAATAGTTTCAAAGTCCCAATTATCAGAGAAAGTGCTCGGTGAGACAAAGTCACTTAAAGAAACCTTGAACTGGTGTAGATACTTCAAGAGTTCAACCGGGCCATAGATGTCGTAATCAGTAGCGTCCCATGCTACACCACCAGGTATAGGAATGGCTGTGATGTTTACTGATGACAGTTCTCTTTTTTCAATGTGAGAAGATTTGTGAGGCTTTAGAACCAAGTTGATTTTCTGACTTGCTGTGTCCGTTGTACTGTATTTTCCATCAATAATTCTTCCCAAGCTTAAAACTAAAATGAGCCAGAGCACGAGGAAAGGTACACCATACACAATCCACAATTCAATCCATGGTGAAATCAGATATGTTTCTCCAAGTTGATGAAAGAGTTCTGTTACTTTTTCTTTGAAAGTTTTGTTTGCTGGCTTTTCTTCAAGTTCACTAAGATCTTCAGAAAAGTCATCGAAATTGATGAAATAGCCAGAGGCAGTTCTGCCAATTGTTGGAATTGCATCATGATTCTTATTAATCTTTGTAGTTGCTTCTTCCTTTGTCATATTAGTATAGTCAGAGGCTACATCATTGTAGACAGGTGTTTCTTGACGAACTGTTGCAATTTGGGTTTTAAGAGGCACTAGTTCCATGGCTTTGTTGCATAGTCCTTCTTTTTTCACTGCAGGTTTATCAAATGTGATTAGTCTCTCAGTTTGAACCTCTTGAATTGTAGCAAGGTTTGGTCTTCTGCTACATCTTGGGAGTCCACTGGGCCTACTACTTCTCATTGGCCACATGGTTGTAGTTTTACCAGGTCGATTGATACAACTCTGTTCTCCTTTTTACCAGCAAGGGGCGGTAGTAATACTGATCTTGTTCCGTGGACTGTTTTTCTGTAAGAAGGCCCAAATTCCTTCTTCACCGCGATCTTTTCTCTGACCAGATCCCCAATCTTTGGAATCCAGACCGGTCTTGCTGGGACTGGTGGTTTTTCTTCAGTCGCCGTTGGCTTTAGCTTTGTGTTACTTAGGCTTCTTCTTGTTTCATTTAAGTCCTGTAAAACAGCCAAATGATCTTTGATATCAAAGGTTTTTTGTTCCACCACTGAGGTCTGACGATCGAGGTCTTTGATCAACATTCTAGTACCAAACAAAAGTTCATACGGAGTGATTCCACCCAGAGAATGTCTTGGCAGATTATTAAGACTACGTAGGACACTTATTAGATGTTTGACCCACCCATCACCCGAACCTAATACCCTCGCTGTTATAGATTGCTTTATGTCACGGTTTTTTCTCTCCACTACCGCATTACCCTCAGGATGGAAGGGACTAGAGTACCGCAATGCAACGCCCAAGCTGGCCATGGCCTCCTTGTAAGCTTGTGAGCTAAACACAGGACCCTGGTCAGAAGGTAGCGTGCCAATTGCGTATGTGCCGATAAAGACTCGCAAATCTTTTATAACAGTTCTGGCGTCAGCCGAGCGCTGGGGCCACATCCAAATGAATCTCGTGCAGGAATCCACTGCGACCATGATATATTTATAGTTGCCATCTCTTTGTAAGGGACCACAGTGGTCCAGGTAAACACATGCTAATGGTTTATCTGAGATTAGAAGGGGCGTCTGTGCAGGTCGTTTCACTGTTGATACCTTAATTTTTTGGCATATTTCACAGTCTAGAACATAGTTTCTAGTCTGTTTCCTCATGCGCGGCCACCAATATCTCTGTTTTAGTAATGATACTGTGGCAGAAACACCCGCATGTGCAGAGGCGAGCCCTTCATGTGCCGCTAAGATTAGTCCTAACCTATGTTCCATGTTTGGAATTGCCCTATCCCCCACTCCAGGGATTACGGCAAATGGAACATTATTTGCATCAGTTTTGTATGAGTACTTTACTGGAAAGCCTTTCGGGAGTGTCCTACCACTGTTTTTTACTGAAGCAGTGACAGCTTGCATTATCTCGCTGTCTATTTTTGTTTTTGACCGTGTGATAGCAGCTACGGAAGCCGTTTGCACAGCTGCCTTCGCAGCTTCATCAGCCAATGAATTCCCTGCAACGTGAATGCCATCTCGTTGATGACTCAGTGCATGGTTCACGTGAGTCTTTTGTAGTTCGTTTTGCAAAAGAACTACTTGTTCCCATAGCATTTTATGCGTTATTGTGCCACCTTTAGCGTATTTGAATCCGTTTTGAACCCAGTTCAGTAAGTATTCATTGTAAGACTGGACGCAGCAATACCAATCGCACACTATGAGTGTGGGGAATTCGCGATCGGTATTCTCAAGCGCCATCTTGAAAGCTTGTAGTTCAGCTCGCTGAGCTGTACAGTCTCCGAGTGATTGCGTTTTAGTGACCATTGGTCTAAATTTGCCTTCGCCCCAGCGACCTTTAACAATCGCGCACGCAGCACTATAGGCTTGTTTACCCCCAACTGCGGGCTGTGCTGATCCGTCTGTATATATTATACAGCCGTAATGTTCGAGAGGCAGAATTTCGGTCGGCAGAGGACATTCATACTCGTATTAGAGAAATTCTTGTGTTTTCAAGTTAGGATAAAATTCTTGCTCTTGTCACTGCTTCTAGGGCAGGTACAGGTATAATGATTATTATACGTTTACCTTGTGCGAGGGCTCCTTCTTTTATTACAGCAGTTTGAACCGGTGTCAGAATTTTCTCAGTAGAAGTGAATTTTATTTTAGCTTGTGTGTACAAGTGTGCTTTGTAAGCTATTGATACCGTTTCCCCTTCATTATAGGTTAGGTACGTGAATCTGCATCTTCCTGGGATGACTCGGATTACAAGGTTGCGTACGTTTACACGTGTTTGCAGCTTTGTTTTAGCTAACATGTCTGTTTATATTGAACGTAAAATTTCTGTGTGTTTCTGTGTCCAATTAGTTGGTTTGAAATCAGGTTTAATTAATTCGTAGAGAGGTTTAACCCTCTCTGCGTAAATTAAAACGTAAGTTCTTCCAAAATTCAAGAAACCTAGCAATGATCGTAAGTTTTTAAGCGTTTTTGGAGCTTGGAGCAACGCACATTTCTCTAAGAAATTGGCTGCCAGGCTTTTGCTTTCACTTGATAACTCATATCCTAGAAATAGGACAGTGAGGTGGGCAATTCGTGATTTTTTAAAGTTGAATTTGTACCCTTCTGATGCGAACCCAAGTACAATGGTGTTCACTCTTTCCAAGTGCCTGTCCAAATCATCGTCTGTTAGATAGATGTCATCGACATAAGATAATGCCTCATCATCATATATTTGTAGTAACTCGGTTACTCTCGCTGAAAATAACCCTGGGCTATTCTTGAATCCCTCGGGGAGACGGCAAAATTGCCTCTGGGCCCCCTTACTGGAGAAAGCCGTCAAATACCTGCTTTCTGGTGCAATGTGTTGACAGAAGAAACCATTTAAAATATCTAATGTCGTTTTATATTTTTTGCGCACAATGTTATTCATTAGTGCTGCACTGTGTGAATTTTGTACTGCAAATGTTTTGCAACAAGTGTTTAAGTGTCTGTAGTCCAACCCTAGACGATATGAATTGTCTGGTTTGGAGACAGGAAACAAAGGATTGTTCATTTGTGAGGTGCATGTTTCAATCAGCCCCTGGTATTCAAGTTGATCTAAGATCTCCCTGACTTGTTTTTTAGCTTCTTGCTTAACAGGATACTGCCTTTGTGCAGTAGGTTGATTTTTTTAACTGGATTTTATGGTGAGGGGATTCCTCATCCCATCCTACATGATTTTTATATAATGCAGGGGCTTGGGCCACTGCCCATTTTCTAGCATATGTGTATTTTTTATGAATTAGAATGTGATTTGAGAAGGCAGGCATAATCATTTCTTCGCCATGTGGGCACTCCCTAACAAATTCTGGTGGCCAGTCTTTCTCAGCTAGAAGGATATCATAGCCTTTAGATAGCCTTTAGATAGCTTCTCCCAATTCCTAATTTTTTTCCCTTCTATACGTAATGTTATTTCATATAATTTATGGGGTACACTAACTCTGGTGTCTGCAGTTTCCACCTGAATGTGCAAATTCGTGTCCACTGTCTCCAGAAGATTCATCAGGATCTTGCGAGCTATGGTCACTTCTGCTGCACTGTCTAGCATTGTCTGGGCCCATTCTCCGTTCTTGAGTTGTGTTCTCAGGATCCTCTGCATGTTTTATATTTATGCTTGCTACCTTCTTTTTAGAAAATTGTGATTTTTTACTTTGATGAGCAGGTTCCTTGTCTTTCGACTTTATGCGCTCTTCTTTATGTTCTGACCGTCCTCTTTTTTCCGATTTCTGTGAGGAAGTCTGAAAAGATCGAGAGGGACGTGTATCATTATCTCGATATATGTCAGGTTTTCTCAAATTATCCCTATTTCTAAGGTTATATCTCTTTTCAGAGGGATCCCTTCGGGGAGACTTGTCTCTCTGTTGAGTAGATCTTCCTCTGGGTTGAGAATATTTTTCTCTAGGAAGAGTGTGTTTATTACTCTCCCACTTCTTTTTTGGAGTAGTGAGATTATTCTTAATAAAAGTTTTTTCAGGATTTTCTGTTAGTTGTGGTTTTAGTGGTTTCCCACCCAAACTATCTCTACCTAATTCTTCATAGCACTTTTCAATTATTCTGGCATGTTCAAAAGGCTGGTCTGTTTCTTTTAATTTTTGACGGATCGCCACAGATGCTGCTTCTCCTTTTATGTTGGCTAGTAGTATAGCAGAGACTTGCTTAAAATCTTTCAGTAATTTCATACCTAGATTTAAAGCAGGCTCTGGACCGTATTCATTTTGAATCTGTCTTATTACGTCTGGTATAACCGCAAAAGACGGTACACCATGTGTTTTTGTGTAGAATGAAGCAAAGACTGTTCCCCAGGTGTCACAGTCTTCTACATGGGGTGCGATCCCCATTGGTAAACAGATTTTCAGAATTCTGTGTTTTTCATGAGGTGTACTATCAGGGAATACTGCCTCTATTTGAGTAATTTTTTAAACCAACCAGAACGGAATTTGTTCCTGTTTCATGGGTAATTTAGGTTGGACTGTTAAAGTCTGCATGACATATTGGACCAATTGTCTATGTATTTTAATTAATTGTTTTAGCTGAGCTTATAGTTCTCTGTCTGACATTTCTTAAATGTCCGGATATGGTGTATAGCTGGCTAGAACCGGCCATGTAGCTCCTGGTCTACCTAGTGGACCGAGCCTGGTAATGTGATTTTGATGTTTTAGGGCGCCATTAAACCAGAGCTGATGCTCCTGGTAGGTTAGTGGAATTTCAACGTCCTCGAAAGGAACGTATTCCATTGGAGATTCCTCTGTTTTGTAGTAGTGGAACTCGTGTGTCACAGCATTTGCTGTTGGAAAAGATATCCATGAATAGAATACCTCTATCTGCCGATATTCATGTGCCTCTATTACAAATATAACTTTACCACCTCTCGATGATACCCCAATTTCTATAAGTTTTATAGTTTTGGTTTTCCTTATATTTGCCGGGATGAATATAGCATCCGGGTCATTTTGTTGGAGAGCTGTGTCATTTAAGACTGCTTGAGCTGCTATTCTAGCTCTATCCCTTTCGTCGTCACTCTCTGGCATTTTATTGACTGAAAGTTTGCAGAGCAAGTTTCAAGGAAACAAACATTAGGTGCACAATATTTTGGAACACTGTATCCTTCAACATTGAGCAAACCAAAAAAATAATACATAGGATTCTCCTCCTACTAGGTTTTGGCGGATATTAACCTTTCACCCACTCCAGACGTCTATTGGAGTTTTTATGGGAAAGGGGTCTGTGTGAAAAGCACGACTGAGTTACTCTAGTATCTAGCCTTAAATTATCGCCTTACCAAACATTGGGCGCCATGTATTGTAGTTCCTATATTCCCAATAGGCTCTGCGCATTGGAATAACATAAACGATAGTTTAGATGTAGGACTGAAGTCGACTTGGTCTCTATTGAATATGTTAGACTTAATTTGTGAATGCCAGCTAGCTCAGAGGTCACTAGAAACTTTCTCGAATACACAAGAAGGGATTCGTTTTTGACAACCATATAACATGACAACTTTGTTCCCCAAGAATAAGGAATATATCTCCAGAGTCGTAGAAACAATAGATGGCTATTTCACTCAGTCAATCGTGCATGCTTAGTTTCACCAGAAGTGCAGAGAAATAGAGAGACAGGCGTTTTCAATAAAAAGGATATTCATTGAGCAGTCTTCTTTCTCATTCAAGAGAAGTGAATTGCTACAATCGCAATACTTGTCATAAAGTAAAGTGCGTACAGTAAAAAGAGTATTATGAAATAATACTGTAAAAGCATTTTTATGGTTTCTAAGCCATAAGATACTTAAAATGGATAAAATACATACAATGATAAAAGATGACTAAACGTACTCAACTGGTGCTTCTAAGATACGCCTACCCCGGTGTATCTAACCTAAGCCTAGTACATGGGAAGGAGTTAGTGAGAAGTAGCTTGAGTTAAAATAGTTTCTGCCAAGAATCTATCCAAGAATTTTCTAAGGGTCTAATCAGCTCCGTACCTTGTTTATAGAATGTAGGAGGTCTTGTATCTCTCTCTCAGGACTCGATCTCCCAGTAACCCGCAAGGGTAGCCAGGAAACACCGGAGATGGATTTCTCGGCAAGAGAAAAGACAGCGTCTCTCTCAGTGCGTCAGCTGGAGGGTCGGCTTCCTTCGGCACTCGCTACAGCAGGGCGTCGGGCAAGTAGTTAGTCGATCTGCTCCAAACCACCGTGTGTTTTCCTAGGGCAGATGCTGGTATATTTATACCTGGGTGCCGAGTTTGACGTAAGGTTTGACATAATACGTCACTAAGAACTCACAGTTCTTTTAGGACTCCAGGAGTTCTAGGACAAATCAATACAGAAGCAGGGGAAAGTCCTGCACTGCTGGAGGTTTGGTCTCTCCAAGAACTCGTTGTGATTTCTTGGAATTTGTGGAAGTAGCCATGCCGTATTTGGACTACATTGGCTGTGTCTAAATATGGTTATGATTCTGATGCCTATATAAGGATATGATGAGTTATACCTATATAAGGGCATGAATCGGGAAAATTATACTAGAGCCCTAGATTCGTCTACAACACAACTCCCCCTGAGGGTCCTGGAGCATCGTCGGAAAACACGGGAGAAGGAAATCGCACGTTAGTTTCAGAAGTACTGGGAACCAAGGTTGCGACTTCCAGATCTGAGTTATCAACATGACCTCCGCTGACTGCAGAGCAATCTGATTGGCCACCCTGGGGATCAGGACAAAAGGAGGAAACACATAATTGAGGGACATTGACCAATCCTGTGTGAAAGCATCCGTGGCCGTCGCCAATGGATCCGGTGTACAACTGAAGAATGTCTCCAACTGACGATTCAGTCTGGATGCAAACAGATCTATGTGGAACGGCCCCAAATTGATTGAGTAATTTGGAAGAACGATGGATGAAGCTTCCAGTCGGTGTAATCCTTCAAATGACGAGAGTTCCAATCTGCTATTGCATTTTCTCGGCTCAGAAGATATTCCGCTATCACGTTATATGATGAGCTAGGCAATAATGCCAGAAGTTTTGGGCGATCTCCATAAAAGAATACAGCAAGAAACCTTCTTGCCGGAGAGTGTGCCAATCGCAAATGATCCCGCCAAGAGCTCGAGACAATTTATGTGTAACTCCAATTCCTGAGGCGACCATCTGCCCCCTGTCGTGATAGTCCCACAACGGGATCCCCAGCCTAACAGACTGGCGTCCGATTCTATCACTATCTCCGGGAGAGATCTGAAGATTGCTCGTCTGTTCCAGGCTACTACATGGGCTAACCACCACCTGATCTGGTCTCGGGCTTCCTGCTTGAGAGGATTTTGGTCCGAGTACGAGAAGCCCTTCTGGAGATGTCGTATTTTGAGGCGCTGAAGGGCTCGATAATGAAGTGGTCCGGGAAAAATTGCCTGTATGGAGGAGGCTAAGAGACCCACTAACCGTGTAATCGCTCGAAGTAACATAATCTGGGAATCCAGTGTCTTCCGCAGTTCCCTCTTCAGATCTCTATTTGTGTTTGGGTAAAAGGAGTTGGGATGATTGGGAATTGATTACAAATCCCAGAAATTCCAGAGACTGGGTTGGAATCAAAACCGATTTTTTTTTTGTTTATCACAAACCCCATGTTCTCCAAGAGCGTCATCGTCTTGTGAAGATGTTGGTTCGCTAATTCCGCAGATGGAGCCATGATCAGGATATCATTGAGGTAAATTATCAGGCGAATACCCTGCTCCCGAAGGAGTGCGATCACTGGTTTCCTCAGCTTGGTAAAACACCAAGGAGCTGAGAAAAGACCGAAAGGCAGGACCAAGTATTCTAGTCGTCTGCCGCGCCATAGGAACTGTAAAAATCTCCGATGTGGAGGAAAAATTGGAACCGTCCGATAAGCATCCTTGAGGTCTAGAGTGATCAAACAGTCCCCTTGCCTCAAAATGTCTGCCAAAAGATGGATCCCTTCCATCTTGAAATGACTGTACAGGACAAAACAGTTGAATTCTTTCAGATTGAGAACTAGCGGTAACCTCGGCCTCTCTTCTGGACTAAGAAGACGTTGCTGCAGAAACCTCCCGGTTTGTCCTTGCAGTAGGCCACCACGTGTTTTTGCAGCAATTCTTCTATTTCTTGATCTATAAAAGTCATCTCTTGTTGGGAAAAAATACAGAGGGGGAGGAAAAACACTTTGGAGTGGTGTTTGGTAGAGGTCTATGTGGAAACCCTGCATGGTCTGTAGTACCCAGGAGTCCTGAGTTATTTGTGACCAATTGTGCAGAAAATTTCTAACCCATCTGCCAAGAGGACATAATATAGAGATATTGGGCTTACCTGCAGTAATCTGGTGTTGGGAATTCCCCCTTTGTCTGCCACAATGGAATCTGTGCTGGTTTTGACATTGTGAGGGATAAAAGGTGCCACCTCTGGTGGAATCTTGGAAATCTCCTCGTCCGCGGCCATATCCTCCTCTGGTAGGACCTTGATAGTAAGGACGGCCTGGAGAGAGGCCCCTGCCTTGCCCGGCCATCCAAAAAGGCCAGTTTGAAATACCCGCTTAATGCTGGTCTGGGCTTTATCCATAGAGGTGAAGGTCCCTACTTACTTAGAGACATCTTTTAGAAATGTGTCTCCGAATAGCATTCCTTCTGCCAGAGGACCAGGTTCTGCTGCTGCAAGCTCGGTCAGGTTATTTTCCATGCTCATAAGCAATGATTTTCTCCGTTCAGCGGAGATGGCACAGTTAGCGTTGCCTAAGAAACATATAGCGCGCTGTGTCCATCTCACAAGGATGTCAGGATCGATGGGAGCTCCCGTTTATTTGGCTACCAATGCCAGCTCTAAGATTTTTGCTAGAGGACCAGCGGTGTCCAAGAGCTTGTCTTGGCATCCGCTCCAGGCTCTATCAATGCCTTTTTTAGGATCCTTTGCAATTTTTTTCAGCAATGCCAGCATGTTGGGATCTATGTCTGGCGCTTCGGCCACCTTTTAGGGACGTCTGTGAGTGGACATTCAGATCGTAGCCTATTTCGGACTTCTCTATCAAAGCTACGTCTGAGGTTTTGATGCAGATAATCGGAGACCTCCGGGGGAAGCGCCCAATCTAACGTCCTAGGATGGATAATGTCCAGTGGATTAAAATAAAAAGGGAGTCGTAGATTGGTACATAGAAACTGAGTAGGGATCGCTAGAACGCCTGTTAGTCTTTTTCTTTTTAGGGGAGATGGTCTTCCCTGTGGAATCAGTAGCTGTATCCGTATCTGTTGTCGTGTTATAAAACCTGCTGGATGAAGGATTACTGGGTCCAGCCGTCTCTGAGTACTGAGGGTCATTTGCGGAAGGCTGGAGTAACTTAGTTAAAGCCTAGCATGTGGCCAACCTGATGGCAAAGTTTTGGGTTTTGCGCCAGAGGCGCCTGCGCCGGTTCTTGGGAAAGCATCCTGTGCTTTTTGGCACATTTTTGGGAAGTGGGTTTCTGTTGCAGTAACCCCCCCCCACACTTTTTGCCTGATAACTGATGCACTTTTCCTTGGTGTGACCTGGGTCCCTGCCAATCAGGTACCCAGGGCCTGTGTTCCTTCCCTAAAAACTGTACTAAAGCCTAAAGCATCTGTGGCCACATGTCAGCCCCTGGTAAATGGTACCCTAGGGACCCAGGGCATTGTGACCAGAGAAGGCCCCTAAGGGCTGCAGCACTTATTGTGCCACCCTTGGAGGCCCTGTACCCTGGCACACACACCCTGCCTTTGCAGGCTAAGTGTCTTGGTGCAGAACTAAACAGAGAGTCGACATGGCACATATCCCTGTGTGCCATGCCCTCAAACACACTGCCCTGGCATACATCAGCTACACCTCCAGCTGTGTGCACAATGCCAGTGGTATGGGCACAGGTGCATGAGCCCTGTACCCCTACAGAAGAGTTCTTCAATCTGTGGGGCGCGCCCCCCCAGGGGGGCGCGCCACCATCTCAGGGGGGGCGCGCACTCCACACGAAGATCTTCCCTTTCAGTCTTTTACTGTCCCGAGGCGTCACAAGTTCAAATGGGAATTCTCTGGTAACTGAGGGCTGGAGGGGGAGGGAGGGGAAATAGATAAGGCAGGACGTGTGCCTTTGTTAGGTAAGGAGCTAACATTAACCTTCCCAGGAGGGGGTTAATTAGTAGAGCTTGGATGCTTCAGCTGCAGTGGGAGGCACTTCTCCTCTGCTAAACAAGCAATGCGCTGAAGAAAGCAAGCGCTTAAATGCATTATGAGTGTAGTATATAAATGCTATATTAAAATACAACGTTTGAAGTGGCAGAGACAATTGATAATGTGTACATTAAGGGAACTGACATAAAAAAGATGAACATATGGTTTACTGCCCAAGTTGTGAACTCTGGAACCACATGACTGGGTTTAAATTTTGCCTTCCCCATCTGAACAGAAATTAACAAATCTCTTGGGTAAATAACTTTGTTTCCCTGTCCGTCAGATGCCTTTTATGCTACAACCAGGAGTGCTATTAAACAAGGCGATTTCCAGAACAGTGAACAATAATGCATCTACGTTTCTTTGATCATGAGAAAGTCATCCAACGCAACGTCAGTGAAATAAGTATGTTTTGACATGTTTGGTGTCAGCGCGCTTTAAAAAAACAAGCCTGGTACCAATGTAGCTTGTTTTATTATGTGTGTTATTCACACTCTTATCTCACTGCATTATGTTTTGGAAATCCATTGCAAAGCAGAAAAGTGACATTGAAGTGCATACTACCAGGCGCTGCAGGACATATGTTATGTTGATTTGTATAGCGGTGTGATGCCTTGCAGTGTTAAACAGTGTGCATGTGGCCTGTGTAGAAGATGAGAGAATGTCACATTATGCCACATCAAACTTTGGCTTTGTGCTGAGACGGGAAGAACGGGTCGGGCAGTGCTATTAAAAATACATCAGACACTTGTGAGTACTGTCCATTAGGAAAGGGCAGGCCAGCTGAACAATGAGAATGCACGAGTCTACTGAACAACTAAACCCAGTTTGCACATGTTCATGTGTACGTGCACTAAAATAAAGATGGTTTTGTGATTGCACCAGTGTTCATCTTCTCTGATATAGCGCCTAACAAGTGCAGCGTGCTAAACTTTCAAGAGCCCATGCACTCCTGGCTGTTGCGAGCCAAAGTTATTCCTGTCGTTTGCAGCTGTGTTGGTGACTTCTCCCCTTACGCCTGAAACCTAAAACATGTCTTTCCCCACAAGGGGTCCAGTATAGTTACCACGGAAGTGCTAAAAACAGGATACAAAACTACAGAGCAACAGAGAAACAATAAGAAGCAATGAGGGAAAGGGTATTGTTGTGTTGGCACGTTTGGTATCAAGGGTTCAGTCTCAGCATTCGCTTCTGACCTAGGAATTGTTAGTCAATTACGCTTCGCCTTTAGGAATACTACACCTAGGGAAGTCACATATTGTGAGTGATTAGCACTTCGGGTGAACATATTCACGAACGAGAGCGCTTTTTTTCAGCCCAGGTCAGATCTGTTTTTAGCAACATTTAGTTCCCGTAGTCTCTGTCAGCTGGTTATTTTTTTCATCCGTGCTGCCCAAGTTACCAGTAAAGCGCTTTGCAATCATGTTGGGCTTACGTTAAAAATACGGGCTCTGCACTCACCATGCACTCACACCATTCACCCGCTCACCCTGCACTCACAGTAATCACTCTGCACTCACAATGATCACAATGCACTCACACTGATCACCATGCTCTCACACAGGCGCGCAAAACCCATTGGACTCACCGGGCTTCAGCGCCCCCCCCCCGTCGTGTATGGCAGCCCAGGATGAGACAGATCCTGGGCATACACAGAGCCGCACCCGAACGTTTCACAGGTCTTTAAAAGACCATTTGAATGTTAATTAGGCCTTGCAGTTGTTTCACCCCTTCTAAGAGCCCCTGCAGCTCCACTCTGCCTACTGATTAAAGGTTCAGCCCCCCCGAAATGTTTTCTTAGCCCCCCCCGAAATTTGGCTCTAGTTGCGCCTCTGCTCTCACACCATTCACCCACTCACCCTGCACTCACAGTAATCACTCTGCACTCACAATGATCACAATGCACTCACAATGATCACAATGCACTCGCACCATTCACCTGCTCACCTTGCACTCACAGTAATCACTCTGCACTCACAATGATCACAATGCACTCACACTGATCGCCAGGCACTCACACTGATCACCCTCTCACCCTGAACTCACAGTGATCACTCTGCACTAACAATGCACTTGTGCTGTTTACCCTGTACCTTACCCTGCAGTCACACAAGCACACTACCCACCCTGCAATCATGTAACACTTCACTCACATGTCTCCCTTTCTGCTCAATGTGCATACTCACTCAAATAAGACCACCACTAACCATACATTCATTTGTCCCACTCTGCACTTACATCCACACCCAAATGAATATGGTCACCTTACTCACCCTGCATTCACTCCTCTTACCCTTCTCTCACACTGTCGCATAACTCACCGTGCACTCACATGGGCACTCCTACCACCCAAAAAGTGCAGAGGGTTAATGTGCCTGCTATAAAGAATGTGTACCATGCAGATCAAAGAACTGAGTGTGGGTAAACTATGAGTAGCGCTATGAAAAAATGAAATGTTTGCCAGAAAGGTGCTATAGAGAGTTGGGTGCATTGTTGGTGAGTGGTAGTGACGGAATTCAGGGAGGAGGAAATTGGGGAGGGGGGGCCAAAACAGACCGTTGCACTATGTGCGTCCAGTGCTAGGGCCAGCCCTGGATGGGAGTGTTAGCCCCCCCCCGAAGTTCGGGTCTATTTGCGCCCCTGTACACAAGTATGGGCATGTCGTGCCCCATCAAGGTTTTTGTCCTAAATTACAAAAGGACGTTTTTACATGCACTGCAATCCAGCCTTTCAGGGGTTCCCTTGATAGAGGCAGCTCTGTTTTTGCCCTGATGGCCTGGAATCATTCCTAAACAGATTCTTGTAAATACTGTTTTGTTTAATTTCTTTTTAATGTGATTGATGTGAGAGAGTCTATTACTATTTGCAGAGAAATGTTTTTGTTTCATGCAACAACCATAAAAAAGTTTATTTTAGATCAAAACGGGTCCACACATTTATGTTGGTGGTGTTATTATTATTCTAGGTCATGTGTAAAACAAAGCAGCCTAGTAAAAAGAATTTGCGCACATTTTATCTTGGAAAATTGTGTTTTGAGCTGCGTAATAAGCCTCTGTCATTTCACCACACCCATTCACAAACCTGCAGTTTACTAAACACTCTTATTGTGTTAAACATTATTTGCCGAATATGGCCTGTGATATGCACATGGCAGTCGATTATGTAGGTACCAGATTCCAGAAATTTCTGTCAGTGGTGGGGGGGCCCAACATCTAAAAAAATTCAGCTGGGGGGGCTCCACCTACAAAAGTTTGAAGACCTCTGCCCTACAGTAACCAGGGCCATTCCTGTGCACTGTAAGTGCAGTGATGCCATTAAGAATATATGGTGCTGGGAGGTTGTCATTACGAACTCCACAGCACCGTAATAACTACACTGAAGACTGAGAGGTTTGAAATCAAACTTCTCAGCACATTAAACCCACACTGATGCCAGTGTGGGATTTAATGTAAAGTGCACAACAGAGGGCAACTTAGAGTTTCCCCCTGAACCTAACCCACAACCAGCGTCCTGACTGAGAGGCTGCCTAGGCTGCCACAAAGCAGACATGTTGCTGGACCCCTGGGTGGAGAGCCATCCGTTCTCCTAGGCCTGCAACAATGCACATCCTGCTAGGTCTCCTCCCTTAGGATGAGCAGGGGGAGCTTCAAAGGCATGCCGCCTTTGTGAGCTTCTCCAGGCCAATTGCTGTACTCAGCAACTGGCCCCCACCAGTTCTGACCACCACTCTGGTGGGAAGACATTCGGGAAAAACAAAGGAAGGAAAGGGGGTGTGCCAGCCTCTGCTAACCCCACCCCTCAGGTGGGGGAGGGAAGGTGAAGCATAACTCCAGGCTCCTGCCATCTTGAGGATGGGAAGCCCTACCCAATCAGAGATAGGCCCCTGCCACCCTCCCACAGAAGAGGGGCAGGATAGGGGGGTGTACTGTAGTGGAGTGGTGTGGCTCACTGGTTAGAGGCAGCAGACCCGGAAGCAGAGGATGGCCCAGGACCAGGGTTCAATTCCCGACGCAGCAGGGTCGTGAACCAGGGTCAGCGGACTCGATAATTCTCGCCTCGGTGCCTACTCTAACCAGGGATCACACTCGGCAACTCTGGGCATTAGCTTGCCTCATCTCCACAACGGCCCCCCACAAACGCCGGGGATGCCTGGTTTCACCTTGGAGAAACCCAGGAGGGAATATCTCACAGGGAAAGCCAGGACGGGTTCCCCAGCCGTCTATAGCGCCAGGACGCCTCCTGGTAGCAGTGCGCTTTACAAGACACACACATTTACAAGACACACACATTTACTCACCCCAGGATGGGGACCCATTTGTCCCTGCCCTTACCCTACCTGTAACACCCCTAAATGTAGTATTTAGGGGCACCCTAAACCTTCTTTCCTCAGATTCCAATTCCGAAACAAGCAAGAAGATCAAGAAACATGAAGACCTGCTGTGCAGCTGCTAAGAAGAGGACAACACCAACTGACTTGGGCCCAGCCCTACAGGTCTGTCGACCCTCGAACCTGCTCCTGCTAAACTCTGGCGCCTTCAGTGGTCAACAACCTCAAAACCCCCAGAGGACCTGACCACCTTGTGACTCTACAAAGACTTGGACTCCCACGAGCAGTGGTTCTGCTCAAACAAGCAACACCCCTAGTGCCAGCCAGGAACTGCAAATCCAGCACACTCTGCACCCGCTGAACCCGGCCTGTGCCTGAGTGGACAAAGACCATGAGGACGTCCCCCCGGCGCTATATATAGCGCTATATAAACTTGCAATTAATTAATTAATTAATTAATTGTAACCACGAATCCAGTGCCAAGAACCCTCCTCAACGACCCCAACAACGCCTGCAGCCTCACAACAAGGGACCACCTAACAACAAGGGACCGCTCCAACCGCGACCAGCTGAGGGTAAGATTTCCCGACTTCTAAAGACACCCCTGCACCCGATGCTCCACGGCTCCCTGCGCCCAACTCCTGGGTGTCTACCTATCCTCCAAGATCCCAACTTACCTCTTGAAGTGGTGGTCGCAGCTGAAGAATCTCCATCTCCGTGCCTGCAGCCTTTGTTCAACTTCCTGCTTTCCCATTGAATAACATTGAGCACCCGAAAATTCACAAGCACCCTGCACCCAGCCGCCTGAGTGCCCCTGGAAGTGCAACCTCTGTCCTAATCTACTTCCCCATTTGCCCTGAGCAAGTGACCGGGAGCCCAGCTCCTACAGCTGTGTGGCCTGCTTGCCAGCAGCCACCAACCAAAGGCCCCCGGCCTCCCATAGGTTAATATTGGGCCTAACTCTCTCTGCACACGGCTGCCCCTGTGCCGCTGAGGGTGTAACACTGTACCTAACTGACCCTGGAAGACCCCTGAGTCTATGCCCAGAACCTTAACTCTGCCATTCGAGTACTTACCCAAAAGCTGATAACTTTAAAATATTTATCTAAAATCAGTGGAATCACGAAAACGAAAATACTCACCTGTTATCAGGAGAGATCCCAGTGCTGGCTCTTGGTGCCTAGCACTGACCCTGAAAAGTAATTATAACTGTACTTACTGGTAACTTGAATTTCCTTCCATAGGATAACATTGCCTGGTTTTTGCTGAAAAAGTTTCGAAGTGTCGATTTTTGAAACTTACAAATATTGGTTAAAAATCACATGTAGGACCTAAATGCATTCTTTCAATTGTTTATAGGAGATGCACCAGTGCTGGATCCAGGATCCAACACTGAGTAAGAAAAAGTAACAATAACACTACTTACCTGCTAAGTGAATTTCCTCCCATAGGATAACATTGGTAATTCTATGTGAAAAAGTTTGTCAACTTTTATTTATTTATTTATTTTTTAAACCTTTATTTTCAAATCAGTGCACACAGCTATTTAGCCATACATCCCGGAGGCTAGGCAGCATATCATTAACCAGAAGGCCAGTGTACAAGGAGCAAGTTACCAGGACGTATCAAGGTTGTAATTTTCTGTTTTTTATAACGAGTAACAAGTACAAGAAAGGAAAGCACCAGAACTAGTGCTAAGAAGTAAGGCAATTGAAACAGTTGTGCAACAGAGCCCGATCTTGGAGTCGGCTATGCCCAATAACCACAATGACAGTCAAAAACAGTACTCATGTGTAGGACCATAGGGGGAGGGGGAACACAGGATAGCTATGCAATCAGAACGCGTGTTGGAGTTATAGATTATGGGGTCAAACGTTCCTCCAGTGGGGCGATGTCAGGTGGTATGCAAATGTCACCCCTTTACTCATTCCAGGCCCCCCATATCTTCTGCCATTTTTTGGGTTTACCCCTGGCCACGTACACCGTCTTCTCTCTGAACATACACCAATCCATGTTGGCCTTCCACTGTACCACCTTTGGGGCTGTTGCAGCACCCCACATCTGTGCAATGTCCCGTTTCGCGACCATATTTCCCAGGGTAACCCATTGGGTTTGTGCATTGTTATAATCAGTTGGGCCCCAGACATTCAGGAGGCAGCGCCGAACCTCCGCCTGAACATCCACCCCGGTCACCTCACTTATAATCATGTGTATCCTCCTCCAGTAGGAGGCTATTGCACTACACTCCCAGATAATGTGCATAAAGGTGGCTAGAGCGCCACAGCCACGCCTACAGAGGCCATCCACTGAATGACCCATGTGTATTAATCTGGGACCCGTAACATAAACTCTGTGAAGAATTTTTAATTGTACCAGCCGCAGCCTGGCAGGGACAGCGACTTCCTTGGGGGAGGACACCGCACATTGCCAGTCTTCGTCGTCGAGTTCTATCCCATCTCGCACCCACTGGTCTCTCACCCCCAGGAGGAGGTCAGTACGGACATTAATCAGTTTTTTATAGATTAGGGAAATAGCGCTATCAGGCATATGGCCGTCTAGCACCCTATCTTCCAAGGGGGAATATTCAGGGATTCTCTCGCCCTCCGGCATAACTGCCAGAAGTGCATGACGCAGCTGGGTGTACCGGAAATATTCCGTTTTGCCCAGCTGGAACTCCATCTGTAATAGAGCAAAAGATTTTATCTCCCCTCTCACTATCATGTCTTCCACCTTGGATATGCCTATCATGTCCCACTTGTCGAATCCCTTAGTGTGCCACAGTTTACCCAGTATTTCAGAGTCGTAGAGAGGGGTTGCCATTGTGAGCCTATCCTTCCACCCCTGTGACTTTGTGATCGCCCTCCATATGTGCACCGCTGTCTTCGTTGGCCCCGACATTCGACCATCCAGAGATCTCGAGTACAACGCCCTGTGGTACTTCCCGTCGTCCAGGAGCCACCGATCCATGGCATAGCCTGGGCTTTCTGCTGGACCGTAGAGGCTGTGATTAATGGCTGCCAACTGGGAGGCCATATAATATCTCCGGATGTCAGGCAGTGCTATACCCCCGTCATACCACGGGAGCGTAAGCTTCGTAATAGCTATGCGTGGACTGCCATCCCAGAGCAGGGCACGTTGCAAGCCCTTGATCTCCCTGAAGTAACTGGCTGGAACCGGATCTTGGGTATTTTGTAGTGCATACAGGAACCTGGGCAGGGACATCATTTTAAATAATGCCGCTCGCCCAGGGAGGGAGAGCGGGAGTCTACGCCAGCCCTCTACGTCACGTCGGAGACGGACGAGGGGGGGAAGCAAGTTATTCATGTAGCGCATCTTGGGGTCCGTTGAAATGTAGATCCCCAAGTATTTAAAACCCTGCCTCGCGACCTGTATGCCACAGTCCCTTGGAAGTCGAGGCGTCCCTCCTCTCAGCACGTACAGGTGCGACTTCGACCAATTAATAACCAGGCCAGAATGCCGGCCAAAGAGACGAAGCACATCACACACCACAATAAGCGACTTACAAGGAGAGGTGAGATACAGCAAGATGTCATCAGCATATAGCGACACTCGGTCCTCGAATCCAGGGTACCAACGTATTCCGTTTATATCTGGGTGGTGCCGTAGCCACGCGGCCAACGGTTCAAGTGCCAATGCAAACAACAGGGGCGACAGGGGGCAACCCTGCCTGGTGCCTCTGTCGAGAGCAAAGGACGCGGAAACACGACCATTGACCGTTACGTTGGCCAGCGGGCTGGCGTACAGAAGCTTGACCCACCCTACGAATTCCGAACCAAATCCGAACTTCACTAACACTGCCCACAGGTAGTTCCATTCAAGGGAATCAAACGCCATCGCGGCATCCAGTGACGCCAGGATGGCTGGTTCCCTGAGCGTGTGGGCCCTAGCAAGGGCTCTATGGAGTCTCCGAAGGTTAAGGGCGGTGTTGCAGTGCGAATAAAGCCCGACTGGTCCGGGTGCACTAAGTCGCCAATCGCGCCAATCAAACGGTTGGCCAGCAATTTAGCCAGAATCTTAGGCTCAGCATTCAACAGAGAAATGGGACGATATGATTGGCACAGGTCTCTGGGTTTCCCTTCCTTATGAATGACCACAATGGTGGCCAATCTCTGGTCGTGGGGAAGCATGCCCTTCTCCCGCGCCTCCAGAAACATGTTCCGCAGGGGCGGGGAGATGACAACGGGTTTGATCTTATAAAGTTCCACTGGTATACCATTGGGGCCGGGTGCCTTGCCGGACCTAAGGGAGCGAATGGCGAGGGCTATCTCGTCTGCAGAAATTTCCCTATCCAAGTCATCCCGGTCCGCCTCCGACAGACACGGGAGGTCCACCTCTGCCAAAAGCTCCCCGGAATCGGTCTCAGACTGGTCAGAGACCGAGGTGTAAATGGCCTCAAAGTAGTCTGCGAACGTCTTAACTATGGCACTCGGATCGGTGACAGTCAAGCTGTCCTCCCCCAACACTTCTGGGACCACCCGGTTAGCTCTTTCCTTTTTGTCCAGCCAAGCGATGAGCTTGCCCGCCTTATCCCCGACATCATAGATCCTACCCTGTTGCTCTCTACCCATGACCTTGGCAGCGTCAGTGACAGTAGCTCGATATTCTGACTGTTTAAGTGAGAGAACATGGAGTAGTTCCGCTGTCGGGCCGAATTCCAGTAGGGAGTCCAGATCTTTAATCTCAGCTTCGATACGCACCACATCCGCATCTCTACGTCTCCGAACGTCAGCAATAAGGGAGAACGCCTCTCCCCTCAAGACCGTCTTAAATGCCTCCCATAGGGTGACAGCCGATGCAACTGACCCCGCGTTCTCAGAAAAATAAAGCTCAATAGCCTTGGCCATGAGTCCACGAGTCTTTGGGCTGCGGAAGTACCATGGATTGACCGCGACCACCCGTTCGGTTACCACAATGTCGAAGTCGAAGGACACCCAGACCGGTGAGTGGTCTGAAATGCCCCTCGCCAGCAATCGGGCCTCAGAGACTGCCGACGTGTGGGCCGCTAGAGCCAGTACATAGTTGATTCTAGAAAGACTACCTTGTGCCCCCGAGTGGAATGAGTATTGACTCTGGGTAGGATGCATAAGCCTCCAGCAGTCAATCAGTCCCATAGTGTCCAGGAAATCGGGTAGCCAGGATTGCGAACTTCGGAGATCTCTGGGTGGATGTCTATCTAAGGTCCCCGAGCAGACCGAGTTGAAATCGCCCCCCACAATAAGCAGCCCCTCGGGTAGACCCAAGATGGCGCCTCCAAGGTCCTGAAATGTGTTGTTTTGCAACCCAGGGGGGACGTAAACCGAAACCAGAACCAGAGACCGTCCCTCCCATCTTCCCGAGACAGCAACGTACCGCCCCCTCTCATCAACAACGCTAGAGTTAATCTCAAGGGGGAGAGACGCGCGCACCATGATTCCCGCCCCCCGGGATCCCGAGGAGAACCCTGAATGTGCCACCATCTTGAATCCCTTCCTGTTGAGCGCTTGGCACGTATTTCCCACCAAGTGTGTCTCTTGTAACAGAATAACGTCAGGCATACATCTCTTAAACAGTTGTAGAACCACCCCTCTCTTAATACGATCACCCAAACTGTTAACATTCCAACACAGCACTTTTAGTTTCCTACCCCCCACCGTCAAGTCGTGGGCCCCTGCCGCTCCCGGCAGGCCTCATAGTTACACAAACAGAAATATCACAGTCTTTGCATTGCCTTGAAAAAGAGAAGGAGAAAGAAGGAAAAAACACAGCACCAACAATCAAACCTCCCCCCACCCTGCACCCCTGCATCAGACTAAGAAGCCCCCCCAACCAGCAGTGTGCCTGTCGCCCCATTAACTACGCTACAAAAAGACCCTAGAGGAGAAAGGAGATCACACAGGCCCCCCTGCCACCCTCCATAACGAAAAGAAGGATATACATCGTAAAGTGCAGCAGTATGACATTGGTCGTTGCCAACAGGGCCACCGTCCGACAAAGTTATGAAAGTGAGTTCTACTCTTGTTGCTCAGGGCCTCCTGAGGCGCCCTCAGAGTGTTCCTCTCGTTCTTCGTGTCTGTGCGGCAAAGTGTCCAACCATTCGCTCACCACTTCAGGCAGGTCAAAAAATATAGCACGGCCGTCATGTTCAATGCGTAGTTTCGCAGGGAACATCATTGAGTACTTCACCCCAAGGTCTCTAAGACACCTCTTCACTCCCGCGAAACTTTGACGCTGCCGCTGAACCGCCAGAGTGAAGTCCGGGTAAAAGTTGATGTCCGCATTCTGAAACTTGAGGGGCCCGTTCCGTCTCGAGGCTTGCAGGATAACGTCCCGATCTCTGAAGTTGAACAGCCGTGCTATAATGGGTCTCGGCGTGGCACCCAGTTTGGGGCGTCCCCCCGGCATTCTATGGGCCCGCTCCACTGAGAAGAAACAGCTGAGGCCCACAGGGGCCAGATGAGTTTGCACCAAGTCTTCTACGAAGAGATCAGTGGCCGATTCCTCTGCCCCTTCCGGTACACCGATGATACGAACGTTCTGCCGCCTGGCACGTCCCTCAAAATCTTCGAGTCGCCTCGAGAAGAGTTCGTTGGCCGACCTCAAGTCCCGGACCTCCGTCTGCAGGTCCGAGACATCAGTTGTGAGGCTCGTAGTTTTAATGTCCAGCGTTTTGACCCTGTCGTTAGTCTTGCCCAGGTCAGCTCTAATCAGGTTAATTTCGATCGCCAGAGTGTCAACTTTATGTGTCAGGACCTCATGCTGTTTGTGCATCTCCGTCTTGATGCCAGCTATGGCGCTCATAACATCCCGAAGTGTCGGGTCCGACGTGTCTGGCGATCCTGCCCGATGAGAGTCCTTTGGCCGGGTAGCCGCACCCAGTGAACTCCTTTGCTGGGCATAACGATCAATCTTATTCGACTGGGAATGAGTAGTCTTCCTACTAACTCGATTCGCCGTCCTGTCCGGCTCGCCCCTGCCCGCCATGATGGAGCCGGGGAACTGAACAAAGGGTGGTACACGAAGGCCACTCCGGCTATGCAAAGCAATCGCAAAGTGTAGCAGCCACCGATAGTTCTTCAGCGACCGCCCACTCCGCAACTCCGCGTGCTCCGTAGGGCCAGCATAGCAGTCACTCACACAGCATTTCGTTCATGCGTTACGGTGTCATCATCGTCAGCCACCACAGAGAGAATAGCCCATCCCTGGCACGGATCATCAGCACGATGTAACTCCGTCCAGGAGTGTCGGATTTTGAATCGGACAGCGGGTCCCGCCTCCACAACCGTTCACCAACAATATTCCACCATCGTGGATCAGGATTTCAGTCAGGATTTATGCGGAGGGTCGGAGGGTCTCCGGAGCTCCGAGCTTACGCGGCCATCTTGCGTGCCCACGAAACTCCTCCCCCAGTATGTCAACTTTTAAAATACAATCATATTCCTTAAAATTCACAACTGTAACCAAAACGCTTTTACTCAACTGTTTACAGAAGATGTCCTAGGACAGAATCTAGGATCCAGACCTGTGGTTAGAAAAGTAATCCATAAAGTAATTAATTGCATTTAACTAGAAATTCCCATTGAGCTCAATGTCACATTGTGTTTGAAATTGTATTGCCTATTGCAACAACTGTAACTATTGTGCTCAAAAGTCTACTGCCTATTGAAAAAGTATTTAACTAAAGTAACTAATTCTGAGAAAGTATATTTTGATACCTATTTTTGGTTCTAAAATAAAACAGCTATATATTTTTTTATACAAACCATTGGCCTAGAGTTCAGTTCTTGAGTGTGTGAGAGCATTTGCTGACTGAGTGTGTACATCAAATGCTTTACACTGTCCTCTGATACTGCCTTACTGCTCGACCAAGCTACCACTTTAGAGAGTAAGGTTATATCTAACTTTAGCCTCTGCCAAACTCCTAATCTACTTCCCCATTTGCCCTGAGCAAGTGACCGGGAGCCCAGCTCCTACAGCTGTGTGGCCTGCTTGCCAGCAGCCACCAACCAAAGGCCCCCTGCCTCCCATAGGTTAATATTGGGCCTAACTCTCTCTGCACACGGCTGCCCCTGTGCCGCTGAGGGTGTAACACTGTACCTAACTGACCCTGGAAGACCCCTGAGTCTATGCCCAGAACCTTAACTCTGCCATTCGAGTACTTACCCAAAAGCTGATAACTTTAAAATATTTATCTAAAATCAGTGGAATCACGAAAATGAAAATACTCACCTGTTATCAGGAGAGATCCCAGTGCTGGCTCTTGGTGCCTAGCACTGACCCTGAAAAGTAATTATAACTGTACTTACTGGTAACTTGAATTTCCTTCCATAGGATAACATTGCCTGGTTTTTGCTGAAAAAGTTTCGAAGTGTCGATTTTTGAAACTTACAAATATTGGTTAAAAATCACATGTAGGACCTAAACGCATTCTTTCAATTGTTTACAGGAGATGCACCAGTGCTGGATCCAGGATCCAACACTGAGTAAGAAAAAGTAACAATAACACTACTTACCTGCTAAGTGAATTTCCTCCCATAGGATAACATTGGTGATTCTATGTGAAAAAGTTTGTCAACTTTTAAAATACAATCATATTCCTTAAAATTCACAACTGTAACCAAAACGCTTTTACTCAACTGTTTACAGAAGATGTCCTAGGACAGAATCTAGGATCCAGTCCTGTGGTTAGAAAAGTAATCCATAAAGTAATTAATTGCATTTAACTAGAAATTCCCATTGAGCTCAATGTCACATTGTGTTTGAAATTGTATTGCCTATTGCAACAACTGTAACTATTGTGCTCAAAAGTCTACTGCCTATTGAAAAAGTATTTAACTAAAGTAACTAATTCTGAGAAAGTATATTTTGATACCTATTTTTGGTTCTAAAATAAAACAGCTATATATTTTTTTATACAAACCATTGGCCTAGAGTTCAGTTCTTGAGTGTGTGAGAGCATTTGCTGACTGAGTGTGTACATCAAATGCTTTACACTGTCCTCTGATACTGCCTTACTGCTCGACCAAGCTACCACTTTAGAGAGTAAGGTTATATCTAACTTTAGCCTCTGCCAAACCTCTTGGGACTGTGGAGTCTGTGTACACTGTACCTTACTTTGTTCCAGTATATACAGAGCCACTTAATTACACGCGGTAATCGGCTTGAGGGCAACCGCAAGGGCTTTATTAACGGTCTGGGGAACCACAACTTCCACTGCTTTACATACCCATTTCTCTACGGATGCATCCAGAGGGGCTGCATGCTCCTCCTCATAGTACCCGTATTCGTCCTCCTCAAAATAGGCCCAGTTTTCCATCGCAACAAATAATAGTACTTGAATGCGAGGTAGACTTAACTGAAATTGTATATCGTAATCCCAAAGGGATCTGTCAAGGGAGAGCCACCCTGCGTACAACTGAAGGTAAATTATCAAATATGCTTCTCAGCAAAGCTGTAGTCACTGTTTTGCAGCCCACTAAAGGCGTCACAAGCCAAATTAATAGATATAAAAGCCTGCACTCTGCTTGGGCCTTCCAATTTGTCACCAGCCCTGGGTAGGCGTCACCGACAGGACTCAGGAGACAACCTGTGCGGAATACCAACTTCAAAATGAGGGCGCGAGTAGGAAAAACGAATTTTGGGCGTCGCGAAGCCCAAAAGGAGCCCAATTGGGCAACACGCGCCCGTCTGGTAATGAAAATGCGGGCCTGATTGAGGGAAGGTGCCGCGGCCGCCAAAGAGACTTGCGGTGAGTGGAATAAGGGGAAAAACAGACAGTCGGACGGGAACAAGGGGCGGAAAGGCAGCGTTCGTCTCCGTTCAACTCTGTGACACGCGAGCGCTGCAGCGCTAATTACGCGAGGCAAAGACCTCAAACCGGACACTTTATATACAAAATAAAGGGTCAAACATGCATATATGAAACAGCGTTCAGCAATAAACACTCATTTAGCGAAAAAATCATGAAGACAATTAAATATAATGGCATAAGAAAATGAGGCACTTAACTCGGCTGCGAGCTGCCAAGAAAGAGGAAGTGCTCACGTGACAAGACTCTTATATAGGGCTAGTCTCTATGGTTGTTAAGGAACACTCGCTAAGCATTCTGGCAATGTTAGTTTATGATGTAAAAAAAATTCTTATTGGCTGCTGTTTCATTTGCAGTAATGAGAGAGAGAGCATAATCCGAAGCCTCCGGTTCTGTAATAGAATTCTGTGTTGGTGGTCTAAACAATGCAGGGACATCTGCACTCCCATGTCATTGTCCCAACGAGACAGTGAACAAGCAGGAGTAGTCTGGGATGGCTGACTAAATTTGGAATATACAAGAGCTGCCCATTACACCAAGGGGAACCTGGGTAATTATAATGAAAAACAACAATAGTTCCCCAAGGACTCTTTTAAAGAGAATTAACAAGTAAACAGTAATTTAAGTACTATAGGGAATTATCAAGCTAACCAAATAGACATTGACCTCGCCACTGCATCTGTTTAAAGTGATATACTTGTATCAAGAAGGAATAAGTGGGGGGAGGAGCTACGACACCAACCAAGATGGCCGCATAGTCTCCCGGCTCCGCTGACCTCCGTCCTATGCTCTACTATCCTGTCACCTATCCTGATTTCCTGCCCCGGATTCGTGTGTGTGACCCGATTTGCACTCTGATGATGTGATCCCGGAGTTTCTCCGACATCGTGGAGCGGAGTAACGTCGAGGACCGATTTGAGGCCTAACCCAGCCGAGAAGCCGGGGTCTCGAGTGCTGGCCTAGCCGGGTCCGAGTTGAACAACAACGGACGGTTGAATGCGGTTGGGTCCGGTCTCTGGAACATTCGAAATTTTGGGATTGCCCTGCTACCATCTGCTGCCTGGTGTTCTATAGGAGGTGAGGTGACGAGTGACGCACGATGCTGTGTTGGGGGGGTCCCGTGCCAGGGGTCCGGCATTCATATCGCCGGTGCCCCTTGGGTTGGAATCTCACTGCACGCTACTGCACGCTACCAGTCTGTCCCTCATGACTCATCCCTGCTCCGCCTAATATTCCCCCGGAGAAGGCGCCTCTCCGTGGGGAACACCATGCCTGAGGACAAATGGAGGCTGACGGAGCAGGCTCAAAGTGGCCCGTCATTGCGGACGGTGCTGGAGGCCCTTGTGGCACTCAAGGAGACTGTTAACGCCCAGACCTGCAGCCTGTTGTTGGCGGCGGATGGAATCGAAGGATTGAGACCGGATCCTGACTTGACACCCGAGACCCGGTGGCCAGCTCGCCTTTCGATTGACGCCCCGGTGGCGTACTTAGACCCGGCGCTGGATGCTGTATTTGCCCCTATCGCAGTGGAGCTACCCGAAAGTACTGTGCTTGGTGACTCAATTAACCCGTTGGAATCCCCGGTTTTGCCACTGTCGGAACATTTACATGCTGTCCCCACTTCGGATCCTGTTAATTGGTACTGTGAACTGTTTTGGACTGTGTCGACCCCCCTCCCCAGTCGGTCTATCAAGATGGCGGATGGGATAAAGCCTGGCTTCAGAGACGGGGAGGGGCATCGTTGGTACCAGCCGACTACTTTGGGACCTGCGTTTCTTTTTTCATCTGTGGACCCCTGTTCTGTCAACTTCTGTGTACCTTTTGACATTTTGAGGACGGGGCTTTCTTCCCCTGATGCACTCAGTGAATTTACTCGACGGGGCCAAGGCTGAGAATGTTGTCTGGGTTGTTCTTTGTGGTATTATGGTTAACGGGATTGTTTTATTGAATTAACGGAGTCCGGGGCGGGGTTGGTTACGACGGGGGCGAGAGACCGGGAGTGCGTTGAATAAAGCCCTCCTCCATTTCCCCTCTTCGGGTGGGGTTTAATTTCTTTTTCCTTTTTCCCTGTTCCTTCTATATTTCGGGTTTCGGTTCTTGGGCGACAGGCACGCTGCTAGGGGGGTAGGCCGTAGTCATCTGCAGGGGTGCAGGGTGGGGGGTTGGGGGATGGGAATTTTGTTTTCTCTTTGTTCTATGGCCTTTTTTCTCTTCTTATCTTTCTTTGGCCTTTTCTTTTCTCTTTTTCCGGGTCAGTGTAGTGGGTCCATTGTTCGGTCCATCTTTGCTTTCACATCTGTGCCTCAACTCTCGCGATGTTTCGGGGCCACGGGGCGGGCATAAATGTTGGCGCGAACCGTAATAGTATGCTTGTTTATCCGGGTGTCGTCGGCTTTAACGCCACTGACCTACATGACAACTAATTAACTGTGGACACAGTGCTATTTCGCTCGCCCCCTCTTCATAACTTGAGATATTGTATAGGCACCTGATCCTTCTATTTTATATTATAAAATGAAACCTTTTGTATCCTGTTCCCAATTTGATATGTCTTCCAACCAGTACGCATTGTGGATGTAGCGACTATGCTCCCCGGGAGGCTGGGTCTGAAGTTTTGATCGTAATATTGTGTTGCAATTGCTTAGCGGTCAGCCCTGGGGGTTGTAGGCCCGTGTTTGTATCTGGTTGAAAATGTCAAATAAAGGTTTTCCAAAAAAAAAAATAATAGAAGGAATAAGTGGTCGCAACCCCAGTGACCACACAAAAAAGTGAATAAATATGCAAGTATGTCCTTATACAATAACCAACAGTCTAAACTCTGGATTGAATCAATTCAATGTAATTCACAGTTGAGCACAGCAAATTAATGTCAAAGACTAGGTCTGAATGCTAAGTTGTCGACTGCGTTTCGACCTCTACATGCAATTATGAGATCTCATCAGGACTTGGAAATTAGTTAGCAGAGAGTACCCATTTGACTGCGCCTCGTTTATCAATTGATTGAATAGTGGTGAAAATAAAGCGCTAGAGGTTAGGAATCGGTCATATTGAGGCGGTATAAATACCACCAATAGAGGAGAGACAAATCACCACTCTAGAAACATCAGAGTCCTGGCTCAGTAATTTAAAAAAGTTCTGATTGTGACTCTTGTAAACAGAAAGGAGAAGAAAGTATTTGAGGAGAGGGAGCAGTTAGGATGTGGCTATATCAGACATCTAAGGAGATGTGTTTGTAAGATGGCAGAAAGGGCAAAGTTGCTACAAGTGTTCTGTAAAGTTCCTTCCTGCCTTGAGTAAAGAAGCCTTTTGGCTATCGTAGAATGTGCATTCTTCATGGTCTTCAGGCAGGCACAGTAGGAAGAATCTGCAGCGTCACTGCATGTCATCCAGAGTGTGCAATATCAAGCGCCTTGGAGGATCAGTTTCAGCTGTATCTGCAGGGCGATCCCACTGAAGTCAATGGAGGCAACCTGTTCTTGGAGAGACGACGCACGGAAGGGTGACTCCAGTGGAGCTATAGAAAGGAAGCCTTGTTGGGAGGGTGAGGTTGATCTCAAAGATGTTTGGAACCATTAAAAACAATGGAGGGAAAATGTGTTTGGTAGATCCCAAGAGGGAATCCAATTTAAGGCTGAATGGTGAAGATAATTTTAAAGAGGATGATGTCTTCCAAGTCACTGAAATGTATTATTTCATTCTTGGGGTACTAATAAATTGACTATCATGTGCAATTGTTACATCTGTTATGTGCAGCATTTAGAAACTTCAAAATTGCCAATACCAGTGTTATGTAAAATAAGAATTATTAAGATTGAGAGGTATGTCTCTCCCCGCACCAGAAAAATTTGCTCCTTCCCTTACCTACCCTACTGATCGCTCTTGCGCTGGAATCCTTGTTTTTCTTCCCACCCCAGAGGTACATTAATTCTTCAAAGGCCTCCTCCAATTTCTACCGGACCCAACCAGGTCTCTCTCAGGCCAGGTCAGTCTCCCTCTCAACAACTGACCATGGGCCAGCCCCCAAACTCAAACCACTCCATACTCATCCCATCACAAGACTCAGTTTTGTTCCCCCCACCACCGAGCTCCATTCCCTATTCTAAAACACTCCACCCAACCCATGATCTCTAGACCACCCTGCTTCCTTCTTGCCAAACACACTTCTTTAAGCTTCTTCCTCCTTCCTTTCAGTCTCTTCCTGTCGACATTGGAACCCCTTCTCTAACCCAGAATCCCTCTGAGGCAAACAATACAACCACCCAGTTCCACCCTGTAGCCTGTCCCTACTCCACTCACCTGCTGTAGAGGTACAGGCTGTCCTTCTTACATCCTTATCGGATTAACCCTGTGTGAGCTTTTTGCCGACCTCACTCTTGACCTCCTCCCCCATCTATCTTATTCTCTTCTCCATTTGCCCCACCTTGTTGCACTCACTATCTGCTTCCTCTCCGCCCAGAGAGCAGTAGACTTGGTTTTTAAGACCTGGCAGCTTTCACCCTAAAAGTTTCTTTGCCAACTGCTTCCTTCTTTGTCCAGGGGCGGCTCCTCCGTAATTGTGGAGGCACGTCGCCTCACTTGTCAAAGTCAGTCCCCGAAAAATAAGATAATAAAACAATATTACCATTTGATTTTCCGCTGACCTATTGACCCGATATCAGTGTAGGGTTGGACAAGGCCGGACCATGCCAGGGGAGGAGTGATGGGCACTGTAAAGTGCGCATGTCGGCTTGGCCACAGACGTGCACTTTGTTTCTCCAACCCAGCTGTTTTGCACACCCAGGTTGGAGAAGCAGCACAGTTTCCCAGGCACTGTCTGAGTGGCAAATCAATCCTCTTAGGCCAATCCCAACACTGCTCTCATGATTGTATAGCATGAGAGTAGCACCGGGATTGGGTGGAGAGCCTGTGACCAAGTGACTTCAGGGAGGAGAGCTGGAGAAGACCTCCGAGGTGGCCGGTGCTGACAGGTTCTTTTTTAAATTATTTATTATTATTCCCTTTATCTCCCATCCTCCCGCACCGCTGTCCACTCCCCCACCCCCTTCTTTAGCTATGCAGGGGCCGCCACTGTCTTTGTCCCTTTCGACATCTACCTGGGAAAGGCATTGATACATGACAAACAACCTCAGTAAATCAAAAGAATCACCTCCAGTAGTGGAATGTGATGTATTCAGATAGCTCCTCGCCCTTACTCTGCATAAATTCCTCAACCCAGCAAGTACCACCGTTTGTACACATTGTTTGATAAATCTATTGGTGCATTCCACAAGGCCATTTGACTGAGGCGAATACAAAGCTACGATAAAATGCACTACACCCACAGGGACCAGGTTAGGTCGGGCCTGTTCCCCGCTCTATTTCCCTGACTCCCCTTCCCTCCACCCCGTTGTGCCTGTCAACACAGTTTATCTGGGTACTAGGCGGCGACCACCCCCCCCCCCCCCCCCCCCCCCAAAAAAAAAAACTGCACCGTACCACGCACATTCATTTGTCCAAACACCTTTCGTGGCAAAGCAGTGTTTTCTAAAAATGTTTAAAACTTTGTATGTGTGATTCTCTCTACAGCCGGGTGCGCCTGCCTTCACGACGATCCACCCAGATTGCGTAATCTCAGAGCAGGTGAGTTCGCGTTGGATCTCGGGAGACTGGTCCAGCCTGTTCGACAGAAAACTCTAAGTAAATACAGCCCTGAGAGGATGGGTGGCATGAAGACGAGCTTTAACCGTCTCGGCGCCGAGGCTCTCGCGCAGCATTCTTGAGATTCCTTGCAGCTCTCAGGTGCGCGTCACTGCTCTGCGCGAGCCTGCGTCACATCGGGCCTTGTGACTCAGCTCCTCAGTCATACCCACAGCAATGCGCGTGGCAAACTGAGTGTTGTAACCAGACTGATTCTCAAGGGCCTGAAAGATTTAATTAAATCTTCCGCAATGCCCTCACTCCATCCTTCTTACTCTCTCTAACGATGATTCCATTGACCTGTGCCTTGTTTTGTTGCACGCATCTTGGTTGTGAGGCGGAGAATGCGCCCCTGATTTAATGCTGCCTTCCAGCGCCACTGCTGGGCCTCGTTACCTACCGGTGTCACGGAGGGCTTTAAAACATAGGGCCATCCATACGTCACTTTTCCCATGTAAAAAATGACGCAAAAGTGGCGCAAGAGGCTTGTAAATAAGCCCCATAGTATATTGTAGAGCTCCTTATGAAAGTGGTTATTCATGCAGCTCTCTGAAGACTGTGGGACTGAAAGGCAAATATGCAATTCTGTTGATGGTCATTGCCGTTTCCCCTTTAACCGAAGAAGCCGGATATTGCTGCCAGGTCACTGAATAGCCAAAGCCTGTGGCTTTTCGGGGGTTGTGAGGTCTTACAGTCAAGGACTATTCCAAAAGGTTGGTTGCAGGTGGAAAATACATTTCAAATAGCACATACTCACAATAAATCATTTTGCAAGTTGTATTGTACACTTAAAAAAATCGGAGATGAAAATGTATTTCATTTAGTTTGTATTGTCTTCTGTGCCAGTGGTACTGTGCAGATTTTCACTCTGCCAGATGCACGTTTATCGGCCCCGGGAGGCTCAGTTCTCATCACTTATGTTAGTCGAGCACGGTCTCAGTTCAGCTGGGCATAGGGGAGATATCTGTGGTTGGTTAAGCAAAGCAGAGGTAATTTCCTCGTACATGTTCAGACTCTTTGCTCATGTGTGGGTCCAATGCACTCAGCAATTAGGGGTGAATGATTGACTACGTTGATGTCTGCACACAGTTGGTATTGGCCTCTTTTGTTTTGGGGGCTGGTGGGCATGGCACACAGGCCTCATGGGAGATCTCAGACTCCACAAGTTGATGTTGAGGGAGTACAGGAGGCACCTATGAGCCTCCAGAGGCCGTCAGCTGCACACTCGGGAAAGAGGCCAGGAAGAGTTGGGGAGATGGACCACACTTTTAGACAATTCAGAAGGGGGAGGGGCATCTCTCTTAAAAGACACTTCATCAGTGCTCTACCCATGGGCGTCCGCGGGGAGGGGGGGCAAGGAGGGGCGCTTGCCCCCCACCCCACCCCCGGATCACCCTGCCCGCCGTACTGGTGCCGTGGTGCAGGTGCCATTCTTTTTTGAAACGATGTCCCAGCTCTTGCTTTGATACTAGAATGGGTGGATCTTTTAATTTTGGGAGCAGGCCTCTCCAGGCACGCAACACCCATTGGACTCCAAGGGCTTCAGACCCCCCGTCGTGTGTGGCAGCCCGGGATGAGACAGCTTTCCGGGCACACACACAGGCGCACCCGAGCACTTCACAGGTTTTTAAAAGACCATTTACATATTAATGAGGCATTGTTGTTTTTTCACCTCTTCTAAGAGCCTCTGCAGCTCCACTCTGACTATTGCTTAAAGATTCAGCCCCCCCCCAAAATTTGGCTCTAGTTGCGCCTCTGGGCCTCTTCATTATATATTTTAGGCCAGCAGCAAATCCCTATTATGACCATGACGAGTGCTGTGCCACCTATCTTACGCTGTAAAGAACCGTGCATAAGGCCAAGGACAGCCCCCCACAGTGGAGTTTCTCTGCAGTCCCTGCTTGATGAATGGCAAGATCAAGAGAGAAGGGCTGGGCTTGCCTGCTCCCACAGCTTGAAGTAACTCATAACCTCTCATGTTTCCTGTCTCTGCCTAGCTCCTCACTTGCTGAAAACCTTGACCTGTCTCCAAGAACTGCCTATTACCCTCTCTTATCCTCTCCTTTGCCTCATTCGTTCCCCTGTGAAATCGATCTAAAAAGGAAGTAATAGCTTTTGTTGGGAATGTCTTTTTCTGACATTTTCGAATCCAAAGTTCAGCCTCGGAATGGACGTTAGCACGATCTATGTGCACCCACTACACCAGACACTTTATTTATGCAAATACCTGCCCGCTTAACACCTATATAGGGATTCCGCTTTGAGAATGTAATGTCACAGCAGAGATATGCTATGTTCATGGCAGTCACACCTGCTTCATAGAATGCTCAGTACAGCACTCTCTCCCGTACACCATACGATATGTAAATATTTTTCTTGAATGGCACCTAGATGAATCTTTTTGATCTTACTATGTGAGTATTTTAACCGGAGTCCTCGGAAGAAGTGGCGCTTGCATTGTAAAAGGACGGAGTCCTGCTCTGAATGTGCCTCGGTCCCACGCAGAGCAGCACCACATCGACAAGGTGCACTTGGGGAGATGTGAAGGCTTTGGAGCCAACGCTTAGACGTTCCCATGGTCAAGGGAGGAGGGTGACCTAGAAACCTGGATATCTTCCTCACCTCCTGAGTGTAGGGGCTCCAGTAATGCATATTTTAAGCCATGGTGCGGACGGGCATTCGAGGCTGGGGCACAGTGCTTTGAGGGAGTGGGCACCTGACCTCAGCTTTCGTCCGTTGGGGCTGTGTGTGAGGGCCGGGCCCGCCAGAGGGAAGGAGCGCCCTGGAAGGGGCCTACTCCAAGCTCCAGCCAGCTACTGCCCTGGTACTAAGAGAGGACAGACACCTGTGTGAGGAACCCTTCCGCCTCAGGGGGCAGGAGGGCTGGAAGGTGTGTGCTCTGAGGGAGGTGGGGTTTAGGTAAGGGGAGGAACATGCCCATGGCACCCCGTAGATGGTGCAGTGTGTGACAGACATTCCAACCTCAGAGTACAGGAGACCAGGATGAGGCATTCTCAGAGCCGCTTCAGCAACAAACAGACCTGGACATGAGGGGGTGACGGGGATAGGGGGCAACTGCCCCTAGCACCCTTAGGAGATGCTGTGTGTGAGACCTGGACCAACTTGAGAACAGGAAAAGCAAGGAAAGGGCCAACCGAAAATACTAACTATAGCGCTGTGCACAAACAGGGCTTTGCAGCCAAAGGTGAGTGGAGAAAAGTTCACCACAAATTATGGAGTAGTCACCGACCACTTAAGGGCACAGGGCCAGCCCCTGCTCCACCTGACTCCAACAATGCCCCATGGAGGAAAAAAAAATATACTACACTGTCTGGGGAAGTTTGAACACATTCGAGTATGTCAGGACATTATATATAATAGGCAGCCACCCCAATCACTTCTTGGTCGGATCCATCCATCTGCCAATAACCACCATCTGCCTGCCTCCCTCTAAGCTCCCATCCACCTGTCTGCCTCTACCCTTCCATCCACCTGCCTCCTCTAAGCTCCCATCCACCTGCCTCCTCTAAGCACCCATTCACCTGCCTTTATAACCTACTTTCCAAATGTCTGTCTCCCATCCACCTGCCTGCGTCTAACCTCCCGTCCACCTGCCTGCATCTAAGCTCCCATCCTGCTGCCTCCTCTAAGCTCCCTCCCACTTGCCTCTAACCTGCTATCCAACTGCCTGTCTCCCATTCACCTGCCTCTTCTAACCTCCCACCCACTTGCCTGCCTTTAACTTACTATCCACCTGCCTGCAAGCTCTCATCCACCTGCCTGTCTCCCATCCACCCTTTTACTATTTCTATGCCACTCTCGACCCTGATGACCAACCCGGTGTTATTTTGTTTATATTTATTTTATTTATTTACTGTGCATGGACTGGTTGTTAGGTCTGAACGCTCTATTGGCTCAGCCTCTTTGATTAAGATTATTGTTATGTTATAGGGAATTTATTGACCGCAGGTACACCAAAGGTCTCTTGGCGCTGAATTGGAAACGACCCCAGAAGCAGTCTCTATGGCTCTTTGCACACACCCGGATAGACATGAGTACACATGGTGTACATATTACACAGAATATCTATAGATGAAGAATACTTGTGGAGCTCAGCAGTGCCATCAAGGTAGCCTGTCTGTCACATGGACAAGAATGACCTAGGAAGTGCAGAGCTTGGAAAATAGCAAGAGGGGCATTCAGAGCTACATGGCTCCTCCTGCACCCCAGTGTTTCTTGTGCCTCACCTGGCACACATCATGTCAGATGATGGTGATGACGTTAACATTCTGCCCCCCTGCTCCCCTGTAAATATTTCTGCAGACACCCATGGGTCTACCACAGCAGTATTTCATACATCTCTACTGCATAGTGCTGCACTCAAGTAAGTTCTTTGGATAGGTGGAAATCTCCCATCTATAACCCTGGCATACTTTACAGTGCATCAAGTGGAACAGATGGACCCCATGGGACACTGAGCTGAATTCAGCAAGTTCTCTAGACACCATTCACTAAGTTGCAGGGTGTGCTTCTTCTCTTTCAGGGGAGGCAGCCAAGATATCCTGTCCCTGGTACCTCCTTACTTTCCAGAGGTGTGCACATTTTTTTCATATCAATAGGTGAACTACATATCAACATTTCACTTACGAACATGCAAACTTCAGCAAGGACGCATGTCATTGAAATAAGTTGAGAACAATCTGATAATACGTTACTCTAGAAAATATTACATTCTATTTATCGCCCCATTCACAAGCTGGTGCTAACAGCCCATAGCACCAGTTTACCTGCGATAGCAGCTGCAAAAAACATTGCCACAGATGACCCCAGCAACTATCGCTAATGGGATGAAGAGTAGGCATTCCTGAGCAAAAATTTGCGACACCACCACTCTCCACCATTCTCAGCGACCAGCCAGATTGGCGATAAGATCACAAAACAAGCGATAAGGCGCGTTACCAGCAGTAAACTAACACCTGCTCTGACCTGGTGTAAAGTCGGACCACATCATGTACCACAAACGGGAGCCAAGGCAAGAGCCACACCTGAAGAACAACAGATGCCATGGAGCCACTGATTATGCAGCCCAGACACCCAAGAGGGCCACAACACCCACCACCACCACCCCCAGGACCCCCTCTCCCTGGAACCCACCCAGACGAAGACATGCCACATCAACTACATGGAATCTTGTACCAAATATTCCCCCTGATGTCGCACAATCACATCTGGTTACATGCATGTGTCGACACAAAAATGAGCATCACACATTCACCTTCGAAGCAACAAATGAAAATGTATTAAAAAGAAATGAAGACATATGGCGGCATCCCTTGGGACACTCCGTAGGCCACAGCCTGCAAGACAAAAATCATGATGAGAAGGTGTGTTGTGCACACATCAAGGGACAGAGAGAGAGAGAGAGCAAAGGAGAGAGAGAGAGAGATAGACAGAGAGGGGGAGAGAGAGATAAATGGACAGAGATGGAGAGAGAGAGAGAGACAGACGGACAGAGAGGGGGAAAGAGAGATAGACGGACAGAGAGGGGGAGAGAGATAGACGGACAGAGAGGGAGAGAGAGAGACACAGAGAAAAGAAGAGAGGGACAGGGAGAGAGAGTGCCGACACTGCGCACCCAGGCCACACTGCTCACCTGCTACCATCGGTGTGTATCCAACCATGTGCCAGTATGTAGTGCAGTTCCCCAGGTCCCACATCCGAGACAGACCCGTCATCTGAAGCAGAGTCCAGGTACCTGAATGACAAAGTACATACAATTGCACACCCAGGCAGCTGCACCCCAGCCCTCCCGCCACCCAGCTGTGCATGCCCGCCCCTGCACACCCAGGCAGCTGCACCCCAGCCTCTCCTGCCACCCAGCAGTGTATGCCCATCTGTGCACACCCAGGCAGCTGCACCCCAGCCCCTCCCACCACCCAGCGGTGCATGCCCACCCCAGCGCACCCAGGCAGATACACCCCAGTCCCTCCTGCTGCTCAGCGGTGCATGCCCGCCCCTGCGCACCCAGGCTTCACTGCTCACCTTCCGCCACCGGCGTGTAGAAATGAGGGTCCACCATGTGCCAGTGCAAGCTCCAAGCCCGGGGCCCGCGGACATGGCACCCTCCACATCATGCAGCTTCGCTCCACGGGCCCCAGGTCTCACATTTGGTGCTGGATCTTGATTTCTCCATTGAAGAGGACATACCAGGCAACATACCCGCTCAGCCTCATAGGTGGCACTAACTCTGTGATCCAGGAGGCGACGCCACGTGGCGGTAGGCCCTGCTGGCTCAGGCCTACACTGCGGTCCAGCAGGGCACACAAAACCTGAGCCATACGAACCGCCGGGACGGGGCATCATCGCAGGCTGCACACCCGCTCAGCACTTAAGGTGCCCCTAACTCAGTGCACCGAAAGTCACCGTCCCGTGACGGTGTGCCTGTGCTGGCTGCAGTGCATCTGGTGCCACCAAGTCTGTGCCCCGCAAGTCATGGACCCTCTATGATTGGGTATCGTGGTGCGGACGCCATCATGCCTGCGGAATGTGATGTTGCAGGCCCCTGGGCCCCATGCCTACATGCACACCACACGGATACACCCCGAGAGAGGTTAGAAATGGCATCGTGCACGTGCGCCCAGCCCTTTTTATTGGCAGGGTCACATGTGCTATGACGCGTGTGCTGGATGGGTGTGGTGTGGGTGTATACCAGCCGTGAGGGAGTGGCTGTGGCATGCAGACAGCTAGACCTGTGTGCAGCTGATCACCACAGGGAAGTCCTGGCACATGTAGCATTGTTGTCCCCCCTGGAGCGTAAGCGTAGTGGGCTGACCTGGCGTATGCCAGTCCAGTGTGAGGGTTTGAACAATGACCCCGGGGCTCTGGGCATGGTTCCGTACGGGGCCGGACAAGGAAGTAACTAATGCATGTGTTGTTGCGTCGGCTCCACTCGGACAACATTCGGCAATGTGTCACTGACACTTCAGGGGGTGGAGATGTGGATGTGATGGTAGCAGCAGCATGCATCAGTGCCAGGCCTTGTGGCAGCAATGCCATGAGGATGGTTTTCAGGTCATTGAGGAACCCATCTACCACTCGCTGGTGTGCAGCCATGGCAGCCGCTCTTTCCGCATTGGCCCGCTCCATGGTCTCCATGAGCCTCCGCATGTTTCCCACCTCCCGGGTGAGCTCGATGGAGCCACTTTGACTAGTCAGTCGATTAGTCATGGTTAGTTGGAGAGCATGGAGCGGACTGTGGGTGTCCGTTAGGGACTGTGAGTGGTCCCTGATGGAACTTAGACACCCACGTATGGCATCTGGTTTGGCTGCCATGCGGTTGAAGCACACAGCACCTGTTCAGCCAGCTTCTCCTGGCACCCCAACACAGCGTTAGAAGGCCATGTGTTCTTCGTGGGGGTACTGGTAGGCAGCCGCGGTGGTGGGTGCTGCCTGCTGTGTGGTCTGTGCAGGGGGTGCTGTGTCCTTGTTGCAGCTGGGCTGCCCTGCTCCCGGAGGTGGGCTGCTGAGGCTGTCAATGAACTCTTGGATGGCATCGAAGTCGAAGCTGTGGTGGTCCTCTTTGTCATCAGAGAAGAGAGGTTTGGGCTGCTCTGCGGGAGGTGTTGATTGTCCCTCTGAAATGTGAAGGGGAGAGGCATTTTAACAATGTGTTCACATGTGTGTTGTTGCATTGTACATATTTACATACAGACTGCATGACTATGTACATCATGGCTGTTTGTGAGGAGCTGCCTATTTGATGGGGACAGTGGACATTTCAACAACAGACGTGTGTGTGTGTGTACTTGTACATAGTCATCTCACATTTCCCTGCAATGCCACTTGTGATTGGCCAGTGTCAGTGTTGGAAGTTGCGTTAAGTAACTTTTGCGTTGGTTAACACACGTTCTTGAGAATATGCCCCTCGTTTGATAAATCTATTGGTGCATTCCACAAGCCATTTAACTGCGGCGAGTACAAAGCTACGATGAAATGCACAAGACCCACATCCTTCAATAAGTTTCTCGTTGTGTCTGAAACAAACAGTTTGCCATTATCTGAGATAAAAATAACCTTCCGTAAACATTAATGGTGACCATCATTGTTGCCTCAATAAAGAATAATACATCCATTTGGAAAAGTGATCAATGAGAACAATCACATTCTGCAAATGTACTGGAAGATATCCAAACTATCCTAGAAAATCAATGGCCACGGTTTCCTACAGATTATCAGACATGGTCACGCAGTTCACAAGTTATCAAGAGCATGCATTGCCCTTATTTATTTATTTGTGGGTTTCTAACGTGCTAGAATCGACTCCCGAAGGAGTATCTCTGCGCAATAGACCGCTGGGGAACCCGTCCTGGCTTTCCCTGTGAGATGGTCCCTACTGGGTATCTCCAGGGTGAAACCAGGCATCCCCGGTGTATGTGGGGGGCCGTTGTGGAGATGAGGCAAGCTAATGCCCAGAGTTGCCGAGTGTGATCCCTGGTTAGAGTAGGCACCGAGGTGAGAATTATCGAGTCCGCTGACCTTGGTCCACGACCCTGCCGCGTCGGGAATTGAACCCTGGTCCCGGGCCATCCTCTGCTCCCGGGTCTGCCGCCTCTAACCAGTGAGCCACACCACTCCACTTGCGTAACAGAAGGTGACACAAGCCCTTAAGTCAGATGTACTATGCCACACAGAGCCATATTGCATAACTCTGTGTGGCAGAGTAAATCTGGAGTAACGCAAGGCAGCACAAGTCACTCATTTGCGTTACTCTGCATTGGGAAGGAGTTACATGGGTGAATGGTGGGTATTCCAAAGCATCCACCCATGTTTTTTTGGCACATTCTCACATTTACTAAGACTAGTAGACCTGGGAATGCATCAAAATGCTAAGCCTTTCAAGGTGAGGCATAACGAGGAGAAATGTGTTAATTTCGCCTCATTGTTTCCTCTTTCTCCGTGTGCTGCATCCTGCAGCGCACATTAAGGAAGGAAAATATACTGAGAATTGTTTTTAGGCAGAAAAGTGCCCCTTCCTGCTAAAACCAATCCTGCCTGTAACACAGGCCTCTTAGCCCCATTTTGCTAGGGTACCTGCATTGGCGCTTGGCAGTCATAAGTGTGCCAGTGCAAAGAGAAAACAGGAAAGCGCCATAGGATCGTGATTATGGTGCCTTCCTGCTCTCTCCATTTGTAGCAGTACAGCAAGTTGTCGTTCTGCATTGCTCCGTGTAAGTTCTTAGTTAATCTGGGTCTTGGTGTTTTTACGTAATCTTTACATAAATTCACATACTCCTCAACTATTTTGTCTAATCCAGGCTACCAGTAATAAGTCGTAAGAATTTTCGTAGTTACTGCTACTCCAAAATGTCACTTATTTGCACATTTGAGGAATATGCTCTTGAAAGACTAAGGAGACACATTCTCCTTTAAAACAATCAATATTTCCGACACTCCGCCATCTGATGGAAACTCTTCAACTACATATCAACACTTCTAGAATCCTTGGGTCGGTCAGAGTTAAACTTAATCAAATTCTGTAAACAGTATCCTTAGCAAACTCCTCAGACCATTCTTTAGACAAAATTACACATTTTTATTTGTTTGTGGCATCAACCGTTGCAACAACACACGCACTGGGTAACACCGCATCGATATCATGTGCACCAGACGCGGAGACAGGCAAGAGTGACAACAAATAATTAGACCTGCATGGGAATATAAGAGGGATCAAAATCAAACTCCTGCAGTTTAGATAGGTGTCTGACTAGGCAAAAAGAAGCTTTACCTACACCACGTTCACTAATCAGATATACCAGAGGTTTATGGACAGTGCATAACCTGAATTTACGACCCCACAAATATGTCTTCAACTTGTGCATCGCTGACACACATGCTAGAAACTCTGTTTGAGTAGTGGTAGATTGAATTGTAGTGCCTTTTAATTTACATGAAAGGAACGCAATTGTTCTTTCTTCACTATAAATTCTCTGGCAAAAAACAGCATCACACCAATTGCACTTGCATTGACTGTCACATCATACAAATGCCTTGAGACTTACAGTTACAAGGCTTAAGCATTCAGAGTCAACTTTGTAAACATTTTTCTTTTCTCAGAGCTCCTTTTAAATTTCTCTTTCTTTCTCAAAGGCTTTTTAGCCGCTCAGTTATAATTGTAAACCCACATCCAAACACTGTTAATACTCGCTCAAACCTAAAAAAAAGCACAAGGATCCTTTATCAGTGGGTCTAAGAACATCTTGAATGGATCGAACACGATCTTCCATATGGTCAGTTCCCTTACTCGTGATTCCAGTCAACATCATGCCCTGAAAATTTACTTTTCATCTCCCTCACTCAAAATTGTTCAAATCATACACATAATGGTCTCATATTGATCTTGGTTATCAGCAACAATGAGAATGACATCCTTAAATGACTGAATAGCATGAACATCCTTAAAGATAAGATCCATAAGCTTATGAGATACAACCAGAGGCTGCGTGAGTCCAGATGGGAGCCTTTAATATAGGAAGGCCACATATGGAGCTATGAACATAGCCAAGTCTAGTAAGTTCTTCGTTAGTTTCAGCTGAGTACAGGAAACCTTCACATTGATGATACTTAACACCTTGGCACTACCCAACTGTGACAACATCTCCTGTATTTTGGGTAAGGGATGGCAATCTGTAACAATGCACTTATTTGAAAATATCACATCTGCATACAATCTTATATCCTTTATCTGTGACTAAAAAGTTTCTACGATCCGTTCATCATCTCCTTGTGTTTGCCCTAATTTGGCAGGGTATGCCCAGATGTGGGTCCCTTGCTCACTTTTCCACTCAATTCAAGCTAGCCTGGCTGAAGAGGGGTGTTACCCCGAAACCGGTCTCAGGATGCTTGTTTCAGGTCCCGAGAAGGGAAGTTGCAGGTTTTGTTCCCACAGCAATAGTTAATCGTGAATGCAGATCTCTCAGCAGTAGTGGTGGGTGAGGTATTGGCCTTGGAATGACACAGGACAGTAATTGACACAAAGCTGGAGACCATGAAGGACATTTGCGACAAAAGGCAACAAATATAGTGATTGCATAAAAGCTTGAAGACCAGGTGCTAATTATACCAGAGCACATGCTGCCTACTGCAAAAATGGTACTCAACATGTGGAAGTATTTCAGCTCAGCTGAAAAGGTCAAGCATGCCCTTCTCCAATACAAGAAGTGTTGGTGCTTGGAGTATCTAAGTGCCTGCTTGTGTAAAGCAGCGGGTGGAGGAATGTGCAGTCTGGAATGGCCTTTTGGTAAGCCCGCCTATGCATGCATAGATAACTAACCACTTTGAACACTGGCTCTCTTAATGTGCAGTTGCATATGATTTTCTAGAAACTCATAAGCAATTCATAATTGTTTTTAGTCAGAGGCTGATTGCTAGTACAGATTGGAGACCAGGCGAGCATGAGTCGTCATGAACTAGTAAGTAGATGCTGACTACAACATTTTTTGAATGCTTATGATTATTTTTTAACATATCTCTATTGATGTTACTAATGCATATATGAAATACATGGGGGTTGCAATACAGTAGATTTCAAGTAAGTATTATTGTAACTTGCTGAAGCCATTTCCTCTTTATTCTCTAACCCCTTGATTTATACAGTTGTTTAGCTCACAATGTGTATGAATGCTGGCGGAAAGCAATAGTTAGAGGTCATATGGGTCAACATACCCTTAGAATAGGCGTGGACCACAGGTTAGGAACCAATGCTCTACCTCAACTAACCCCACTCATACCAACTCTGATACAGTCAAAACCATTCCACTCATTCTGCCACATAATTCAGCCTGTGAAGGATTTTTCTTTAACCCTTTAATAGAAACTATAGTCTCCATGTGTACAACAACCCTGGGTGTCCATTGGTTTACAAACCAGTTTCCCTCATTTCAGGCAGCGTTTAGTTACCAAGGGACATATCATGGCATTGTTACACATGTGCAAGTTAGAACCACACCTCTAACATACAAGATAATCATCTGTTTGGCACCTCTTAACCATCCTTTCCACCTCTTTTCTATCTTCCTTACACTGCACTCACCCCCCCTCCCCCCATATCACCTGCACTCGCCAACACTTTTGATGAAAGAATCCACCTTTTAATACCTTTTGCCACTCTAATTTACTCCGTCAGTGTGGGATTACAAGACCATGACAGTTGTTTCTGTATTTGTTTTTACTGAAAAACCCTATAATATTAATTTGTTTGTGAAGTGTGTGTTGACATTTCTCACAAAGTCACACGCTGAAGCTATAATCCTAAAATTGGTGATGTATTGGCTTAGTGGCTTTTTTGCTTTCTTGAAAAAAAAGTTCCACAACAACACTTGGCTCCTCCCCACATTGCTTTTCCAGTCTACAACAACCTGTTTGTATTCATTCCACACCCCAGAGCTATTCTGTGGGGCTTAAGTTTCCATAACTTGATCAATCAAACACTTCTTAGCCAGCAGCTAGTTTTTTTACATTACTAAACAGGCATGCTTTATTGATGGATCATACTTTTTAGCATGAATCTCAATTAAATAATTCTCAACATGTCTATCTGAAGTCTTCCATCATACAGCTGGTTTACCATGGTTGTGTAAAAATGGTCCTGTAAGGCTACACATTGCAATGAAACTATGCTGTTTAGGAACACAAATGAATGTTAAGACAGCCAAAGTTGTATCCAGGAACATGTTCAGGCAGTGTCAATGTAAAAGATGATAAAACCCAGAGATTCACTGCAGTACTCCCGAGTGACAACACCGCTGTACTGTGCTCTAATAAGAAAGGATCACACAGAGTACAGTTACTGCTCAGCGCCTGTCTTAAAAAATAAAGATAATCCACTCAGTTAGATTCCACCGAGGATGTGCAGCGACTATCTCAATTTAATAAATGACCTTCGATCACTCACGATAATTGTCATCCGCCACTGTGGTGATTTTCAATGTCGTCCAGCAATCACCACCTGCCTCTCCATGAAGCATTGCACTCTGGCCTGAAATCTGATTGTTGAGGGTGCCAAAACAACCAAAATGGTGGCCTTATGTAAATGCCCATGGTATGTTACATGGCATATGGTTCAATTACATCAACTCCAATCCAGTGCCTGTCATTGCCTCCCCTCCAAGAGGCCAGTGTGTTCTGGCACGAGGACCTCCTAATTTAGCCACCTAATTTATCTTTTCATCTAGCCGCTAATAGCTGTAATCCTCACACTTCAATGGAATTCAGTGAACATTAAGGGCCCTATTATGAGTTTGGTGGTGCGGGATTGGAACTGCCCCACTCCGCACTGCCAAACCCATGTACAAACCGCCTGCCAGATTAGGAGTTTTCTTCTGTCTGACTGGCGGTTCTTTGGTGTTCCTAGGGCGATGGCTATGAAATAGGCACTGCAATGGGAAAGTCAAAGACAGTACTTGCACAACATGGACTGCTGAAATCCAGGACGTGAAGGTACTGGAATGCATACAAAAAGGGGTGGTGAGGGACAGAGTCTCCGAATTAAGCAGAAAGCTCTCACCCAGTCAAAAGATCAGGGCTAGATCCAACACCGTTTTTTAGCTCACTGCACCATCCCAGTTTCAGAACCTGACTGTATGCAAATTAGTCTGTTCCTGTCCCAGTGCATGATGGGAACAGGACAAACCAAACTACAGAAGCCAATTCTTACACTGGGAAGGAAACAAGCTCCCGGGGACCGGTTTCTGGCATTACAGCCGTCTTCGGCCCGGTTTGCTTGAATCCTGATGGTGCAATGAGCAAGGGTCTCACATCTGAGAATACCCTTCCACGCTTAGGGTGGACAAAAATATTTACAAAAAGGGGTGGTGAGGGACAGAGTCTCTGAATTAAGCAGAAAGCTCTCACCCAGTCAAAAGATCAGGGCTAGATCCAACACCGTTTTTTAGCTCACTGCACCATCCCAGTTTCAGAACCTGACTGTATGCAAATTAGTCTGTTCCTGTCCCAGTGCATGATGGGAACAGGACAAACCAAACTACAGAAGCCAATTCTTACACTGGGAAGGAAACAAGCTCCCGGGGACCGGTTTCTGGCATTACAGCCGTCTTCGGCCCGGTTTGCTTGAATCCTGATGGTAAGGGTCTCACATCTGAGAATACCCTTCCACGCTTAGGGTGGACAAAAATATTTACAAAAAGGGGTGGTGAGGGACAGAGTCTCTGAATTAAGCAGAAAGCTCTCACCCAGTCAAAAGATCAGGGCTAGATCCAACACCGTTTTTTAGCTCACTGCACCATCCCAGTTTCAGAACCTGACTGTATGCAAATTAGTCTGTTCCTGTCCCAGTGCATGATGGGAACAGGACAAACCAAACTACAGAAGCCAATTCTTACACTGGGAAGGAAACAAGCTCCCGGGGACCGGTTTCTTTCTCACTGCTCCATCAGGATTCAAGCAAGCCGGGCCGAAGAAGGCTGAAATGCCAGAAACCGGTCCCCGGTAGCTTGTCTCTTTTCTGGTGAAGAATTGGCTTGGTAGTTTAGTCTGCCCTGTTCCCATGATGCACTGGGCCAGGGACAGACTGATTTGCATATAGCCAGGTTCTGTGCTGGGATGGGGCAGTGAGATAAATAACGGTGATGGATCAAGCCCTGATCTTTGGACTGGGTAAGAGTGGTCTGTTTAACTCAGACACTCTGTTCATCACCACCCCCTTTTTGTAAATCGTTTTTGGCCACTATAGGTGTGGCAGGGTATACTCAGACATGAGTCCCTTTCTCACTGCTCCATCAGGATTCAAGCAAGCCGGGCCGAAGAAGGCTGAAATGCCAGAAACCGGTCCCCGGTAGCTTGTCTCCTTTCTGGTGAAGAATTGGCTTGGTAGTTTAGTCTGCCCTGTTCCCATGATGCACTGGGCCAGGGACAGACTGATTTGCATATAGCCAGGTTCTGAGCTGGGATGGGGCAGTGAGATAAATAACTGTGATGGATCAAGCCCTGATCTTTGGACTGGGTAAGAGTGGTCTGTTTAACTCAGACACTCTGTTCATCACCACCCCCTTTTTGTAAATCGTTTTTGGCCACTATAGGTGTGGCAGGGTATACTCAGACATGAGTCCCTTTCTCACTGCTCCATCAGGATTCAAGCAAGCCGGGCCGAAGAAGGCTGACATGCCAGAAACCGGTCCCCGGTAGCTTGTCTCCTTTCTGGTGAAGAATTGGCTTGGTAGTTTAGTCTGCCCTGTTCCCATGATGCACTGGGCCAGGGACAGACTGATTTGCATATAGCCAGGTTCTGAGCTGGGATGGGGCAGTGAGATAAATAACGGTGATGGATCAAGCCCTGATCTTTGGACTGGGTAAGAGTGGTCTGTTTAACTCAGACACTCTGTTCATCACCACCCCCTTTTTGTAAATCGTTTTTGGCCACTATAGGTGTGGCAGGGTATACTCAGACATGAGTCCCTTTCTCACTGCTCCATCAGGATTCAAGCAAGCCGGGCCGAAGAAGGCTGAAATGCCAGAAACCGGTCCCCGGTAGCTTGTCTCCTTTCTGGTGAAGAATTGGCTTGGTAGTTTAGTCTGCCCTGTTCCCATGATGCACTGGGCCAGGGACAGACTGATTTGCATATAGCCAGGTTCTGAGCTGGGATGGGGCAGTGAGATAAATAACGGTGATGGATCAAGCCCTGATCTTTGGACTGGGTAAGAGTGGTCTGTTTAACTCAGACACTCTGTTCATCACCACCCCCTTTTTGTAAATCGTTTTTGGCCACTATAGGTGTGGCAGGGTATACTCAGACATGAGTCCCTTTCTCACTGCTCCATCAGGATTCAAGCAAGCCGGGCCGAAGAAGGCTGAAATGCCAGAAACCGGTCCCCGGTAGCTTGTCTCCTTTCTGGTGAAGAATTGGCTTGGTAGTTTAGTCTGCCCTGTTCCCATGATGCACTGGGCCAGGGACAGACTGATTTGCATATAGCCAGGTTCTGAGCTGGGATGGGGCAGTGAGATAAATAACGGTGATGGATCAAGCCCTGATCTTTGGACTGGGTAAGAGTGGTCTGTTTAACTCAGACACTCTGTTCATCACCACCCCCTTTTTGTAAATCGTTTTTGGCCACTATAGGTGTGGCAGGGTATACTCAGACATGAGTCCCTTTCTCACTGCTCCATCAGGATTCAAGCAAGCCGGGCCGAAGAAGGCTGAAATGCCAGAAACCGGTCCCCGGTAGCTTGTCTCCTTTCTGGTGAAGAATTGGCTTGGTAGTTTAGTCTGCCCTGTTCCCATGATGCACTGGGCCAGGGACAGACTGATTTGCATATAGCCAGGTTCTGAGCTGGGATGGGGCAGTGAGATAAATAACGGTGATGGATCAAGCCCTGATCTTTGGACTGGGTAAGAGTGGTCTGTTTAACTCAGACACTCTGTTCATCACCACCCCCTTTTTGTAAATCGTTTTTGGCCACTATAGGTGTGGCAGGGTATACTCAGACATGAGTCCCTTTCTCACTGCTCCATCAGGATTCAAGCAAGCCGGGCCGAAGAAGGCTGAAATGCCAGAAACCGGTCCCCGGTAGCTTGTCTCCTTTCTGGTGAAGAATTGGCTTGGTAGTTTAGTCTGCCCTGTTCCCATGATGCACTGGGCCAGGGACAGACTGATTTGCATATAGCCAGGTTCTGAGCTGGGATGGGGCAGTGAGATAAATAACGGTGATGGATCAAGCCCTGATCTTTGGACTGGGTAAGAGTGGTCTGTTTAACTCAGACACTCTGTTCATCACCACCCCCTTTTTGTAAATCGTTTTTGGCCACTATAGGTGTGGCAGGGTATACTCAGACATGAGTCCCTTTCTCACTGCTCCATCAGGATTCAAGCAAGCCGGGCCGAAGAAGGCTGAAATGCCAGAAACCGGTCCCCGGTAGCTTGTCTCCTTTCTGGTGAAGAATTGGCTTGGTAGTTTAGTCTGCCCTGTTCCCATGATGCACTGGGCCAGGGACAGACTGATTTGCATATAGCCAGGTTCTGAGCTGGGATGGGGCAGTGAGATAAATAACGGTGATGGATCAAGCCCTGATCTTTGGACTGGGTAAGAGTGGTCTGTTTAACTCAGACACTCTGTTCATCACCACCCCCTTTTTGTAAATCGTTTTTGGCCACTATAGGTGTGGCAGGGTATACTCAGACATGAGTCCCTTTCTCACTGCTCCATCAGGATTCAAGCAAGCCGGGCCGAAGAAGGCTGAAATGCCAGAAACCGGTCCCCGGTAGCTTGTCTCCTTTCTGGTGAAGAATTGGCTTGGTAGTTTAGTCTGCCCTGTTCCCATGATGCACTGGGCCAGGGACAGACTGATTTGCATATAGCCAGGTTCTGAGCTGGGATGGGGCAGTGAGATAAATAACGGTGATGGATCAAGCCCTGATCTTTGGACTGGGTAAGAGTGGTCTGTTTAACTCAGACACTCTGTTCATCACCACCCCCTTTTTGTAAATCGTTTTTGGCCACTATAGGTGTGGCAGGGTATACTCAGACATGAGTCCCTTTCTCACTGCTCCATCAGGATTCAAGCAAGCCGGGCCGAAGAAGGCTGAAATGCCAGAAACCGGTCCCCGGTAGCTTGTCTCCTTTCTGGTGAAGAATTGGCTTGGTAGTTTAGTCTGCCCTGTTCCCATGATGCACTGGGCCAGGGACAGACTGATTTGCATATAGCCAGGTTCTGAGCTGGGATGGGGCAGTGAGATAAATAACGGTGATGGATCAAGCCCTGATCTTTGGACTGGGTAAGAGTGGTCTGTTTAACTCAGACACTCTGTTCATCACCACCCCCTTTTTGTAAATCGTTTCTGGCCACTATAGGTGTGGCAGGGTATACTCAGACATGAGTCCCTTTCTCACTGCTCCATCAGGATTCAAGCAAGCCGGGCCGAAGAAGGCTGAAATGCCAGAAACCGGTCCCCGGTAGCTTGTCTCCTTTCTGGTGAAGAATTGGCTTGGTAGTTTAGTCTGCCCTGTTCCCATGATGCACTGGGCCAGGGACAGACTGATTTGCATATAGCCAGGTTCTGAGCTGGGATGGGGCAGTGAGATAAATAACGGTGATGGATCAAGCCCTGATCTTTGGACTGGGTAAGAGTGGTCAGTTTAACTCAGACACTCTGTTCATCACCACCCCCTTTTTGTAAATCGTTTTTGGCCACTATAGGTGTGGCAGGGTATACTCAGACATGAGTCCCTTTCTCACTGCTCCATCAGGATTCAAGCAAGCCGGGCCGAAGAAGGCTGAAATGCCAGAAACCGGTCCCCGGTAGCTTGTCTCCTTTCTGGTGAAGAATTGGCTTGGTAGTTTAGTCTGCCCTGTTCCCATGATGCACTGGGCCAGGGACAGACTGATTTGCATATAGCCAGGTTCTGTGCTGGGATGGGGCAGTGAGATAAATAACGGTAATGGATCAAGCCCTGATCTTTGGACTGGGTAAGAGTGGTCTGTTTAACTCAGACACTCTGTTCATCACCACCCCCTTTTTGTAAATCGTTTTTGGCCACTATAGGTGTGGCAGGGTATACTCAGACATGAGTCCCTTTCTCACTGCTCCATCAGGATTCAAGCAAGCCGGGCCGAAGAAGGCTGAAATGCCAGAAACCGGTCCCCGGTAGCTTGTCTCCTTTCTGGTGAAGAATTGGCTTGGTAGTTTAGTCTGCCCTGTTCCCATGATGCACTGGGCCAGGGACAGACTGATTTGCATATAGCCAGGTTCTGAGCTGGGATGGGGCAGTGAGATAAATAACGGTGATGGATCAAGCCCTGATCTTTGGACTGGGTAAGAGTGGTCTGTTTAACTCAGACACTCTGTTCATCACCACCCCCTTTTTGTAAATCGTTTTTGGCCACTATAGGTGTGGCAGGGTATACTCAGACATGAGTCCCTTTCTCACTGCTCCATCAGGATTCAAGCAAGCCGGGCCGAAGAAGGCTGAAATGCCAGAAACCGGTCCCCGGTAGCTTGTCTCCTTTCTGGTGAAGAATTGGCTTGGTAGTTTAGTCTGCCCTGTTCCCATGATGCACTGGGCCAGGGACAGACTGATTTGCATATAGCCAGGTTCTGAGCTGGGATGGGGCAGTGAGATAAATAACGGTGATGGATCAAGCCCTGATCTTTGGACTGGGTAAGAGTGGTCTGTTTAACTCAGACACTCTGTTCATCACCACCCCCTTTTTGTAAATCGTTTTTGGCCACTATAGGTGTGGCAGGGTATACTCAGACATGAGTCCCTTTCTCACTGCTCCATCAGGATTCAAGCAAGCCGGGCCGAAGAAGGCTGAAATGCCAGAAACCGGTCCCCGGTAGCTTGTCTCCTTTCTGGTGAAGAATTGGCTTGGTAGTTTAGTCTGCCCTGTTCCCATGATGCACTGGGCCAGGGACAGACTGATTTGCATATAGCCAGGTTCTGAGCTGGGATGGGGCAGTGAGATAAATAACGGTGATGGATCAAGCCCTGATCTTTGGACTGGGTAAGAGTGGTCTGTTTAACTCAGACACTCTGTTCATCACCACCCCCTTTTTGTAAATCGTTTTTGGCCACTATAGGTGTGGCAGGGTATACTCAGACATGAGTCCCTTTCTCACTGCTCCATCAGGATTCAAGCAAGCCGGGCCGAAGAAGGCTGAAATGCCAGAAACCGGTCCCCGGTAGCTTGTCTCCTTTCTGGTGAAGAATTGGCTTGGTAGTTTAGTCTGCCCTGTTCCCATGATGCACTGGGCCAGGGACAGACTGATTTGCATATAGCCAGGTTCTGAGCTGGGATGGGGCAGTGAGATAAATAACGGTGATGGATCAAGCCCTGATCTTTGGACTGGGTAAGAGTGGTCTGTTTAACTCAGACACTCTGTTCATCACCACCCCCTTTTTGTAAATCGTTTTTGGCCACTATAGGTGTGGCAGGGTATACTCAGACATGAGTCCCTTTCTCACTGCTCCATCAGGATTCAAGCAAGCCGGGCCGAAGAAGGCTGAAATGCCAGAAACCGGTCCCCGGTAGCTTGTCTCCTTTCTGGTGAAGAATTGGCTTGGTAGTTTAGTCTGCCCTGTTCCCATGATGCACTGGGCCAGGGACAGACTGATTTGCATATAGCCAGGTTCTGAGCTGGGATGGGGCAGTGAGATAAATAACGGTGATGGATCAAGCCCTGATCTTTGGACTGGGTAAGAGTGGTCTGTTTAACTCAGACACTCTGTTCATCACCACCCCCTTTTTGTAAATCGTTTTTGGCCACTATAGGTGTGGCAGGGTATACTCAGACATGAGTCCCTTTCTCACTGCTCCATCAGGATTCAAGCAAGCCGGGCCGAAGAAGGCTGAAATGCCAGAAACCGGTCCCCGGTAGCTTGTCTCCTTTCTGGTGAAGAATTGGCTTGGTAGTTTAGTCTGCCCTGTTCCCATGATGCACTGGGCCAGGGACAGACTGATTTGCATATAGCCAGGTTCTGAGCTGGGATGGGGCAGTGAGATAAATAACGGTGATGGATCAAGCCCTGATCTTTGGACTGGGTAAGAGTGGTCTGTTTAACTCAGACACTCTGTTCATCACCACCCCCTTTTTGTAAATCGTTTTTGGCCACTATAGGTGTGGCAGGGTATACTCAGACATGAGTCCCTTTCTCACTGCTCCATCAGGATTCAAGCAAGCCGGGCCGAAGAAGGCTGAAATGCCAGAAACCGGTCCCCGGTAGCTTGTCTCCTTTCTGGTGAAGCATTGGCTTGGTAGTTTAGTCTGCCCTGTTCCCATGATGCACTGGGCCAGGGACAGACTGATTTGCATATAGCCAGGTTCTGAGCTGGGATGGGGCAGTGAGATAAATAACGGTGATGGATCAAGCCCTGATCTTTGGACTGGGTAAGAGTGGTCTGTTTAACTCAGACACTCTGTTCATCACCACCCCCTTTTTGTAAATCGTTTTTGGCCACTATAGGTGTGGCAGGGTATACTCAGACATGAGTCCCTTTCTCACTGCTCCATCAGGATTCAAGCAAGCCGGGCCGAAGAAGGCTGAAATGCCAGAAACCGGTCCCCGGTAGCTTGTCTCCTTTCTGGTGAAGAATTGGCTTGGTAGTTTAGTCTGCCCTGTTCCCATGATGCACTGGGCCAGGGACAGACTGATTTGCATATAGCCAGGTTCTGAGCTGGGATGGGGCAGTGAGATAAATAACGGTGATGGATCAAGCCCTGATCTTTGGACTGGGTAAGAGTGGTCTGTTTAACTCAGACACTCTGTTCATCACCACCCCCTTTTTGTAAATCGTTTTTGGCCACTATAGGTGTGGCAGGGTATACTCAGACATGAGTCCCTTTCTCACTGCTCCATCAGGATTCAAGCAAGCCGGGCCGAAGAAGGCTGAAATGCCAGAAACCGGTCCCCGGTAGCTTGTCTCCTTTCTGGTGAAGAATTGGCTTGGTAGTTTAGTCTGCCCTGTTCCCATGATGCACTGGGCCAGGGACAGACTGATTTGCATATAGCCAGGTTCTGTGCTGGGATGGGGCAGTGAGATAAATAACGGTAATGGATCAAGCCCTGATCTTTGGACTGGGTAAGAGTGGTCTGTTTAACTCAGACACTCTGTTCATCACCACCCCCTTTTTGTAAATCGTTTTTGGCCACTATAGGTGTGGCAGGGTATACTCAGACATGAGTCCCTTTCTCACTGCTCCATCAGGATTCAAGCAAGCCGGGCCGAAGAAGGCTGAAATGCCAGAAACCGGTCCCCGGTAGCTTGTCTCCTTTCTGGTGAAGAATTGGCTTGGTAGTTTAGTCTGCCCTGTTCCCATGATGCACTGGGCCAGGGACAGACTGATTTGCATATAGCCAGGTTCTGAGCTGGGATGGGGCAGTGAGATAAATAACGGTGATGGATCAAGCCCTGATCTTTGGACTGGGTAAGAGTGGTCTGTTTAACTCAGACACTCTGTTCATCACCACCCCCTTTTTGTAAATCGTTTTTGGCCACTATAGGTGTGGCAGGGTATACTCAGACATGAGTCCCTTTCTCACTGCTCCATCAGGATTCAAGCAAGCCGGGCCGAAGAAGGCTGAAATGCCAGAAACCGGTCCCCGGTAGCTTGTCTCCTTTCTGGTGAAGAATTGGCTTGGTAGTTTAGTCTGCCCTGTTCCCATGATGCACTGGGCCAGGGACAGACTGATTTGCATATAGCCAGGTTCTGAGCTGGGATGGGGCAGTGAGATAAATAACGGTGATGGATCAAGCCCTGATCTTTGGACTGGGTAAGAGTGGTCTGTTTAACTCAGACACTCTGTTCATCACCACCCCCTTTTTGTAAATCGGTACTGGAATGCATGCACACAGGGGGGCACATGCTGTACCCCCTGTGTACATCCACATGGCGGGAGACAAAAGGGGGCCCTGTAGGGCCCCTTTTGTTTGCTCACCACCACACTTTTCATGGCGGCTGCACTGCCATGAAAACTGTGGCTTGTGGAAACTGGTAATGTACTTTGGCTTCGCCAAACATATTGTGGCCTCAATACCGCCACACCACTGCCAGGGATTTCTAATCCCTGGCAGTTGCAGTGGTCCCAGGATGGCACGACCACCCTGGTTGTATTGGGGAGGTCAGAAAACCGTCACCACTCCACCCCCGAGAGTGTGGAGGTCCATGGACTGCCAGACTCATTATAAAGTCCTAAGCCGTTTTTCTTGACCCCAGTTGAATGGGATGTGTTGCTAAAGGACACAATAGGTAGACCTCTTCCTTAGGTCGCAGCACAGAGAGAACAAGACCTACATCTGGGCTGCTGTGGAATTTTATGAACGGCAAATGTTGTGCCAATGTTACACAAATGAAGTATAGGATGCTGCTCTGAAATCAGAAACAAGATTTCAACAAAAATACAGGAGCCCACCTTGACTGTGCCCACATGCCATGCAATCCGATCATCGAGTGACTCAACAGTCAAGATCCATACCAACATCTCACATACAAACGAGCAACTATTGGTTGGGACAGGCACCATAGAAGTAGGATGAGTTCAAGATCATAAAGCATTACACAAGAAAATATTAGATTAAATTATATAGGACTAACAACATCAGAGAGAGCTGGTGATTAAATACAGGATAAAACACTCATTCCAAAGCATATTTATTGTTGGTGTTGTACAGTTGCATGGCAACCAGCTAACAAAGGCACACAGGCACTTTTGTTTCCTTGAGGATGGCAGGCATTTCATAATGTCCAGTTGGTTTTTTAGAATGAAGCCATGCAAAAAACGTGGGCTGGGCAGGGGCTGTTGCTAGGCTCTGCTTCTACAGCAGCGTGGGAGATACAAGATTGGGGGGGATGTTCTGGCAGCCTATATATTTTATGCATGTGTGGTGCAATGGCTATGCCCTTGCCGCAGTCATTTGTTCAACACTAACCTGCTAGAAGTGGTTTAATTCATTCAAAGATGTGTAAATAGAAACTAAACACATACTCCTGGCTTTAACAAGAAGGCAACAGAGAAAGCAGTAGATGGAAAAATGCGAAATGGGTGAATGCATCACTGATGACTTCTAACCAAGGGCGGCTCCCCCGCGCCGCCCCACTGACTCAGAGCCAGCAAGGGAAAAAGAAATCAATATTTTACTATTGTTTAATTTTTCATCTGCTGGCTCTGTGCCAGCGCTGGAGGGGCATGGGAGAGGGGAGGAGGAGTGTTATGTGCACTTTTAGGTTCGCATGTGTGTTCGGCTGGCCGTATAAGGCCGGCTAAATACACATGAACACATAGGTTTCTCCAACCCGGCTGTATTAAACAGCCGGGTTGGAGAAACAGCACAGACTCCCTGTCCTGAGTGGAACATCTTTTCAGCCCGCCCAGGCCAATCCCCACACTGTTCCCGGAGCATAAGAGCAGTGCAGGGATTGCACAAGGAGTCTGATGCTACCCCAGTGCCAGCTGGGACAAGGAAGATAGAGGTGCGACACGGGAGGTGGCCAGCTCCAGGTAAGTGGTTTAAAAAAATAATTTTAAACCCGGCCCGCGCTCCCCCTCCTGCGCTCCCTCCACCTGCCTCACTACCTCTTCATTGTGTCAGCCGCCACTGCTACTAATCCCAAGAAAAACACTCTAAAGTGTTAGTAGCTAAATACAGGAGCTCCCAGGCTGAGTACCTTCGGCATCCAAGAATTATTTACATACACTAGACTACACAGGGTGATCCAGCAGCAGTCTCACTGCTGTGGGCACATAAAAAGACAAGCATTTACAATGCAATGGTCTCGCCTTTGCAAAACTTTGAGCTATTGGCATTGTAAATGACAAACTTTTTATTTATGTGTTGGTTTTGAAAACAGATAAATAAATGGCATTGTCATTTACAATAGCAATAGCTTAATCTCTCGCAAATGCGAGACCTATTGCATTTTCAATGTAATAGGTTGCGTATTTAAGTGATTTTGAGCTATTGACATTGCAAATAACAATGCGTTTTATTTATGTTTCAAAAACGAAAACATAAATAAAAGGTCTCCCACTGCTGTGTTTCCCTAGAACACACACACTGCTGACTCTCACACACACTGCTGTTTCTCTCACACACACTGCTGTCTTTCTTACACACAATGCGTCTCTCACACTGCTGTCTCTCATACACACTGTCTCTCACACTGCAGGTGTGGGTTTTGGGATGTGGGTTTCCAGCTCATATCACACACACACACACACACACACACACACACACACACAGAGCCACAGCCACACACAGAGCCACAGCCACACACACACACAGAGCCACAGCCACACACACACACAGAGCCACACCCATACAGAGCCACACCCACACACAGGGCCACACACATACACACTGAGTAGTCAATACCTTTTCACAGATACATATAAGAATTAAAGAATGTGACAGAGACAAACCCACCAATGGCTAATTTTTTCAAAATGAAACCCAAGATCAATCACATTGAGAGCACCTTGGAAAATATCAATTGAGGATGTGTGCTGTGCAACAATCTCGCTTGTAGAGGTTTTAAAAAGATACATGTTGCTCCATCTACAATAACATCCAAGGCCACATAGGGTAAATATAACAACTGACTGGCCTCTTGGTTCACTAACAATATGATCATTAAGCTTAGAAACCATAATTTCTAATAAATACTCTGTATATGCTGATACAATCTAATGTAAGTGAAACCCCTACGTGTGTTCTGTTCTCATTGTTTACTCATAGTCGAGCCATTGCCCACCACCGGTGACCGCAGGTCTCACGTATTTTAAATATTATCTCCAGTTTTGGTTAAAAAGCGCCAGCAACGTATTCTCCACTGCATATAATCAAATGCAGTCGCAATAGGGTATTTGCTGTCTCGCACGCTAAAGCACTATTCTATCTTTGTATTTAATTTCTCGGTCGTATAAAAGATTCACTACCTGCAAGTTCACTCCAATGGGATGTTTAAATTGAACTACTATTTATTCAGAGTACCTATGAATGAAAGGCTAAGAATGGTCTCCATGCGTGGCGTCTCCTGGTGAAGGCTACACTTCACAGGTCTCACCAACCCTTCACTCCGCCGCTGCTCATCGTCATAAAACAGCAATGAAAAGATTTAATTGCCATCCTATTTTTCCGATGTGCACACTGCAGCAGCCAGCCGACTCCGAGCCCAGAGACTTGCAGGGCGTATCCTCTGCCGCTGATTGACAGCAGAGGACAGGAGCAGTGGCTGGTTTAATGCTCGAAAATGCGCATGTCACTTAGGCCAGCTGTCATGCGATGGCCAACGTGGCATGCTCACTTTGAAGCTCTCCACTCAGCTGTCTTAGACAGCTGGATGGAGACCAAGCACAGGCCTACAGGCCCTGAAGGCGCACCTAGCCAGCCCGCTCCATCCAATCCTGGCGATACTCTCATGATGGTTAGCAGCATGAGAGCAGCGTCTGGATTGGTTAGGGCATCAACCTTCGTGCATCAGACTACAGAGAAACACAGAGGAAGACGTAGAACTCATGGTAAGTAGCTTTTATTTTATTTATTTATTTGAAATGTAATTCTATTTGTGTTTTCTCGACTTTTGGAGGGAGGGGGGGGGTTTATTTTGGGCTTTTAGAGGGAGGGGGTATTTTACTTTGAGCATTTGAAGGGAGGGGGTTTAGTTTGATTTTTTGGGAAATGGTGAGGCACTTCACTCGCCCCACCACTTTCAACGGGTACCAGCTGCCCCTTTATGAGTCTAGCATGAAACATGAATACTAAGACCATTTTTTTAGTGGACTTATGACTTGAGGCTTCCGAACAGGAAAATGATCAGAATGTGAAAATGAGGAGCGGGGTGGCATGGTCTGCTTCACCAGGTACTTTCAATCCTACAACCAGTTAAGCATTTTAGCACATATCCAATTTTGCTGCAGTGGACTTCTAATAAGCTCTGTAGGTGTTTCCTGTGTTGAAAGATTAAGTAGTGTGACAGTGTTGGAACATTCTCATGCAAGCAGCATGAGAGAGAATTGCATGTACAAGTGAACCCTTTTTTAAATTCTATGACCAGGGTTCACAGCGTCTCAGGGGCGTAATGGCAATTACGCCAGCATTTGCACCAACGGGTCACTTTGACAATACAGGTGGCAGCAGCATATGCAACAATGAAATCCAAATGGAGCGTTCTTTCATTTGCATGAGAGTGCAGCCTTCTGAAAATGAGTGGAAGCTGTTGCCAGTGCACCTACTCTGTTTTAGAGACACAGGCGCAATGGTCAAGGTGTCTGGAGGCGCACTGATTGTGACACTGTGTTCGTGTATCCCTCCCCAGTGCAACCCTCGGAAGGGGTGCATGGGGTCCCATGGACCTCCTGTAGACATTCTCCTACAGGCGGTTGCATTCACACATCTCACCTGTTTGCAATGGGTGGGATTTAGCCAGCTCTTAAAAAAAGCATTGGCAATGCCAATAGTTCTGGCTTATGAATGCATTGCCAAGCCAGAGTTAACAATTAATGTACATTAATGACATCCTTTTCCAATCTGTGCTGCTGCCAGAGAAAAAAACACGATAAATCATTTACTTATCTGAGACACTTTAATAGTATTACAATGGTGAGTGTGTGCCCTGAAAGTTCAAGCTCAGGCAGCTGGACAAATCAACAAAACGATGACCACTTTGTGGAGGGCAAGCACTTTTTGGTGAAAGCACACAACGTCTGCCCAATCAAAACAAACTCCTGGCTCCCTACATGTGGACAGAGCCAAAGCACCTCTCCTGGTGATTCAGCTGGAAGTGTAAGGCAGAGAGATGCTGTTGGAACCTTGGCTCTGCCTTTGACTGATGCATTCTCCGCGGGGCAGGTGCGACTGTCAGAGCTCACGCATGCGCTAAGAAGAGTACATTTTTATCTACGCAGCTGAGGTTGTTTGGTGCACAGTAAGTATGTATAAGAGACGTTTGGGAAGTCTACCAGTAAGCAAAGTACATAAAAAAAGTTGTTGATGTCCTTATGTATGTTTTTCGATGTGATTATTTCAAAGGTATAATGATGGTGAAGTCAGAGCCTCGAATATGAGATCGATTTCCAGCGTTTTCTGCTACTTTTTGTCTGCTTTCTTTTTCTGAATGAGAAGAATAGGTTGGACTTTGTTAGTAAACTTTTTATGTCAGGCAAATCTTTCAACTACTGCCGGTAAAGCTGCAGTGTTGAATGCTACTAGCTCTTCTCAAGATTACAAAGATACAATGACATCCATTTTTGATGGTGTATAAGACTTCATCAACTGGGTTAACTATGGCTGCATATTGCTTTGAATACTTTTAACTGTATCTAAGGCAACATGATATTTATCTAAGTATTTGTAGGAAGACCTTTTATGAATAGTAAAAAATATTGGTATTGTATTTTATGCCCATTATTCTTATTATAGCAATTACGTGGATAGCTATGTATTAATAAAAACACACACATTACAAGTGGGAAATGCTTTGCACTAACAGGTTTGATTAACATATTAATTAGTGATGTAAAACGCATGTTTAATCTTTTTTGTGCATTTAACTGGTATAATAATGCATGTCTATGTTGCAATGTACATTGTACACTGCATGCTGCTTTTCTGCTTCAATTTTTAATGGCTTGCAGTGTGATGCTTTTCTGCTAGGTAACAGTTTTAAAGGATAAATATTAGCACTGGTGGGTGGGGGGACAGAAAACACTTATATTCTGGGTCTTTACATTTTCTTTTTGTGTTTATCGTAGTTTTGGTTGGTTGCCAATTTCATAAATGGCTTCGCTTTTCCCGATTCTGCGCAGTAGAAAAAGCTTACATCATCTTGCTGAGAGAAGCTCGTCCATGCTCTGTGCTACACTGAAAAGCTTGCAACTTCAGCTGACTATATTCGAGGCCATTTGATATGAACGCTGGTGAGTGGCTTTGTGCCAAAGTGATAACCATGAGAACAGCTGAATATCTGCCAAGGATAAAAGTCAAATGCCTTCCAAAAATGACCACGTGGAAACAGCTGAATCACTGAAAATGAACATTTAAAGGCCTAATGATGAGCGGAACAGTCGAACTTGTATTTATCAGTTTGTCAAACAAAGTTGTTCATGGACATCCTGGAAGTTAAGAAAGGCATGGACAGTCGAATTTGTATCTGTCAGTCTTTTATTCAGGAAGCTATTCATGGACATCCTGAAAGTTAAAAAAATACATTGTCAATTAACGGACATCCTGAGAGCTAAGAACTGCAATGTCATGACCAATCAGAGAAAGAGAAACAACAAGAGTTGAAACATTTGAGGGTAGAGAGCCAGCAAATACAGTATAAATATCAGACCAAAATTGGGTTTTAATGTCACAGAAGCTGATCGCAGAAAGATGCTGTTTACACCACTGCAGCTGTTTGCAAAGATGCTGGGAGCCTGAAACTATGCCAGAAGGCTCACTGATAACCCCTGTAGGTTGGAGATCATAACGGGACACTAGTCTGGATAAGAGTTGCACCCGAGGAGGCCTGGGTTAGTAAGTATAGATGGGGTTTGGTGCTGGGTAGAAAGGTTTTAGTGTAGAAATCTTTAGAATTAAATGCATGTTTTAACTATGGTTCTCGGATCTTTCTCATGAAGAATTTCTCTTTCAGTTACACGACCAAAGATTGATTGAGCTTTTTATTTAGAGAATAATGGAATTAATGTGAACCTAAATTTCATGTCTTTATTAAACAGTTTTCTTTATTTATTTCCTGAATAAATGGCAATGCTCAGTGAGAATTAATAATAACAGCATAGATGCAAATTTTCTTTTATGCAAATTAATTACATAAAATCTTTTAAATGATTTCAGGTGTTTGTGATTCTTAAGAGTCAATTAATTATGCAAATCAATGTATTGTTGTAGTGAGGTTAATCTGGTCTTGACAATCACCATCAACTTACTCAACTAATTGGTCCATCGACCTAATTGCCGGGGTACATTGATGCATAGATTAGTTTAGTAGGATTATTGATGAAAACAAATGTTGGTGTTAAAATCTGTGCTTAAAAGGTATCCTGTCATAGGAGAGAATTCACTCAACCCATTTTTTTTATATATATTTGCAAGGGTCTGGGGTAAAGTGTGTGTGAGTATGTGTGTTGTACATCAGTGTTATGGGCCCCACCGGAGTGACCTGGACCCTGGGTTGGTGATATTTCTGGGTGAGCACTGCATCAAGTTTAATCCCATCTGCTAAATTTATGCTTGCTAGTATCGTTCTACAACATAGTTTTTGACAGCCACTAAGATAGCTTGAGGAGTTAAGCATTCATGGTCAGACATTCTAACCTCCTCATCACAAATAGTGGTAGCAAAATTGCAAATTTGTTTTGAGACCAATGCTTTATTGTGTGCTCAAATTATATACTAATAAGTCGGTATCCAAAATAAGGAATCACAGGGAGCCGAAGAATGACCAGTCTAATTAATATTCTTTTAGCAGGTCACAATTTGTGACGCCCTGTGATTGGCTACAATCACAGGGTGGTGACCTACAAAGGACCGCAGACGACCATCCCTGTGATTGCATTCCAAAACAGAGGGGCTTAGTTATGAGCCCTTGCATCACTTTTGTGCCGCCGGTGCATCACTTTTTGTGACGCACCAGTGGCGTAAAAAATTAGCCTTGTTGCATCATATTTACAAAGTGACGCATCCAGGCAGATGCGTCACTTTGTAAACCCCTGCACCAGGTATAATGTATGCAGGGGAGGCGTTCCAACGCAAGAAAGGCTCATAGAAGTTACGCAGTGAAATCTATATGATTTCACTGCGCTACTTCTAGGACGCAAATGCATCAATATCTTATGCCTGCCTGATGGCGTAAGACTGACGCATGCACATTTCACATTGGACTTGCCCATGTGTAATGACCCATTGCCGGAGTTGTGTCACTTTTGTGAAGCACTCCGGCAATGCGTCATTTTTGCTCTTACAGATACGTCAGAAATACTGACGTATCTGTAACTCCTTGCGACATGATAAGTCATACTGTAAATATGACGCACCATTGGTGTCGCAAGGAGGGCGCAAAGAAAAGTGATGCATTGCTGTTTTATCACAGCGATGCGTCACTTTTCATAAATGAGGCCCTTTGTGTTTTGGAAAACTTCACTGGACCATTGCAACTCCCCCCAGGGTTCCACCACGATTCAGAAGGAGAAGGGTCACAAAGGTGACACATTCTCATTGGAAAATCAGTTGCCACCCCAAATTGGAAGTTGATAACTTATCAATGGTTTGTGACTGGAGTTATAGACGCAAACCATTGATACATACCATACCTACTCGCAGTTTGCAACATCCCTTACAGACCTCTTCCGAATTGCGGTTCATTTTGGATCAGTAACCCCAATTTGAGAATCTTCAGGAAAAAAAATCACAAAACACTGGTTCTAACCGTGGCTTTCACACTTGATTGGAAAATCATTTGATTCTGAGTAAATTGCTTATCTGACAGTGCCTCAAATTGTAAATGTGTGAAAACCTGCAATTGTGTAAAAGTGTGCCACCATTCACAATGTCATGTAATAACTAGTTGTCTGGTGTGCAGTGTCAGTACTGTTTAACAACTCATTCCTCAACCCCACCCTCGTTTAACCTTTTACATATATAGTGTGGATTCTCCTGCAAAGATGTTCTCTGTAAATTCCCCGCCACTTAATAAAGCTTGGTCTGCACTAATTGAAATGCCAACATAAAATAATAGAGATAAGATCTGCTTTGTGGCCCATCTGAATGGATTTCATGAAGAATCAGGCGAAGCACATTATGCTGATAGCAACATAGGTGCAAAAATCCTCACAAAGTATTCAAGACTGAATCTAAGGTGCCAGCATTTCTGAAGAAAATAGCTCTGGATTTGACTCAAAATGCTAAATATTTCTTGGTCCTTTTGTAACTATAACTAAAAAGACGTGTGTAGTATCCTTCTCTTCTTCTTCTTAGGTCATAGTAAAGAATCTCTAATGTGATTTGGAACTTTGACTGTGTTAAGGTATATAATGTATTCCTTTAAATGTGGTGGTTGGAGATTGGAGCTGGTGGCTGCAGGCTGAGGTTTATGGATCCATCCTAATAAAGAAGACACTTGTGTACATTTCCTGTGTACACCTCCTCTTTACAACCTGCAGCCATTAGGAGTAACCATAAAAGATCCCCATTCCTCCCAATACACACACCCACGTTCAAAACATGCTTCCTGGGCCTTTAAATCAAAGTTCACATACCAGATAGAGGGCAGAACTCAGAAAAAGCATTTAGGCGACCAGTAGTGCCATACACAGTTGCTAGTCACAGGATAGCTAATGGAGCTGATTTCTTGAGGGCTTATTTACAAGCCCCTTGCACCACTGGTGCATCACTTTTAATATGGCAAAAAGTGGCGTACCATTGGCTGGAGGGGTTTGTAAATAAACCCCTTGGAGCGGTGTACTGAAGTTTACACATTTGAATGATGGCATTTTAGATTGATAGTGCTTGGAAACAGCATGTGTGTAGTATGCATCATCATTTACAAGTTATTTTTAAATGTTATATCCACTTTAGCTCCAGATAGCTCCATAGTTAATGACTTGTTCCCTGGGTAGTAACACAGACCAAAAAGAAAAACAATCTGTGATAAACCCACTGTTGAAGAAAAAAATCTGCTGATCCTTAAAATGCAGCCAACTACTGTCTGACCCTTTAGCAGCCCTTTACCAACCAGGACCAAACAAATACAGGAAAAGTTGGAGACCCACACCACTCTCCTTGATCATCTGTTTGGGATCAGTCCCTGCCAGAGACTTGTTATCTACTGATCGACATCCATCAAACTATCCTCATCAGATGGAGATCAGCACATGCATGTAATCCTTCTAGATCCGTAACTTAAATTACAGTGGATTACCAGATATTTAGAAAACGCCTCCATATATAGGCAGGGGTGAAAGAAACACATGAATCTTTCTTGTAAATATAAAAATTGAAATAAAGGCTGAATGAGTCCAGTAAATCGTATCCAGGCAGCTCTATGGCCATTCACTGTGATGCCTATTGCTGCAACTATTAAATGTATATATTTGTAATCTATCTGTATCGTGAATGCACTCACTTATTTCATTAAAATCTAATTAATTCCTCTCTTATGTTCAAAGATGAGATAATGTACCTCACAAAGATACTGCCCTCAAAAGTCCAAAAGATTAAAAAAAGAAAACAGTGCACCACATCACAAACTAACCATATAAAGTCAAAACCCAGGGCCTTATCTATGAAGGCCTTGCGCCGCCGGTGCGTCACTTTTAACATGGGAAAAAGTGACGCACCGGCGGCGCGATACCTTCATAAATAAGGCCCCTAAAGCCCAGTATGTGAGCAATGGGGAAGAACCTCTAAATCAAGCTTCTCTGAAGCGTAACTTGCAAGCTACCAGTAGCTCCAACTACCTGTAGGTAGCTCTCCTGTGTACAACTCAGCCCACTAAAATAGAACCATTTGCTTAGTTCAATTAAGGTGCTTGTACCGAAATTGAAAAGTCTGTAGTTGAAATGAAAATATATGTATTTTCAGAACTCATAAGCTGATGTTTAGAGAAACATGGTTGACTTTCCAAAATGTATTTAAATCTGACATTTTAGTGATGGTCATCTTTTCTGATGTGATCACTGTTACAACATTAATACTGGTAGCTCACAATAATTTTCATGAAAAAAACTAGCTCTTATTAGAGAAAAGGTTGGAGACCCATAATCTAGACCCATAATCTAGGATGATTTGTTTTTTCCTACCTGGGCCACCAGACCTTGGTTTCATGTCATTAGTTCATTGATTCACCATAAAGAAAGCAAAACATGCAAAGTAAATCATTAAATATCTTCTGTGGAGGAGTGTGAAAGCACTTCTTAAAGATGCTTGATGTAAGGCACTCTTGAGATCATTGTGCAATCACCCACAATGATGTGAACAGTTTGAAAATAATTTGTCATGCAACCTAAATAAAACATAAACTAAACACATTGCAAAATATCAAATACATAAGTATATTTCCCAAATCTTACAGAGACATTGTAGAAATGTAAATTTTTATTTTATTTCATTTATTTCTGAAGTTTTATATAGTGCGAACAAGACCATTATTGATATCAGAGAGCTGTACAGCATAACAATAGCAAATACAAAGAGTCATTGGATAATAACACAAGCATTAAAAATAGCTGTCATAACAGACAAGGTAAGGTAATGCAGGGAAACAGAGGAATCAAAGTGGTATGGATAATTGCATCAGATCAGGAGACTATTCAGTAATCTCATTTTAACTTCTTTTTTTAAAAGATTTAGGGCCAGATGTAGGTAAATCCGATTTACCGACTTTTAAATACCGAGTCATACCGATTCGGTATTTAAAAGTCGGTAAATTGGAAGGAGGCAGATGTAGGTAAAAAATTACCGAATCTGTAAGAGTCGGTATTTACAGATTCTGTAAATACCGAATCTGTATTTCCCATTGATTCCTATGGGCCTTGAAGCCCATAGGAATCTTTGTGAAATACAGATTCGGTATTTGCAGAATCGGTAAATACCGAATCCTGCAAGGGTGCAGGGGGTGTCACTTTGACACCCTCTAGCACCCCAATTCTGGACTTGTGTGCAATGTGGCACACAGACATGCCCTAAGGGCATGTCTGTGTGTCACATTGCAAGGTGTGCATGCACAGATGTGCATGCACACCTGAATTCGGTATTTTACCACCCAATAGGATTGGGTGGTAAAATACCGATTTTTAAGGGCCTGTGGCACTCTTATGAGTGCCACCTAAATATGGTTTTTCTGAATCGGTAAATATACCGATTCGTATTTTACTGATTCTGTAAATTTACCGATTCGGTAACTTTACAGAATCGGTAAAATATAGGCCCCCTACATCTGGAAACCCTAATACCGGTCGGTAACGGCCGAATTCGGCCGTTACCGACCGGTATTAGGGCTCCTACATCTGGCCCTAAATGAGGGGTTGGTCCTGGTCTCCGGAGGAAGTGAGTTCCACATTTTTGGGGCAATTACGGAGAAAGTTCTTTTGAAAGTTTTCTTTTTTTATGAACTTTTTGGGGTTTCAGGAGAAGGTAGCTAGTACTACAGGAGGATCTGTTCCTTTTCAATAGAACCAGTTTCTGAGTCAAGTAGCAAGGAGTGTTGTGGTGTATGGCTTTGTATGTCATGCAGGCTATTCTGAGGTGGATCCTCCATTCACAAGGAAACCAGTTCAGGGAATGGAGAACAGGAGTGATGTAATCCTTTTTTTTTGTGCCTGTGATGAGCTGTGCAGCCACATTCAGGGTAGCCATCAGCGGGGCTAGTTTTATATTCAGTAACCCAGCAAGGGTAGCATTCCCATAGTCAAGTTTGGAGTTCACAAGTGCTTTAACCTCTATTTTGAAAACTGTGTTGGGGAAGAATGGCTTTAGTTTCCTTTTATGTGTGAAGTTGGTAATTGGCCCCTCTAGTTGAAGCGCTGATGTGATTCAGCATGGAGAGGTTACCGTCCAGTGTTATTCCTAGGGATTTTGCTGAATCCACAATATATGGAGTACAGTTTTAGGTGGTGAGAAGTGGGAGCCAGTCTTTGATGTTAGAGGTGGAGAGATAATAGGAATTCTTTTTTGAGGGCTTTCAGTTTGAAGTGATTAAGAGTCAGCCAATGTTGAGTTTTGGTCAGGATACTATTGAGAGTGTTGATGTCATCCGGAGAGGCAACCTTCATGTAAAGTTGCTCATCATCAGCGTACATGTGGTAGGAGATATTAGAGAGCTTGAGGATTTCGGTTAGGGGTTCCATGTAAAGATTAAATAGGGTGGGGGAAAGTGAAGAACGTTTGAGTACTCCGTTCATGTCAGACGTCTGATCAGATAAAGCATGATTGATAAGGACTCTGTGAGATCTGTTTTATAGGAATAAGTGGAAACATTTTAAGACAGTATCGGAGAGACTCATCCTGTGTTCTAAGAGGTTCAGGAGAGTCTCATGTTTGACCGTATCAAACACTGACAATAGGTCAAGTAGGATAAGAGACACAATTAATTTTGATTGAGTAAGCGTAGAGCGTCACCGACAATTTGGACAATGGCAGTTCCAGTACTGTGACCTGGTCTGAAACTAGATTGACAGTAGTCGAGGAGCTGGTGATGAGCAATGTGTTTGCTCAGCTGTTGATGAACACATTTTTCCAAGAGTTTGGCTAAGCTTGGCATGCCCTAAATGGGGCGGTAGTTGTTGGGATCCGAAAGGTCAGCGTTGGGCTTTTTTAAGATAGTGGTAACTTGACCATTTTTTAGACAGTCTGGCCTTGTGTAAGGGAGGCATTGATAATTCTGGTCTACAATTGTATAATGAGGGTTGAAGTCTCATTGAGGAGTTTGGAGGGGAGAAGGGCATTGAAGTTGTTGGAGTATTTTGTGGAAGTCAGTAACTTTAAGATGTCATAATTATCACATGTCTGAAATATGGGCCAGAGGCGTTAGTTTTAGGTTTGAGGAGCTGGTTGCCCGGACACACTTCCTGAGCAATGGAGGTCTGCTTTGTCGAGGTTTCAGTCGGTAAGAGGTTCACAGCATTTCGGAGATCATTGTTAATTGATTTTCTCAAATAAGAATGAGGAGAAAGTTTGACAGGTAGTGTTGTAGAGTCTGACGTGGTGGAATTACATTTCCCAATAGATTGTTGTTTAACCAATTTGAAGAGTTTTATGGGACGGTTGAAGGGTGTGGCTAGTTGCTGATGGAAATATGATGATTTGGCCCTTTTGATGCACCTATTGTAGGCACTTCTTTGTATCCACTGCAATTTAAGGTAAGTCAGAGAAGGGGACAGTGTCCAAGCTCTTTCTATGAGTATGAGGGCATTGTGTTCATTGTTGAGGCTACTGTTAAACCAGGGGTTGGATCTTCTTATTGGGACTCTCTTTAATTGTTTTCGGGAGATGGAGTCAAGGATGTTGGACATAGAGTTAAAATAGTGCTTAGTGAGGTCTTGAGCATGTACCATTTTGGTGGGAGGGGATAGGAGATTGTAGTTAGTGGCAGATAGCAAGCCTAGATTGAGATTGAGGGTGTTTCTAACCCAATGTTTTGTTTTCATGGGCTGGCCTTTAGAGATGGTTACCTTTCCAGCTATAGAGGAGGTGATGCAGTGATGGTCAGTCAGCCACAGGGGGAGATAAAGTCCGAAAGGATGGCGTTTTTCTTGGCTATGATTAGTTTTTAATTTGTTTTATAATGATTAAGTCTAAGATGGCCCCTTTAATATGAGTAGGGCTGTTGCAGGCTTGGAGCAGTTCACTAGTCGATTGTTTGAGTCAATCCAATGAATGTTGGAGTCACCTAGGAAAATATGGTTATTGTGTGATGCATTGTTGATATAAATGATCACCATGGTATATGGGAATTGTAAAGCGTCACCTAAAAACATGCCCAATATATCATAGTAGTACTAAATAAGAAACAAATAATGAGTAAAACTCAGAAAAGGACCAACACTTAAAACAAAAAATGTAAAAACCCCACACATAGGAGATAGTGAAATAAAAACAGCAAAAGAAAACAAGCGTGACAACTAGTTGTTGGTGACAAAATAAAACAAAATCTGAAAAGACAAATAAAAAAACATGCAACCATTAAAAGTGTTAGCACAAGGAGGCAGTGTTCATAGCTTCACTTCAATGTTTACAAATTTCAAGTAATGTTGAGCAATCAGGTAGCAGGTGTTATGGCATTGCAAGTCCTACTCAGCAGGCAAAGGTAACCCATGAATGTATTGACCATATGTTGTACTGCACCATAACTAACTCTGAAGATGAACAGTCAGCAAAAAATTGCAGTCCCTTGATATCATTGATTGGCACTTATTTTCCAATAAAAATAAATGCCCAAATCCCACGTCTGCACCTTTTTTCCGGAGTTGGTGTTTATATCAACCTTTGGTCCTCTTCCCATGCCCGCAAAGGGCAGAGAACAGATTTCTATATCTAGTATTTCTGTTGGTCAAAAGAGCGATTACAATGGCATAGAAATCAATAGATGCTTCTTCACACTGACAGTGGTGTAAAGTTGTCGAAAAGAGGACTGTCAGGGAGAGCATAGCCTTACACAGAGAGGTAAATAGAAGCTTCCTTTATATTTATCTCTTGACTGGTGTGTTTCTGCCTATCTGATTTTCTTTCAGCTTACCACTCAGTTTTGTCTGTGACTATCTGTATACATCCATCCAACTGACCCTTAGCTCACATGGGACAGTTCTTGCACAATAATACTGCCATAGCTAACACAGATTATGTAGAAAGTTGTAGAAAATGACCCCCTCACCCCTCACCTGGCAGTGCACTCACCTGGATAATCCATTACTCACTTAGATTAGGTTGAATGTTGACAATATCTCTCCTCACCCTACAAACCATCTTTATTGGGAAAAACCCTCATCTTACAACCGCACTCCCACAAGCATCCCCTATGGAAACACTTTGTTAAGTAAACTCATAATTCCAGACAGGAGTTTGCCAAGGGGAACACAAAACCCCAAGAGACCAGGTAATTGGGGGTCAATTTTCTAAACAAACTCCCCAAGGGGTAACTTATTCTGCTGCTTCGTGGACTTCCACGCAGCTTTCGACCTGGCGGACAGGGAGCAGCTGTGGTCAACTTTGGTCGGGTATGGAATACAGGGGGACCTGTTAGTGCTAATCCAATCACTGCATACAGAAAATTGGGCACAGATAATATTGGATGAGGAGGGAGGATTGTCTGAGAGAATCCCAATTGGAAATGGTTTAAGGCAGGGGTGTGTTCTTGCCCCCCTACTGTTCTCCCTGTTTTTAGCAGAGCTGCCCCAAAAATTAAGAGAGGTTAGAGGGGCGAACCCAAAACTGGGAGGAAACCAGATATCGTGCCTTCTCTATGCCGATGATTTGATGATTATGGATCAGACGGAGATAGGCCTCCAGAGAAAATTAAATAGGTTTAAAGAATATTGCACAAGTAAAAAATCAGTAATAAACATGGAGAAGACAAAAATTGTATGTTTTGGAAGGAGGAAAACGAAGTTCTCATGGTACCTTGGCACAGTTCTGCTTGAGAGGGTATCTGACTATAGATATTTGGGAATATGGTTTTCTGGAATGCTGAAATGGTATACACACTTGCAAGCACTAAAAATTAGGGCATTGGCATCTGTGAAAGGCCTAAAAAAATGCAATAATACATATGGAGAAATGTCGGATAGGCCGGTCTTAAAAGCCTACCAAGCAATGGTCCACCCACATTTTTTGTGTGGAGCCGAGATTCTTTACCTAAGTGGTAAGACCTCATGGGATAGAGAGGAGGGAAATATACTAAAAAGTTTATTCCTGCTGACTAAATCGTCTATGGTGCAGGCAGCTAGACTTGAGCTGGGAATTACCTCCTGGACAATAACTGCTTGTATGGCCCTTGTACGTTTTTGGCAGCGACTGGGAGCAGGTGAGCTTCTTAAAATCTCCCAATGGGCCAAAGAGGAAGTTGCCACTAGCGAGTTACCCTGGGCAAAATAGACTAGAGCATCAATAAGCAATGCATATGGAATACTCGATCTGAAGGTATGTCCTCCTCAAGACAACTCAACAATAGGTAAGAAAGAATTAAGGCTTCAAAGGTCCGATATGTCCCGTATATATGATCAGGAGTACCTTTTACATAAAACCTTGGTAGCCCACATGACATTGTCCTGGGAGATCGATCAAAATTTCCCCTATGTGGACCGGCTACCAAGTTACAGTCTAAGGCGGGAAGTTTTAAAAATGCAAATTTGGATAAACCCATGCTATGCGAATAATGGGGTCCGAAACTTTATGATAGGAGGTAATGGTAAATGCACTTGTACATTAGGTACCACCAGCGATATTTTACACATTTTACTGGATTGTATGAGGTTTTTAGATATACGAAAGGAGTTTTTATGTCCGAATTTTAAAAATTATAAGATTATGAACAGGAGGCAAGCCGTTAACCTTCTGGTCGAAATGGGAAATTTAGATATAGCCTGTGCTCTGGGGAAATATATGAATAAAGTCAAGGTGTTCCTCAAGAGCACACAGAAAGTACTAGAAAGGCTCCTCCTTAATATTACATAAAGGTGGAAGAATCTGTATATGTATGAATTAAGTGATTTTAATAACTAAGAATTTTATAATACTCTGATTTTAAAAAGAAAGTTAAACTATATGTATTTTGAGGTGCAATATGTTTTTGATACCGCTGTTTTATGTCTTGTTGTTCTCCTAATAGGATAAGAGGTAAATCGTACTTTTATGGTTGTAACAAACCCAATAAAGTTTTGTTTGACTTGACTTGAACTCCCCAAGTGTGTTAGCAAACACATGTGTTTTTGAAATGATATGCTAGTGAGGAGATTTACCCAGATTTTATGCTGTGTTTGCCTCACAAAAGTGACCTAAATTGGTGCAAAATCTTTTTTTTCCGATTTACTTTCCAGCGCTAAACTTGTTTAGCACTGGAAATAACGTGAAAGCAACCCAAATCAGAGCATAGCACTGCTTTGCATTACTTAGCATCAAGGGTGTGTAACTTGGGTGGAGAATGGGCATTCCCATGCAACCACCCAAGGTTTCTGACATTAAAATCAATTTAATAAATAAAGGTTTATCGTCAGAAAAATGTGCCTTTTTGAAGTCGGTGCAAAGAAGGAGGAATACTTTAATTTCCCTTTTTGACTTTTAAGTGTGCTGCACTGTACAGCACACGTGCATAGAGGGAAAATGGTTTAAGCCGGTCTGTGCGTAGTATTTTATACTGGAAGGCTACCCTTCCAGTACATAACCTAAGCTAGACTCACTGAGACACCCTTGCACCCTGGCACGCAGTTGTCTCCATGGCGCACAGCAGCTGATTTCAGCGCCGGCTGTAAGGAGAGGGGTCGAGAGTGCCTTCTTTCAGTAAATTTCATGCAACGCAGCATTTACGGTGCTGCGCTGTGTGAAAAAGTGGTAAATCTGCCCCTAGATAACAGGATTGAGACACGGGCACAAGGGGACAGGAAATGAGGACAGAACTAATTTACCATGACAGTGCTGCATTTAGCAAATGGTAGATACAGAGAGAACACTTTGACCAAACTAGGCAACAAATTAAAACGCTTTCTATAGGATTACATAGATCATCAGCATATGTGAATGACACTTGAACTAAGGGAAGACCTCTAATCAATTCAATCGGCCCTGTACTTTATGCAGCTGGATAAAAAATCCTTAACCCACTGGAAAGTACAGTTGTCCTGTATATACTTCTAGGTGTACCAAGACTCCCAAGAAGGAAAACTAACTGATGTAGCTGATATTGATTAGGAGCTAGTTAAACTACCTGTTCCCGCTGATGCAAGGCTAAGAACACCCACCCCCACTTGGGGTTCTCTAATTGTAAGCAATAACCTATCCTTTGCCTTCTTCATGCAACTGCAGGGAAAACTCAGCATCCAACACATTATTCGTCTGAATACACAGAGTATGACCTGTCCAGAGGCAGCCCCACAGATGACCCTCCATGGGCAAATCCACAAATGCAGCCACATAAGTAACAAGCATTTGCAATGCAATAGGTCTCACATTTACGAGTGTTTAAGCTTTTGGCATTGTAAATGACAATGCCTTTTATTTATGTGTTGTTTTTAAAACAGATAAATAAAAGGCATTGTCATTTACAATGCCAATAGCTTAAACTCTTGCAAATGCGAGACCTTCTGCTATTTGAAAAAATAGTGCTCGGAGGCTGTAATTAAAGCCTACTGAGTAGCAACACTCGTTACAGGGGGTGTCGCCATGGGAGGTTACAAAATGAGACAAGGCGGTAATAAGGAACGACTACTAAGCCTTTTGGCCATTGAACAGCCACAGTTTACAGTGGATAATGACACAAGCCAGTGAAAAATATGCCGAAAGTGGGCAGAGCTTCAAATCCCTACCTCAATGCTTCATGCCTCGCAGAACAGCGCATGCGCTGCCTAGGCTCGACCTAAGAACTCTAAGGTGTCAAGTAGTGGACCGGTGCTATACATAAACCACACAGCCTAATGCAACAGATGCCGGAAGCGTATCCAAAGGGCCAAAAAAGAAAGCTTCTACACTGAGGATGCAAACTCTAGAGCGCAAAGGAGCCAGGTAATGACACAGATGTCTTACAGACGAAATACATTTCACATTTGACAGAAGATGATAAATGTCTCTGTAACTAAACGGACTATGAAAAACTGATGCGCTCAAAAATAAAACATTGCAAAATCAGAGCAACATAAACACATGCAGGATCTCACTTGTGATACCTAAGTAGATGGACTCTAGTAGCATCTTCTGTCCTGAAGGGATTGTAGTCCCTGTGCAGTGACCTAACTTTAGACCCCTTGCTTCATGAGAACTTCAGACCCATCTCCCTGCTTCCCTGGCCTGCCAAAATCATCGAGGCACATGTCAACAACATCTTATCCGACTTCCTCCTCACCAATAACATCTTGGACGACTCCCAGCACGGGTTTAGAGCCGGTCAAAGCACCGAGACCGCCTTGCTCAGTGTTTCAGAGGATCTCCGTACCATCCTTGACACCGGCGGCACGGCAGCACTGGTCCTGTTGGACCTCAGTGCTGCCTTCGATACGGTGTCACACGAGGTCCTCTTGACGAGATTGGAGGAAATTGGAATCACAGGGACAGCCTTGGGATGGTTTAGAGACTTCCTCTCCAACAGGTCTTTCAGAGTCTCTACCCCCCCTTACATCTCTGGGGAACATAACATTGGACAGGGAGTGCCGCAAGGTTCTTCCCTGAGCCCCACCCTGTTCAATGTACATATCCGCCCTTTGGCGGAGGTGGCTAGAAGAAACGGACTTGCACTGGTATCCTATGCAGACGATACCCAGTTGGTGGTGGCACTTAATGACAACAGTGGTCTGGAGGCCCATCACTTTAAACAGATACTCACTGACATCACCAACTGGATGACGGCGAATTTTCTTCAATTAAACGCCGGGAAAACGGAGATACTGCTCTTGGGGAAAAGCACTTCGTCCTGGGGTGACAACTGGTGGCCTGATGTCTTAGGCCCACCCCCTATGCCAAAGGAATGCGTCAAAAACTTGGGAGTCTGGGTGGACTCTGCTCTAAAGTTCACTCACCACACTAAAAAAGTAGCTGCCACGTGCTTTGGCATCCTGCGTAACATCAGGCCCATTCTGAAGTTCTTTGACTGCCGCACTCGCCAATTAATTGTCCAGGCGACCATCCTTTCCAGATTGGACTATGCCAGCTCTCTCCTATTGGGGGCAAATCTAGCTGAAATCACTAGATTGCAGAGAGTTCAGAATGCGGCAGCCAGGGCTCTGGTAGGTCTCCCGCGCTATTCTTCGGTATCTGGAGCCTTGAAAAAACTGCACTGGCTCCAGGTGGCCAAAAGGGTCCAGTTCAAGGCATTGTGCCTAGCTTTTAAAATCCTTAAAACCTCCTCCCCCCCAATGCTTCGCCCGCTTTTGTCAGAGTACATCCCTAGAAGATCGCTCCGTTCAAAGGGGCAGCATCTTGCGATTATCCCCCGCACCAGACTGGCCAGAGTGGGCGGCCGATCCTTCAGCTTCCTAGCTGCCAAGTTATGGAATAGTCTGCCCGAAGCTATCCGTGGGATACAGGATCTCTTAGCCTTCAGAAAGGCTGTCAAAACTCATCTCTTTCAATAACTGTCACATTTTCTGCGCCTCTATCTCTCTGTAAACTGTCTGTTCGCAGCGCCGGGACACCCCTTGGCTGGGGCAGCCGTGCGCTATACATATCACCATAACATTAACATTAACATTAACCTAGAGAAGGAGAATATTAGAACACTGTCTACACATGCCATCGCGACCCTGGACCTCAATTGAGATCTTAGAAGGAATATTCTGTCCTTCCCAAGGGCGGCTCTGCAGAGGTACAAGAGGTTAACAGACAGAAAACAAAAAAAGGATCATGTGAATATGTAACTGATTTGTCATGCCAGCCGGGGGGAAATTAATGCTACGAGACAGAGAACTCTCCAGGGAATTGTGCAGACACTAAACCCATTGAAATGATATGTTGGGCCAAAAGACAACAGAAATACAAGTAAGCGCCCATTTATGTCACAGCCCAAGGCCCACAATATCACAGATATTGCCAACGAAAGAATAAGGTTACATGAGTGCCCAACACTGAAGCAGGTGAAATTCTCTTGAGCACAAAAGGACACAGATGGACTCATGGTGAGTATTTAATACCAGAATATTAATCAATCAATCAAGGCATTTGTAAAACGCACTACATACCTGTGAGGGTCTCAAGGCGCTAGGGGAGGGGGGAGGGGGGGTTGCTGCTACTGATCGAAGAGCTAGGTCTTGAGGAGTCTTCTGAAGGCCAGTAGGTCTTGGGTCTGCCGTAGGTTGGTGGGGAGGGTGTTCCAGGTCTTGGCGGAGAGGTGGGAAAAGGATCTGTCGCCGGCGGTCTTTCTTCGGATGCAGGGGACTGTGGCGAGGGCGAGTTCGGCGGAGCGGAGTTGGCGGGTGGGGGTGTCGAAACTGAGTCATCTGTTGAGGTTTGCTGGGGCTGTGTTGTGGAGAGCTTTGTGTTCGTGGATGAGGAGCTTATAGGTTACCCTCTTGTTGACAAGGAGCCAGTGCAGGTCTCTTAGGTGGGTTGTGATGTCACAGTGGCAGGGGATGTCGAGGATCAGACGTGTCGAGTCGTTCTGGATGCGTTTTAGTCGTCTCAGGAGTTTGGCTGATGTTCTTGCGTAGAGGGCGTTTCCGTAGTCCAACCTGCTGGTGACGAGGGCCTGGGTGACTGTTTTCCTCATTTTGGTGGGGATCCACTTGAAGATCCTGCGGAGCATTCGGAGGGTGTTGTAGCAGGATGAGGAGATGGCGTTGACCTGCTTAGTCATGGAGAGGGTGGAGTCGGGGACGACCCCTAAGTTGCGTGCATGGTCGGTGGGTGTCAGGGCTGTTCCTAGCATTGTTGGCCACCAGGAGTTGTCCCAGGCTGAAGATGTGGGGCCGAGGATGAGGACTTCCGTCTTGTCCGAGTTCTGTTTCAGTCGGCTGGTCTTCATCCATTCAGCGACGGCCTTCATTCCGACGTGGAGGTTGGTTTTAGAGGTGTGGGAGTCTTTGGTCAGGGAGAGGATCAGCTGGGTGTCGTCAGCGTAGGCGATGATGTTAAGGTCATGCTGTCGGGAGATGCGAGCGAGGGGTGCCATGTAGATGTTGAACAGTGTCGGGCTGAGGGAAGAGCCCTGGGGTACACCGCAGATGATCTCGGTGGTATTGGAGCGGAAAGGGGGGAGGCGGGCGCTCTGTGTTCTGCCGGCAAGGAAGGATGTGGTTCAGTCCAGGGCCTTCCCTTGGATTCTGGCGTTGTGTAGGCGTGTTCGCACCGTGTGGTGGCAGACCGTGTCAAAGGCGGCTGATAGGTCCAGGAGGATGAGGGCAGCTGTTTCTCCGTTGTCAAGCAGGATTCTGATCGTCGGTGGCAGCAATGAGGGCGGTTTCAGTGCTGTGGTTCCTACGGAACCCGGACTGGGATGGGTCCAGGATGCTGTTCTCCTCAAGGTGGCGGGTCAGTTGTCTGTTGACGATTTTCTCAGTGACCTTCGCCGGGAACGGGAGCAGGGATATGGGTCGCAAGTTCTTGAGGTCCTTTGGGTCCGCCTTGGGTTTCTTGAGTAAGGCATTAATCTCGGAGTGCTTCCAGCTTTCTGGAAAGGTTGCTGTCTCAAATGAGATGTTGATTACTTTCCGGAGATGGGGTGCGATGGCTGTGCAGGCCTTGGTGAAGATGTGGTGAGGGCATGGGTCTAGCGGTGATCCGAAGTGGATGGTGTTCATGATCTTGCTGGTGTCTTCATCATTGGTGTTGGTCCAGGAAAGCAGGAGGTTGGGGCAGGTGGTGTTCGTGGGGGCGGTGGCTGTTGGACGTTGAAGCTGTCGTGGATGTCATCGATCTTACAGTGGAAGAAGGAGGCCCGTGAGTCGCCTTAGTCTTGTGAGGACGGGATGTCGTTTGTGTTGGAGCTGGGGATGGAGAGTTCCTTCATGATGTTGAAGAGCTCTTTGCTGTTGTGTGCGATGTTATCTATGCGGTCTTCGAATGAGGCCCTCTTGGTGACTCTGATGAGTTGATGGTGTCTGCGGTTGGCTTCCTTGTGAGCTGCGTGGCTGTCCAGTGTTTGTTCGCGGATCCAGTTTTTCTCCAGTTTTCGGCATGTTCGCTTGAATGCCTGGAGGTCTTTGGTGAACCAGCTGGCTTTCTTGCTGGTGCGGTTGTTGGAGGGTGTCTTGAGTGGGGCGAGGATTTTGGCGCAGTCATCGATCCATTTTCTGAGGTTGCGGGCGGCGGTGTCCGGATCGGTGGAATCGGCGGGTGGGCTCTGGGCGAGGGTGGTGGTTAGTTGGTCTGCGGTGACTTTGCTCCAGCGGCCCAGAGGCATCTGTTGGGTGCGGTGGTGTGTGGTGGGCTTCCTGAAGGTGAAGTGGATGCAATGGTGGTCGGTCCAGTGGGGTTCGGTGGTGTGGTTGAAGGTGATATGGGAGCTTGTGGTGAAGATGGGGTCGAGCATGTGGCCGGCGGCGTGGGTGGGTGTTGTCACGAGCTTACTGAGTCCGAGATTGGCGAGGTTGTCGATCAGGGTGGTGGAGTTGGTGTCGTTATTGTTCTCGAGGTGGAAGTTCAGGTCCCCGAGGAGGATGTAGTCCGTGGAGGCGAGGGCGTGAGTGCTGACGAAGTCGGCGATGGAGTCGCTGAACTGTGGTCGGGGTCCGGGGGTCGGTAGATGAGGGTTCCTCTGAGGGTGGTGTTGGGGTCGGTGTGGATCTGGAAGTGCATGTGTTCAGCGGTGCTGAGGGTGTTTTCGGTGTTGGTGGAGACTCTGAGGGCGTTCCTGTGGACGATGGCGATTCCTCCTCCTACGGCGTTGGTACGGTCCCTGTGGGTGATCTCGTAGCCTTCCGGGATGGCTATGGCACTGTCTGGTGCCAAGGAGGGGTTCAGCCAGGTCTCCGTCAGGAAACCGACATCCGGGGCGTTGGTGTCAAGTAGGTCCTAGAGTTCGACAGCGTGATTGCGGGCAGAGTGGGTGTTGAGAAGGATGCATCTGAGGTAGTTGGGTTCGTTGGTTGGCAGTTTGGCGGGCCGGGTGCTGGTGAAGCTGCAGTTCCGGCAGGAGAAGGGTCCATGGGTGCGCTTCGGGGCGGCCAGGCAGCAGGTGCATGATCGTCCGGTGTTGAGTGCGTGGAGGGTGCTGGAGTCGTGGCGGAGGAGGTCGTTGTTGTCGTGGCGTTTGCGGAGTCCAGGTGTCCTGCCGCTGGGCGAGGACGGGCGCAGATGGGCTTGCCTTTGGCGCGCCAGCGGGGCAACCGCGCAGTGGTCTGCATTTGTGGGGAAGGGGAGGGACACTCAGCTGGGAGGTGGGTAAAACGGGCGGGAGAACGGGTGCAAGGAGAGGGGAGGGACCGGGAGAGCAGAGGCGGGAAGCGATGTGTGTGGGCGGCGAGGGGGCCAGAAACCAGAGGGAGACAGTGGGGTCGAGCAGAGAGATGGCAGAAATCAAGCAAGAGCGGGCACACAATAGAAGTCTGCAAAAAACAGTACAAATCAGAGGGAAAAAGTGGGGTCAAGCAAGAAATGGCAGAGATAAAGCAGGAACGGGGCACACAATAGTAGTTTGTAAAAAACAGTACAAATCAGAGAAAAAGTGGTAGTAGCTCACAGAAGCCTCGCACCCAAGAGGCAGGGGACCAGGGGCAGTGGCGGATAGCAGGAGCGGTGGGGTGAGTGCGGGCCTGTGACCGAGGTCAAGGTCTCACAATATGTACAGCAGCAGAATGTGCAAATGTGCATGCAATCATGCCACTACTAATGCGTGACCCTTAATTGAGTAACGTCCCCTGGTCACAGCCTGAGCCCCATGGTGAGGGTTGTAGTTATTCACAAAAGGTTTCAAAAGCGGATTCCAGATATTTCAATATATCTTTATTTTCATTTGATTTCTCAAAGTTCATTCTTCATATTAAATCATCCGGACTTCAAAATACATTGATGTTTTGTCCAATGCATTTCGGCTAGGTTATAGCCTTCGTCAGGGACATGTTCTATAAATTAAATAATCACAATTAGGAATCCATCAGAGGCTACATATATCATACATTTTCTATGTCTCATTAGGCAATCAACAGTATGAGGCTCACATTACCTCATGGTTAAACTAAGATATCCAAAAGCAAGTGTAAATAAACTCATTGAAAACATATCGGTGTTTACAAAAGATATACAGATGTCCCTTCACCCTCATGTGAGCGGTAAACTATATGCTAAACATTGCGGATTAATAACATCATAATCTCTTCAAAAAAACGGGTTTGAAAGCAACATCACAAAACCGTTATGACAGCAAGTTATCAAACAAATTAGTCATTAGCGATAATAGCAACCTGTGCGTCTAACCAAGTAGCCAAAATAATTAATAAATGACCGCAAGTAGACTACGTTCCAAACCCGGTAGTACAGGGCTTGGTGCACGCTTACCAGTTCAAGGTAACTCCTGTTCCCAAACGCCATTCCCCAAAAGGTGCTGTCTCCCGACCGAGGTTGGGCGTGTGTGTTAAATCACTGTGTGATTCAATGGGTATCGAAAGCGGACTAAGTCCGGAGGGATTTCTTTAGGGCGGCCATGTTAATTTGGGAAGTGAAACTTAAACATCGATTTTTGGCAAAAGATGTCCAACAGTGCTGCAATGCGTAACGATTTTGATGGTATAACTTGCATGGGAAAATTCCTCCATGAAATTTAAATAAAGACATAAAGGTGAAATCGATACCCTGTCTGAAATATCAGCCAAAACATTTCTGGTATTACGCAGTGACATGAAAAAACGTCATAAACATATACATTCATGAAAACATAAAAAAATCATCATAGTAAGATAACGGGTGAACATTAATGGCAATTAATCGAAATCATGCAAATACTATAATATTGTCCATTAGAAAACGAACTGTCATCAAAGATAGCAACTGAATTCAGTCCGATCATTCATACCAACTGGTTTCAAGGTTTCCAGTTTGAAAATCCAGAAATTTTCTCTTTGTAAAAGAGTTTTATGGTTGTCAACACCTTCTCGTTTTTTCACCACTTCCAGGATAGTGTATCTAAGTTGGCTGATGTTATGTGAAGCTTCGCAAAAATGATTAGCTACTGTCGATTTTGTGTGTCTATTGCGAATGTTTGATTTATGCTCATTGAGCCTGATCTTTATCTTCCTCTCAGTTTTGCCCACATATCCTTGTCCACATGGGCATTTCAATAGATAGACGACATTCATTGAGTCGCATGTTGCAGATACCCGTAATTTTATTTTGTATCCTTTGCTGGGGTGAGTGATACTGTTTCCTCTAATTATGCAGTTGCAATGACTGCAATTGTGGCAAGGCAATGTTCCATGATAAGTTTCACTGACATTCTCCGTCTTTGGTTTAATCATGTTACCCAAGTTTGTTCCTCTCTGATACGCAAATAGAGGAGGTTCCTTGAAAATATCATTGAATTCTGTCTCTTGTGACAATATTGGACAATGTCTCATGATGATGCTCTTAAAAGGTTTGCTTTTCGTTGTGTATTTTGATACAACCACAATTCTTGTGTTTTCCTTTTTAGTGGCTTGAATCAAAAGGTCTTTTCTGTCTTTCTGCGCACATCTGGATTTGGCATAATCCAGTACTTTCTGCGGATACCCTCTCATTTTGAATCTCGTTTCCATCTCCTTGATTCTAGTTTCTGCCATTGCCGGTGATGACACAATTCTTTTCACTCTTAACATTTGCGAGTATGGTAAATGTTTTTTCAAAGGATCATTTTGGAAGCTGTTGTGATGCAATAAATTATTGCGATCCGTCAATTTGCGATAGATATCTGTTTCAAAACGAGATCCTTTCCTACGTATTTCCACATCTAAGAATGTGATTTTATTAGTGTTCATCTCTGATGTGAATTGAATGCGTCCATCACGAGTATTCAACTCATTGATGGCGTCCTTTAATTCCGATTCCAGGCCAGTCCATATTATGAACATATCATCAATGTACCTTAGTATAGTTTTGGTCTTGGATTTCCAAGGTTCCTGACTCAGGATGTGAATAGTTTCGAAGTATTCCATGTACAGATTCGCATAGACAGGAGCTGCCGAGTTTCCCATAGCAGTTCCAGTAAGTTGTAAATAGAACTGCTCTTTCCATCTGAAATAGCTATGAAAAAGTGTGAATTGTAAGAGTTCCATTAGGAACACCTTGAATTCCAGTTCCATCTCTGTATTAAGCAAAGCATGCTCAATTGCTTCAATACCATCTTGGTGGGGGATGGATGTATACAAGGATTTGACATCCATGCTACATAGTATGATCTGTTCATTCTCTTCCATCTGAATCATTCCTAGCTTTTCCAAAAAGTGGGTTGTGTCCTTCACAAATGTCTTCATTCTCATCACATTGGATTGTAAGTGTTTGTCCAACAATTGCCCTACTGGTTGATGTATGCTTCCAACCGTCGACACTATGGGCCGAAAAGGAGGGTGCTCCAAGTCTTTATGAATTTTCGGTAACATATGTATTACCGGACTCCTTGGATGATTGATGCTTAGGAATCTTTTGGTTCTCTCATTAATGATCCCATTCTCAAATGCTTTGTTGATAATATCTTTCAAAGTTTTTGCAAATTGTTCAGTGGGGTTGTAATCCAAAGGTAAATACACTTCTCTGTCCCCAAGATGTCTCTCCACCTCCTGTTCATAATGTGAAATGTTCATCACTACTATGGCTCCTCCTTTGTCAGCTTTCTGACAGATTATATTAGGGTTATTTGCAATTCTGTGAAGAGCATCCGTCTGTTTTTGAGTGAGATTATGTTGTCTTGTTTTAGCCTTGAAGCTAAGTTTAGCTAGCTCTGATTTAACCAAATTCTCAAACGTGTCTAATGTCTTGTGGGACACTGGTGCCTCATATGTGCTGTGTGGTGTTAATCCCAGCAATTGATCCTCTTTGGTGTCATTTCTCTCCGTTACAACGTTATTGAAAAAATGCCTCAGGCGTAGCTTTCTCATAAGTTTATAGAAGTTAACTTCCAACTCAAGTCTATTCGTTTCGGTGGTGGGGACAAATGACATCCCTTTCTGCAATGTTTCAGTGGAGATGTGATCTAGTTTAGTGTTTGAAATATTGATAACTAGATTATTCATGTCGTTACTTTCTTGGGTTTGTCCTTCTTTTTCTCCGCTGCTGCACTTCTGGTATTTGGTGGTTCCTTGTCTTTTCCCTTTACCACTCCTGGGTCTTCTTTTTCTTGTTGGCCCTCCTCTAAAAAAGGCTCTTCTCTTCTTGTTTGTGCCAGGTTTTGCACCAGTCCCGAACTCCCGGGGAGCTGGTTGTCTCTTGTTGGTTGTTGTTGTAGTTGCTGTCGAGGTCTTCCGCCTGTTCTGGGTCTTGAGGATTGATCACTACCAGTCGATGATGTATCCGTACTTTGTGTTTCTGGTTTATTTTGTCTACGGCGGGCATACACCTCTGCCCAGGTGTATACCTCCCCAAGTTTATAATCCACTGTGTCCCGTCGTAGTTTCCTAATTTTCCTATCGTTTACCTCCTGGGTATGTTTTGTCAATTGGACGTTAATGTCCTCCAATATTTTTGCCCAGTCCTCCGATGTTGTGCTTTTAGTGAGTTCCTCAGGTACTGTGTCTATTTCTTTCTGTAACTCCTCCAAAATGGCTGACAGTTCTTCGATGATTAGAAGGATGAGATCTAAAGAACACTTATTCAGGGTAGCGAACCACTTTTCCTTGAACTTTAGTGAATTCTTGCACAGTGAGGGCTTGAGGGCAATTCTCAAGCCCCTAGGAATACGAAGCGCCCTGTGGTATTTAACCAATGTACTCGCATGAAGTCTTTGATTAATTGCCCTTTTCGACAGATAAAGGAGTTGCCTGATATTTTGCTCTTTATTTCTGTGTGAAGTAGTCTCTGATGCTTCCTCATGGATTAACGAATATATACGGGTCGCCTCTTCAGCTGAGAAGGCGAACGTGTCTGCCCGTTGATCTGTGATGTTGAGAATCTCATCGTATTGCATTATTGCTGTAGGTGCCAAGCGTGTGGATCAGGAAAATGGCGACAAGATAATTATTTCACGCCTGCACCAAAAACTACAAAAATCCAATCTGTTAAAGCAGAGATATGCAGGTTTAAAGATTGCAGTGAAAATGGCTTCAAAAACCACAAAGTGGCAACTGTGGATATTTGGTGTTACCAAACCAGGACAAAGCCACAAGTTCAAGCTGACCATGATGGAGCGCACACTGGCTACAGGGACCCAGTTGAGCCTGCTGAACAGGGTAGCATAAATCAGGTTGCGAATCGTTGCAAGGCCCCGCGCACAGAATGCACCGTGCAGCCGAGGCGATACGTCCATTCCGAGGAATTGTGGAGCTGCGATGCAAGATCCTGTGTCAATGAGGATATTCTTTACAAGGGCTTATGATGCGAAGTCTGGCATAGAGGATGTGTCAGTTCCGAAGAGCTGTGAGCCAATGATGTGAGAACCTGCGTTGTTGAGCCTGCCGTCGACAAGAGATTTGCAGTGCGAGAGCCGGCATCGGTAAAGCTTTGCACAGTGGCAGTTCCGATGAGGGCTGTGAGGTCGTTGTGGAGTCTTTGTGCTGGGAAAATCTTTGCACCAGAGGTGATATGGAGGTTTTGCTAGATCGACAGTTGGGCTGGCAGAGCAACTTCGAGCCCTCTTCCAAGGGTCCATGACTGGGGTGGCACAGGTTGGCATGGTGGAACTCACAGTTGCAGAATCCAAGTGCTGGTTACAAGAGACTAGCCCTTGAATTAACTCTGGTAGTCCAGGGTTCAGGTTGCAGGTCCAGTTCTCCTCTTCCAGGCAAGAGGGCAGCAGGTCAGCACAGCAGGCAGCAGTCCTTCAGAGCAGCAATCTAGCAGAGTGGCAGTCGATTCAGAAGCACAGCAGTCCTTCTTCCTGGCAGAGTGTCCACAGGTCCAGAACTGTACTTAAGAGTTGATGTCTGAGGTTCATTACTTATATCCAGTTCTGCCTTTGAAATGAGAGAAGCTTCTATAGGTTTCTCTTGGACAGGTGTCCTCCGTTCCTTGCGATGGCTCCAGACTAACTACAGGGAGTATGCAGCCCTTTGTGTGAATGCAGCACACAGCCTATTCAAGTGTAGGTAGAACTGTGGCCAGTACCTCCCTCCCATCCTGCTAGTGATGGCCCAAACATGCACTCTGCTTGTGTGAGGCTGGCTAGGAGGAGGACACAAAGCCCAACTGTCCACTACAACAAGTCATGTGAACCAGAAAAGGCTACATGCACCAAGTGTCTAAGACAGGAAAATGCCAACTTTCTAAAAGTGGCCTTTTTCAAAATTGTAATTTAAAATCCAACTTCACCCTAAATCAGGATTTTTCATTATAAATCCAAAGACATCAAACATGTATTGGGCATCTGTTCCCATTTAGAAGCTACGGCGTATTAAATGTAAAAAAGATTACTCCAATGTTATCCTATAGAAGAGGTAGGCCTTCGAGAAGTGAAAGACAAATGTCCAACGCTTTAAATACACTGCACCTTGCCCTCTGGGCTGTCCGGGGCCTATCTAAGGGGTGACTTATATGTATTAAAAAGCAAATTTTGGACCTAGCAAAAGGTTTATTTTTCCAGGTCGGAAAGGCAGTTTAAAACTGCACACACATGTTGCAAAGGCAGGCCTGAGACATGTTTGAAAGGGCTTCTTAAGTGGGTGGCACAATAAGTGCTGCAGGACAACTTGTAGCCTTTAATTTACAGGCCCTGGGTACATGTAGTGCCACTTTATTAGGCTCTTATAACTAAATTAAATATGCCAAATGGTTTCAAGCCAATGTTACCATGTTTTAAGATGTGAGCACATGCACTTTAGCAGTGGTAAAGTATGCAGAGTCCGAAAGCCAAGACAAACGAGATCAGCAAAAAATTGAGTGGGAAGGCAAAAGCTGGCAGTTCTAACAGAAACTCTTTAAAAAGAATGCAAATAAAATAAATACAATAAATTATTTTACCTTCTGGCTCGTGGGTGTGAAAAGGATGGTGCCATGATTTGTGGCTTACCTTTCAGCAGCGAATGGGTTGTCACCTGAACACAATATTTGAAACTAACTCCTGCTGAGTTTATCCCAAGTTATGTTACGTTAGGTGATATGTAAAGCACATGGCTGTCCCAGCAAAGGGACATCCCAGCGCTGAAAGTGAGGGAAGGAGGAGAATAAGATGTGTATAGCTACTGAAACAACCTAATCTTTATTGCCTTTCTGAACACCAGGGGGCATATTATCAAGGGGGTTTATCTCCGCTTTTTTGGCTTTAAAAGCCAAGAAAGCGGAGAAAAAATTATCTCCCTATTACCTAGCTGTCGCTAACACCAGTTAGCGACAGCTAGTAGGAGATAGCGCCCATCTTGGGCCTCACTTTGCATGTCAGTGATATTTATCACTAATGACATGCAAAGTGGGCGTGCCAAGATGTTAGAGACTGAAAACAGTCGCTAACATCGCTATCTCCTATTACCAACTTTTGGAGATATTTGCGCTAAGCGCGAATATCTCCAAAAGCTAACACCTGCCCTGAGCAGTTCTTAGCCATGTTATCTAATGGGAGGTGGATAACATGGCTAAGAGCATTAGCTCTGTAATGCATGAATATCGCTGACTTTTCAGCGATATTCATGCATTTCGGCGATTTTTATCGCATTTGCGATAAACTTTGGTAATACCAAGGTTTATTTGCGGTAAAAATCACTGTAGCTCAGCGGTAAATTTTTGTCTCTAACCAAGCAATAGCGATAATTATCGCTATTGCTTGGTAATATGCCCCCAGAAGATTGGGAATACTCCTGAAGTAAAGAACGTTCTCTATAGGGCACAGTATGCATCGGCGCAAACAGCATTTCCCATAAGTCTGCTGAACTCTCACATCATTGGCAATGACAGAGGCCATTTGAGCTTATTGGGTATATGTTTACTCATGATTCATGGCAACGCTGCAAGATACATTGTTGCTGCAGCCAGGCCTTGACATCAGAACTCACAGAAGCTTTGGTGCTTTTTTGTTCTTCCTTGGATGTGAGTTTGAAAGATTGAACTTAGAGAGCTAGTCTAACAATTTGAGTTATGTTTTTTATCTGGGCTGTATATACTTGATGGACTGATATTTAGATATCTTAAAGAAACATAGAAACATAGAACCATTTTTGTTGCACGTTTCCTGGATCTTATTTACTTGATTAAATTGACAGGATCCTTTTTCACTTTCAAAGACTATTGTTATATGTACAATACACATATTATGGGTCAGCTGTTTCAAACTGTCTAGGGCAGTCATTAAGTGGTGACAGTGTGATTAGATAATTATGATGAATGTTTGTTATGGTATAGTTTATGGAACGACAACCTTGAATGCATATCATCGCCACAGAATGGGCACTCACAAGATACAAGGTAGTTAGTTACCTCTGCAGCAAAGGTAGTGAGAGATATGTCAAGGGCTTGAATAACTTTAGGTATAGAGATAACTATTCGTGCTCTAGTTTCAGGAAGATTATTGTTCTATTAATCCAAAGAGGGCTGAGTGGAAAAATAATTTTTGAATACAGGAAGTTGTACTATTGGAATACTCTTTAACTTACACGGCTTAGTGAATCGGCCCTTGAGCTTCCAAATCCATATTTGTAACAGTGAAAAGAGAGCACAATATTCCTATTTGTACTAATTGTAATTTAATTTTTCCTGACTATTCCACTTTTATTCCTGTTTTGGCTGTTTTGCAGCCAATTAAAAGGCATGTAAAAGCATATTACAAGAGTACTATTTCACTAACATCTAAATACTTTATAAATCATTACCACAGAGCCTGAGAAATAGAGATACACTGAATGTATGCCATTGTTAGGTCAAGTTACAGATGGTTCCATTTGAAGAGCATCAAAGGTACACTACATAGACGTCAGTGTTCAGCAGAGTTGGAGCCAGTGGCTATAGGCAGTGTCTTTGTTTTCTCACTTATCCCATTCCCCTTTCCTTGTGTCCCAGTTAAACATTGCTACTGTGTTGGATTAGCTATGGATATGAAGACGCAAGGTTAGAGTTTTCTGAAAGATGGTAGAAATGACAATCAGCATGATATATACAGGGGAAATACAACTCTGCCATTTCCTTCTGAACTCTTGTTTCTAATTAAATTTCAAATTTAAATTCACGATTTTAAGTTGACAGTAGGTGTAATCAAGGGAGGGATTTTTTTCCAAACATAGAACGACAACTCCTGTCCTTTTGCACTCGGCACTTGCACAATGGTATGAATATCATGAAAATGGCTTGAAACCCAACAGCACCTTTTCTTAATAATAACTTAAAGAAGGAAATAGCTTACATGGGATAACTGGAACAGTAGCCAGAATCCCCCAATCAATATTGACATGTCATCCAGCATCATCAAGCTGATCAAGGCCTTGGATAGATAGATAGATAGATAGATAGATAGATAGATAGATAGATAGATAGATAGATAGATAGATAGATAGATAGATAGATAGATAGATAGATAGATAGATAGATAGATAGATAGATAGATAGATAGATAGATCTACCATAAGGCAAGGCTACAGCTCCAGTATAGGAAGAAAGTCAGCATAGGAATTGCCTTAGTTTAGACCTTTTTTATTGCATTTTTCATACCGCAGCAATTAGTTCCCTAATATCAGAACCCAAGTTTGATCTGGGGGTCTTACACCAATCCTGCTAACTATTGCTCACCCCACAAAGATTTTTTGGCATTCACAGTAACACACAAATAACAAACAGTACCTGAAGAAAAAACCGTCTTGAAAGAAGCAAAGCAAACCTGCCACTGGTCACCACAAGGGCAACATAGGAGTAAAATCCCCAACAGTAGTGCTACCTCAAGAAGAGATCTGCTTAAAACCGTTTACTGTCATCGGAGGGTAGGTCTCAGGTACTCATGCTTCTCAAGCAAAAGATGTGAAGTTGGAACCTCCCCAGCACAAGTCCTGAAAGAAGCAAACATGCAGCATTGATCTCAGGGTACAGGACAACAAAAAAAGCATCTGTATGAATGAACATAAAAGAAAGCTGATCTGGGGACTAATTCCAGCAATGTTTGTAGTCAGCGGAGATTCAAGGATCTAGCGCAGCAGACACGGAGTTTAGGCTAAAATCAGAGCCATTTCGCCTATTCCCAAGAGGAGCTGTCCCCTCCCTGCCTCAGCTTCACGACTTGATGGCTTGGTACCAGAATGTCATTGCAGACTATTGTCTGACATACATATTGTGTTATAATTATCATTCACAGAAACATTGTTCAGTTGGAGTTAATAATGTAAAATATACACCCAACGGCACGATATTTTTGTAAACAATATTACTACATTCTATTTGTGTCAGACGATGTTTCTTAATACACTGTTCTGACATGCAAGCCTCTTGATCCTAGAGGGGAGGATGAGAGCTAGCTCCCAGCAAGATCCAATCTTCCAAATACATCCACAGGAGAGACCTGCACAACTGCACCCCTTCCCTCACTTCCAGAGATTACACTGGGGGTGGAGGGAGAGGAATCTTTACACCAAAACAGTCATCAACAGTCGAAGCCCCAAAGTTGTACATCTTGGATGTGGGGTGACTGGAGAGCAGCAAACCTCCAAAAAAAACTAAAGTTCCACCAACAAGAACCCTTGTAGGATTATATAAGCAACTGCAGCCTGCTTCCAACTGCTGAAAAGAACACGACCCCCCCACAACACCCTAAAAAAAAAAAGTAACCCTTCCAAATACCAGCCCCGAGGGTTTCAACAAATGCAGCCCCTCCAAATATTGAAGAAGTGGTACTACCCAGAAGACAAGCAGGGCCTGGAATTGAACCTTTTCAAGTAGCTCTTCTTGCCTCCCATTTTGTTCAACACCACAGCCAGAGCCCCTAGCCTGTTACCCTGTAGAAGGGGTTTGTCCTACAGTTCGGCGTAAACTCCACCCACCTCCACCATCGACCCTGAGACATGGGGAGCAGAGAACTCTACAACTCAAGCCAGCAACTTTGTTTCTTTTCCCCAGGTAAGAGGCAACACCCGGGTCAGGGGCTCTGATGTGGCCTGAGCCCAGTGTCAAGTCCCAGGTCTAAATGTACTGCGTGTTTGATGTAAGCAATTATTAACTGATGTGCTTTCTCTTTGCATTTTGCTGCTTTCAGTTTTGTTTCTCCTCACCATAAATATAACACAGCAAGTAAAAGAATGCAAATTAAACAAACTATGGGCATAGCCAATATGACTATCATTGACAAGTTGGTGCCATGGTAATATATTTGTATTTCTTTATGCAAGCATATGAAACAAGAAATAAAGCGAAGGGTGTGTATCTCAGCAGTCACGTGTACTAACCAGAAAAAGAAACCTTTCTTATTTTTAATGCACATCACAGGAAAATGATTCTTATTGATGCGCCAATGACTTTCAATTACTGTAACCTGAAGACATAATTTGAACAAGCAAGCAAGGGCAATTACAAAACCAAAAAAGCAGTGGCCCATCACTCCTGGCACTGAAGTTCCCTTCTTTTAAGATTCATGCCACCTTGTAACATGACAAATGCCATCACTCACAGTGCAAAAGAACCAGTGGACTAGGTGAGCTCACCCATTCTCTATGCTGTACGCTGTGGTGGCAGAAGGCAAATGGCAATGACAGCTGAATAGACCAATGGATGAAGAGGTCTTATCGAAAGTCTTTGTATGCATGCTTATATGTATGTATTTGTTATGCATTACTTTTTTATTAGATGAGGCTGGTGACACAGCAAAAACGATCTATTCTAGACCAAAAAGTGTATCTATTTATCGAAAGCCTTTGTATGTATGCTTATATGTATGTATTTTTTTATGTATTACGTTTTTAGATCAGCCTGGGCAGTGCATGCACTGCTCTGCGAGGCATGCTGTATTGAAGTAGGGACTTGAAGCTCCGGACACATTTTTCATTGGCTTGTGTCATTGTCCACTGTAAACTTTGGCTGCTCATTAGTCAAACGGCTTAGAAGTCCCTCCTTAGTGTAGCATTGTCTCATTTTGTAACCTCCCATGGTGACACCCACTGTTACGTGTGTTGTTACTCGGTAGGCTTTAATTACAGCTTCTGAGCATTATTTTCTCAAATAGCGTGTTGCATGCTGTTGCATGCAGGACACGCTCTCTCCTTACGCTTTTTTTTTATTTTTATAGCACGCATTTTCAATGCAATATGTCTTGCATTTGCAAGAGTTTAAGCTATTGGCATTTGCCTATTATTTACATGTTTTTAAAAAAACACATTAAAAAAGGCATTGTCATTTACAATGCCAATAGATTAAACTCCTATAAATGCGAGGCCTATTGCATTGCAGACGAATGTTATTAAATGAGGCTGGTGAGCTGTCTGTATGCTAGACTGAAACATGTATCTATTTATCGAAAGCCATTGCATATTTGCTTATAGGTATGTATTTTTATGTGTTACTTTTTTTTTATTAATAGATGAATCTGGTGCAAGACCGAAAATGTATTTATTAAACTAATGATTTGCTCTTTGCATATCTTCTCAGGCAGGCCATACTTCTAAGCCACAGCACAACAGCAGTAGTGTCATTTGGCTAATGCGGACACAATGGCTTCAACCGTAGCACCAGTCAAACCATTTCTGGCGCACACAGATAAAGTAAAGCCCTCTAGCAGCAGTGCAAGCATGCTGAACACTACCAGTAGCTGACTGAGGTGAGTGCTCCCTGCTGCCACATGAAGTGGTGTGGAGGTTACAAGATCGAATCCTAGCAGGGAAGGATCAGCCTTCCATCCTTCTGATGTTGGTAAATTGAGTACCATAAAGTGGCTCCTGATAAGATCTTTTAAATATAGTGCTTAGAAATGGCAGAAGAGCAGTGGAAGGCACTCCGCAGAAAAGCAGGTTGTGATTATTGTACACGCAACTGCAGAAGCAGCACCGGTGCATACCTTCCCTCACACACACACACAGAACAGCAACCGCATAGTGTTCTCAAATACAGAAAGGGCAGTAGCACAAGGAGGAACAGTACAAACTTCCCTCACAAACAAACCAGGCACAGCCAAAGCAGCAGAAATTCTCATTTATCTCAGACACAGAATAAACAACAAGCACAGGCAGCAGCAGGACAGCTTTCCTCTGCTTGAAACTGTAAGGAAACCCGGCAGATGGCGAGACACCCATCAGACAGGTGGAGTATGAAATGTATGTCTTTGTATAATGATGCAGCACCCACTCACCCCACCATGTGGGGGCGCACATAAGTTGAAAAGGGCCTCGGTATGTTGAACGTCTGCCAAAGTTATCTATGCATTACCTGTAGGCTTCAAGTCCCGAGTCCTAATTCTCCTTTCCCCAGAGATCCGTATGTAACAAGAAGGCCACATATTAGCATTTCAATTCAAGCCAGAGAGCTTAGTGTCTTTTGTCACCCACTGCAGAGGTCAATCTGTGTATAGAACTGCATGTCACAGGCTCTCACCTGGTGGGGGGCTCAGGGGGGGAATGATCTGCTCAGTCCATGGTTAACAGATATCAGCATCAGCAGCGACAGTTTTGAAGATGCTGTGATGTGTCCCATAGCTCCAAGAGACAGCTGGGGGGTTCATCTAGCATTTTAAAACAGAAGTGTTTAACAAGTTTAGCTTCACACAGGGGGGGAGGGGGTAACTGACAAAGACCAGCCATGTTTGGAGTAAGAGAGCTTTTTTATGGTGACAGGGAGGAAGGGCTAAGACTAGGGACACCGTCCCAGTGGGGCCCATGCGTGAACACCTCATCCTATAGTCAAGGTTAGAAGTGCCACATGTCCTGAGTCACAGCAATGTTACCAAGGCAATGTCGGGGCACCAAGATACCAATCTGCAAGGCTGGGCCCATCCTCCCAAACAAGGGAGAGTGAAACCAGACTGGTTGCTATACGTGGTGGCCATAAAAGCAATGACTGCAGAAGCAGGACCTGCCTAGGCTCATGATGTGATGCAAAGATTAAAACAAAGGGATCTTAAACTGATACAGGACAATCTGTCATCCGGTGAATAGTCTGCCTTAGGGAAAGAGACAGACAGCTTCCGGTCTAGGGATCCGATAGTCATGTCCTCATAGCAAGTAGAGTGGCCACCACCTGAGTACCTGCCCAGGAAGAAACACCAGCTCTGAAAGCACAAGTGACTTAGGAAAGCCCAAGCAATGTCAACGCTAGGTCTAATGATAAATAAACTGAAATGTGACATGAAAAAAAAGCACCCACAGAAGTGTCTTCTTTCCTCCATAAGTTGTGACTGAAAGGTCTGAAGGCCCTGCGCTCTTCTGTTAACATATGTTTGCTAAATAGTGCTCTGCGGTTTGTGTTTTGTCTGTGTTCTTTCAACATTTCAACAGCATTTTTGTTCTTAGTCCAAGAGCACTCTACTCGCCCCGCCGTCGCGTTGCCCTGTACCAGAGAGGAAACAAACAGTATATTTCAGTTGGCAGTGCCAGTGAGAGAAGGCCCCTTCTGCCTGCCTTGCCTGGAGGGGAGGAAAGTTCCAGAAAGTGGCGGTGGCTGTCAACAGAAGAAGTGACTCAAGGTATAGAGGACTGTGCCCCAGCCCCTGGGGTAGCTCTGTGCTACATGAATGATGGGAAATCTCCCCACATTGCTACATACAGACCACCCACATTTACGTCCATATTCTGCATACTTTAGGAGGCAGGAGGCACAGATACCAGTTTACTGCTCCTGATTCGATTTTTTATTGGATGACGAGAAAGGTTTGTGGATCAATGCACCTGCGGCACACCTGTGTGTGCAGCCTTCAGCTAAAAGATTCCAATCCTGCAGGCTCGACTTCAAAATTCACCTTTGGAGGTTGTTTAAAGGAGCGCCATTGGGCTGGGCTCGAGCGATATCGGCTCTTTGCAGCGCCAAGTTGTTGCAGAAGTGAGGCAGAAAGCACTGTACAAGAAAAGCGGTGTCAGCTCCTCCAAAGCGGCAATGACCAGCCAGCTGGGGCGAGCGGCAGTCTCTTGTGGCGAGGAAGTAAATATGAACATGGAAGCCGGAAACAAGGCCTGCTGTTTGTTCGGTTGTGTACTTAATCTAACACAAACATATTGCCAACCGATAGAAAGGACATCCGAATCCTTTAGAATAATCCTAGGATTTCTTCCCATAAACTGCGAGTTAATCATTTGCAAACGAAAAAATGTGCACACTTTTAAGAATAAATGTAGAACAAGTTGGTGCAAATGATGTACATATTATCTCATTCTTGGTCGCCAGGGTATGAGAAAGTGAAAATAACTTTCCCTCCCATCACACTGGTTTTCATTGGTCCTGAATTTTGAGACAAAAGACTTTGGATAGTCAGAAACAATTTCGTTTATCAGAAATTTAACAGGAATGTGTAGTAGAAAATGTAGGAAAATTCAAAACATAAGGTGTAAACACAATCTTAGCTCACACTCAATTAGTGTTGTTATGTTATTTGGTCATATATTATCTGGTGAGTTGTACAACATTACAACGCATGACTTTAATACGCATCCATTATCACACAATGCATTTAGCACCCATATGACTTTACTATACAGGTCTTTACTACTCATATGCCTTTACCACGCATGCCTTTACAACAAAATGGTATGTATATATCAGGTAACTATAACTGCCGAATTTCACTGGTTTACTACGAGTGAAATCTGAGCCTAACTATAATGTCCCCTTAACCTTTGTTTTTTTCAGTGAATTTCGAAGTGTTTTTAATGCTATTTCCTAACTATTACGTCCCTATAACCTTTGTTTTTATAAGTGAATTTGTAAGGTTATTCAAATTCTATTTCCGAACTATAACGTCGGTGCAAGAGTACTCTGCAAGGGGGTTTTTAGAAAGTTAGGACTCCGGGGGAGCGCTGCCTAGGTTTAAACGTTACAGTGTGTACAAGGAACATAGAGTGTCGTTGTGTAGTGCGTGAAGAGCAGACGGCAAACACCCTTAACCGTCCAAACAAGTCAAAAGACAATGCAAATTAACATAAGTAAGCTCTCGCAACTACATGTGTGTTAACAAAACGAGGTACAATGACCAAAAGGGCAAAAGATGCGCAGAAGCAGGTTCTTTGGTGTGAATCTTCTTGTCACAGCAAGATGTTTATTTTCTCCAGACTTGAGAATAGTAACATTCGCCGACACGTGTTTCGTCGTGTACGGTTGAGTCAACACGACTCCTCAGGGCTTCAACTCCAAATCCAATGTATGGTCGGAGTAAGTCTGGGTCTTGTAAGCACTGTTCTGGCACTAAATGTATTGTATGACTCTTTTATAGTCGGTGCTGTAGAGAGAATGATCAGTAGGAATATCAAGATATGTCTCTCGTCTGTTTGATGCTCTTTTCCCACTGGCGGTGACGATTAAAGACTATGGCGCTGGGTCTCGCTTTGGTGCAAAGCGGAAAGCCGGGAGGGGATTCTAATGATGAGCCACAATGAGGAAACGGGTACGTCCCTCTACGGCGGTATGCCGCTGTAGGCAATCCCTCCTCCGTTGGTTCCCGGCGGTCGTCTCTCGTGTACCCATATGACTTTACTATGCAGGTCTTTACTACTCATATGCCTTTACCACGCATGCCTTTACAACAAAATGGTATGTATATATCAGGTAACTATAACTGCCGAATTTCACTGGTTTACTACGAGTGAAATCTGAGCCTAACTATAATGTCCCCTTAACCTTTGTTTTTTTCAGTGAATTTCGAAGTGTTTTTAATGCTATTTCCTAACTATTACGTCCCTATAACCTTTGTTTTTATAAGTGAATTTGTAAGGTTATTCAAATTCTATTTCCGAACTATAACGTCGGTGCAACCTTTGGTTTTTTAAGTGAATTTCTATTTTTTTTTTAACTAGTAGTCGCGTTTGAAAAATGGTGGAGAAAGGGGCGGGGCTTCTGACCAGCTCACTGTAATCCCATTCTATGGGACCTACTGGAGTTAAAAGGAGGGGTTCTTGGCTCCCAAGGTCCATCAGGATCCAAGTGGACTTTATACACCAACTAGTAGTACAACAGGAGACGCATTTGAATAGTGGTGGATAAAAGAGGCATGGGCTCCAAAGACCTCTATGCAATAACACTGTGTGGCAGAGTGGTGGAGAAAGGTGGTATGGCCGCCAACAACCTCTCACCAATTCAGCTATGTGGGACTTACTGGAGGTAACTGGAAGGGTATTTGGCCGCGAAGGACCCTTAAGAGCCAAGCGGGCTAAATCCCCCAACTAGTAGAGCGCCAGGAGGTTCATATGCAGGTTGGAGGAGAAAGGGGGCGTGGCCTCTGACAACCTCTAGAAATCCCACTGCGTGGGACCTGCAGGAGGTAACAAGAGGGGTAGTTGGCCCCCAAGGACCCCCAGGAGTAAATAGGAGTTCATCCCCCAAATAGTAGTGTGCCAGGAGGCGCATTTGCAGAGCGGTGGAGAAAGGGGGAATGGCCTCCTTAGACCTCTCAGCAATCCCACTGTGTGGGACTTACATAAGGTAACAGAAGGGGTTCCTGGCCCCCAAGGACCCTAAGCATCCAGGGGGACTTCATCCCCCAACCAGCAGTGCACCACGAAGGGTGCTTGCAGAGTGGTAGAGACAGGGTCTGGGCCTCAGATCACCTCTCAGCAAACCCCCTGTGTGGGACTTACTGGAGGTAACAAGAGGGGTTGTTGAACCCCATGGACCCTCTTCATCCCCCAACTAGTTGCTGAAAGGGAGCAAGGCCTCTGCTGACATGTTGGTCCGGCTTTTTAAAATATTTATTATTTTTTTATTTGGGGAGGGGCCACGTGTCCCATCTTCCCTGGACCAATTTCAGCCCGGTGATCCCATCCCTGGGGCCAGGCTTTTTTTGAATGGGGGAGGGTGGGCCAGTTTTTTTTTTGTACATAAATAATGGGAGGGGGGCCCTGGCTGATTTCAACCCCGGGGACCCTGGCTGATTTCAGCTCCGGGGACCTCATCCCCTAGAGCCCGGCCTCTATTGTGGGTGCCCTGGTCCCACCCAGGACACCCACTGGCTACTGATGGGGACCGCAGGGGAGCCTGAAAGGTCCCTGCCATCCCTACTGGCTCCCTTCCTCTTGCAGGAGCCAGCATTGCTTTTACGGGGAGGGAACTGCTGAACATGCTGCTCCCTCTTTGTGAAAGCATTTTTTCTCCGCTTCCAGCAAGCAAGAGCACTCTTATTGCTCTCGCTGGCTAGAAGTGGAGCACAGTTTGCTATGGCTTACCAAGCCATAGCAAACAGCTAGGTCCCAGGGGTGGGCAACCCGGACATAGCAGGAGCCGGTCCTGAGTGTGGTGGTCCCCAGGGTCATTTATGTTGCCAGGAGGGGGGCTGTGCCGGTCCCCTCCTTTCTTTGGGAGGTGGTGGTCCTCTGGGTTGCGGTGGGGCTGTACGCGCTTCCAGCGCATTCATTTCTAAACAAACACCAGGGATGTGGTGGTCCTTGGTGCAATATTAAGCCCCGGAGTGGGCCCATGCGTCCCCCCCCTCATATTAAAAAAATGCCCCCAGGAACTTAATCACCCAGGGGCTGATAATTAATGAAGGGTGGGAGCCAGTGCTTCACTTTTTTAAATTTTCAACGGTATCCATGGATCCAGCTACACATAAAAAAAAAGCTTTTTTGTACCTGCGAGGTTCCTGTGGGAATCCCCAAGAGGCCTAGGGAGGTCAAGGTAATGTTTTTACTGGGACTCGGCACCAGATGGTTGCCAGATGGCTGCCAACACTTCCTAGTTTAAGGTGCTGGCAGCCAATCAGATCTCAGCATGAGATCCGGAGTGGTTGGGGCTCCCCCAAGTCCCTAGATATAAAATTGGAAATTTCTTTAAATTACTCCACAACTACTGAATGGATTTACACCAATTTACAAATATGGTCGATTGCTGGTCCAACAGCTAGCTTTCTGCCAAATTTGGTGTCATTCCGTTCAGCAGTTTGGGCTGCAGTCATGCCAAGAGTTCCTATGGAAATGAACATGGGGGAAATGCATTTGGAACCCTCCCTTTTTCTCGAATCCCGCTTGATGGATCTCCACGAAATGTTCAAAACAGCAGCCGAAGTGAGTGGCTAACTAGTTTTTTAAAATTTCGCTGGGATTCGTCAAAAGAGGCCAAAGTTATTGACAAATGAAAAAATGCTCTTCATATCGAGATACATCCTAACTATAACTACCTACTGGTGACTGCCAGTAGGATATCTATCTATCAATCAATCAAGGGGTTTATAAAGCGCACTACTCACCCGTGAGAGTCTCAAGGGGCTGGGGGGCATCTCCGGATCAGTCCAAGAGCCAGGTCTTGAGGTCCTTCCTGAAAGTGTGCAGGGTTGGGGAGCGTCTGATGTTCACGGGGAGTTCGTTCCAGGTCTTGGCTGCGATGTAGGAGAAGTCTCTCCCACCTGTTCTGTTTCTGCAGATGTGGGGGACCTCTGCCAGGGCGAGGTCGGCGGAGCGGAGGTTCCTCTTGGGTGCATGGAAGGATACTCTCTCGTTGAGGTATTTGGGTCAGATGTTGTTGAGAGATTTTGTAGGCGTGGGTGAGGAGTTTGAAGTTGACCCTCTTCTCGACTGTGAGCCAGTGGAGGTCTCGTAGGTGTTGGGTCATGTGTTCATGACGCGGGGCCCCGAGGACGAGTCTGGCAGCGGTGTTCTGGATGGTCTGGAGTCTGTGTAGTAGAGTTCTGTTGATTCTGGCGTATAGGGCGTTGCCATAGTCCAGTCTGCTGGTTATGAGGGCGTGGGTGATATCTTTCTACAGTCAGGAAGGATGCACAGGCAGTTGAATCTGGTAGCGGAGATGGCATTGATCTGGCGGTTCATGGAGTGGGAGTAATTAAGGATGATGCCGAAGTTTCGTGAGTGGTCTGTAGGAGTGTGGAGGATTCCCGAGGGCGGAGGGCCACCAGGTGTTGTCCCAGGCGGAGGTGCAGGGTCCGAGGATGAGGACCTTGGTCTTCTCTGAGTTGAGCTTCAACCAGCTGTCTTTCATCCAGGCTCCCATGTTCTTCATTCCTTCCTGGAAGCAGAGTTTGGTGTCTTCGGGATTCTTCGTGAGCGAGAGGATAAGCTGGGTTTCATTGGCATAGGATGCAATGCTGAGCCCCTGCTGTCTCACTGTGGTGGCGTGGTAGATGTTGAAGAGCGTGGGGCGGAGCGAAGATCCTTGGGGTACTCAGCAGTTGATATTGGTGCGTTCAGAGAGGAAGGGAGGGATGTTGATCCGCTGGGTTCTGCCGGAAATAAAGGATCAGATCCAATCGAGGGCGGCTCCTTGTATCCCTGCGCCGTGAAGTCTGGCTGCAAGGGTGCAATGAGAAACAGTGTCGAAGGCTGCGGAGAGGTCTAGAAGGATGAGGGCCGAGGTGTGTCCTTGGTTGAGTAGCATGCATATGTCGTCCGTGGCGGCAGGTAGGGCGGTCTCTGTGCTGTGGTTGCTGTGGAAACCAGACAGGGAGGCGTCTAGGATGGAGTTCTCTTTTGTGAATACCCAGATGAAGGTCAGCTGGCTGTTCACGAGTCTCTCAGAGACTTTGGCCGTGAAAGGGAGGAGAGAGATGGGCCAGTAGTTTTTCAGGTCTGTTGGGTTGGCAAGGGGTTTCTTGAGGAGGAATTTATCCTCCGCCCACTACCAGTCATCTAGGAAGATGCCGGACATGAAGGAGGCGTTGATGGTCAGTCCAAGTTTGGGTGCGATGGCGGCAGTGGCCCTGTAGAATATGTGCGGTGGGCAGGGGTCCATTGGGGCTCCTGAGTGGGTTTTCTTCAAGGTAGCGGTGATGAGCTGAGTTTGTCGCAGAGTTCCTGGGACGATGTGGCGTCCATGGCTTCGCTGGGGGGTTTTGTGAACTGCTGTATGTCATTGAACAGTTCCTTGGCGTTGGTCGCGTTGGTCTGAACATTGTCTCTTATGAAGGTCTGTTTGGTGTCCCTTACGTGCTCCTTCATGGGGCTCCTGTGGTTGTTCTTTTCTTCCGTGGTTTTTTGGTTTCGCCAGGTTTTCTCCAGGCGTCTGCAAGAGCGTCTGGCTCCATGTAGTTCTGCGGTGAACCATGCGGCCTTCTGTGGGCGTTGTTTAGCAGGGTGTTGGCGGTGTGCGAGTTTGTCAGCACAGCAGGAGATCCAGCAGTGAATTTCTGTGGCTGTAGAGTTCGTGTCGTTCATTGCGCTGTGGGGGTCTTGGAGGAGGGTGGGGAGGAGTTCCTCTGTGACCTTGCTCCAGCTTCTTCATGGCGGTCGTGGGGGGGCTTGGGTGCAGTGGTGGTGTTGAAGGTGAAATGGAAGCAGTGGTGGTCCGTCCAGGGGGGCTGGGTGATGTGGCTGAAGCAGATGTTTGTTCCTCCCACGAAGATAGGGTCGATGGTGTGTCTGGCTCTCTGTGTGGCCGTGTTGACCAGCTGCTTCAGTCCGAGGTTGTCAAGGTTGTCGAGGAGAGTAATGGAGTCAGGGTCATTGCAGTTGTCGAGGTGGAAGTTCAGGTCCCCGAGTAGAATGTAGTCCATGGAGGTGATTGCATGGGATGCGGTGAGCTCGGCGATGGTGGTTGCTGACTGGGTGCGAGGTCCCGGCGGTCTGTAGATGAGGGTGCCGCGTAGCGTGGTCCTGAGGGTGGGCTGGATCTGGAAGTTGAGGTGTTCTGTGTTGGAGTGGGGGTCGCTCGTGTTGGATGTGGAGAGTCGGAGGGGGGTCTTGTGTGTGATGGCGAGTCCTCCTCCTGTACGGTGGGCGGTCTTTTCTCTGGATCTTGTAGCTGTCGGGGATGGCAGTGACAATGTCAGGGCCGGAGGTGGCATTGGTCTAGGTTTCTGTGTAGAAGGCGGCGTCGGTCGAGAGGGTGTCAATCAGGTCCCAGATTTCTACGGCGTATCGGTGCAGGAAGTGCACGTTGAGGATAATGCATGTCAGGGTGTTGGTGGTGCGTGTGTCCGGCGGGTCTTCGGTGGTGGTATGGGTATTGTCGATGGTGAAGGATCTGTGGCAGGCCCTGCACAAGAGCTCTCCATGGGTGGTGTTCGGCGAGGATCTTACGCAGTCGGTGTGTCTTCCGGGATTGAGTGCGTTGAAGGTGGTAGAGTCGTAGCAGTGGGGCCTGGGAGAGCCAGGGTTCCTGGCTTAGGTTGCGGATGGGCGCAGATGGGCTTGCCTTAGGCACGCCTTCTGTGAGCCCACTGCATGCATCCGCTGCGAGACCGCGCAGGGGTCTGCATTATGTAGGAGAGGGGAGGGACGCTCAGCTGGGAGGCGAGAATGGGCGTGAACAGGAGGAGAGGGGCTGCAGGCCAGCAGCTGCTGATAAACGGGAGATGGGGTCGGCGCAAGGGGGCAAGAAAAGTTAAGCAACACAGGGCTTGAAAACAGGGAAAAAGACCAAATATGACCAATGTAATGACCGATTAAATGCAGCAAACGCAAATAAACCCAAAATGAACAATATTCGGTTGTCAGCAGAAACCGCGTTGTGGCAGGCAGCAGCAGGGGCTCTGCAGCGTTGACGGAGCGCAGGAGCTGTCGGGGAGAGTGCAGGCCTGTGACTGAGGTCAAGGTCTTTCTATCTATCTATCTATCTATCTATCTATCTATCTATCTATCTATCTATCTATCTATCTATCTATCTATCTATCTATCTATCTATAAAGATATATATCTTACCTACTGGCAGTCGCCAGTAGGTAGTTATAGTTAGGACCTAGTTTCCATAGGAATTCCACAACATTCTATTTGGAATAACTTTGGCACCGGTGGACGAATCTTCAGCTCCTTCCCTGAAAGTTTATGGGTGATTTGTCAAGTGGCGGCCGAGAAAAAAGGGGGTCCCAAAACGTGTTTTCCCCATGCAATTTTCCATAGGGACCTTTAGCCAGGGCTACAGCCCGAACAGCTGAACGGAATTACACCAAATTTGACAGAGAGGTAGAGTTCTGTTTGCAGATTGTGCTTTTTGTTAAATGGTGTAAATCCATTCAGTAGTTTCTGAGAAAATCGCAAGTAAAATCATAGCGATATATAGAGACGGAGTTCAGCACGCGTACGGAAATCTGTTCAATTACGAGAGCGAGCTACATGCTGATTGGCTGTGAACTGTCTGTCAACACTCGAAACCAGGAAGTGTTGGCAGCCATCTTGTGGCTCTCTAGAACTGAGTCACAAGAAAACAGTAAAGCAAAGTTGAGAAATAAGAAAAGGGGGTAGGGTAGAGACATTCTGACCCTCTAAACTTGCTCAGGGGGTCGTATATCGATGTTTAGGTTCTATTTTTTATTTTTCAGTTTTTAAAGAAAAATCGCGGCTTATGCGTATGGAAATACATAGAATTACGAGCAGGAGCTGGATGCTGATTGGCTGTCAATACTCCAAACCAGGAAATGTTGGCAGCCATCTTGTTTGTCGGGAGAGCAAAGTCACAAGAAAACAGTAAAAGTAAGTTGAGAAATAAGGAAAGGGGGCAGAGTAGAAACATTCTGACCCTGTAGTCTTGGTCAGGGGGTGGTACATGGATCTTTAGGCTCATTTTTTTTTTTAAATAAAAAATGGCGGGGTACTTGTGCAGTACTTGTACGCAGTGGAAAAGGTGAAAAAAAGTACAAGTTTGTTTTATTCATTACGTCCCAGGGGGGGCAAATTACGGGGGCACCTTTTCTGCATAATGGGGGCTTGTAAGGTGCCCCGAGCACTGGGGAACGGCACTCCTCTGGTTTTATTTTGAAGTATGCAGTGGGGTTACAGTCCTACTGCCCGCAGTCTCGGTGAGTGGCACCCCTGTTGTGGGAAGCAATCGATGACACCAGAATAGATGAAAGATGTATTTATTATGAATGTAACAAGGGCCCACAGGGAGTCAGAAGATAAGGGTGCATTCTCAACAACCCCTCGGGTCTTTAAAAAAATAAAATATGTTTTGAGCTCTCTCTCTCCCCGTACACGTCGCAGGGAACTCTCCATTTCTGGGGCAGTGATATGTAAAATGACCTTCCAGCTCCGGGTACCTGCATTGTCTGGAGTTTTTTATTACTGTTGGGAGGGTGGACTTGATAATACGTCCTTGTAAATTGCCATAGAAGCCTATGTTCTGGTGTTAACATGGGCTTCTACGGAAAATAACAAGGCTGTATTATCAAGCTCATTATCGCCGTTTTATCGTCAGTTTCCTGTCAATAAAATGGTGATAATTTTAACACCGGTCCTTGATAATATGCACCTAAGTTTACAGGTAAAAAAAAGAGCAATGGGCCATATCAACAAAAGGTGATACATTATCGTCTCTTTTATCGTCAGGAAACTGCCGATAAAGCAGAGATAATGGGCTTGATAATATGCCCTTGTGAATAACCATAGCAGCCCAGGTTAACATCAGAACCTGGGCTGCTATGGGAATTTACAAGGGCCTATGGTTTGGGAGGGAGGGTAAAGTATACGGTGTAGAAGGTAAAGATTGGGCCTATGGTATGGTTATTAATGTTGGGAGGGTGGGCTTGATAATACGTCCTTGTAAATTCCCATTGAAGGCTATGTTCTGGTGTTAATATGGGCTTCTATGGGAAATAAGAAGGCCCTATTATCAAGCTCATTATCGTCGTTGTATCGGTAGTTTCCTGCCAATAAAAGGATGATAATTTTAACACCGGTGGTTGATGATATGCAGGTAAGTTCACTGGTTAAAAAAAGAGCATGGGTCATATTATCAAGAAAAGGCGTTACATTATCGCTGTTTTTATCGGCAGGAAACTGTCGATAAAGCGGCGATAATGGGCTTGATAATATATCCTTGTGAATTGCCATCGAAGCTGATGTTGACACTAGAACTTGGGCTGATATGGGAATTTACAAGGGCCTATTATCAAGCCCATTATCGGCACTTTAGCGGCAGTATTCTGCCAATAAAAGCGGCAATAATGTATCGCCCTTTACTGATGATATGGCACTGATGGGCATATTATCAAGGACCGGTGTTAAAATTATCGTTGTTTTATGGGTAGGAAAGTGCCGATAAAATGGCGAAAATGGTCTTGATAATAAGCCCTTGTTAATTTCCATAGAAGCCCATGTTCTGCTGTTAACATGGGCTTCTATGGGAATTAACAAGGGCGTATTATCAAGCCCAGACGCGGCCCATGGAGGGAGTTGCGGTGGGACAGGCGGGCGGGGAGGGGCAGGGTGGGGGGTGATAAAGAACGGAATCTGGATGATTGTAGGCAAGTAAACAATTAAATAAATAAAACAAATTTCTGGCTATATTATCAACAACATAAGGCAATACATTATTGCCGCTTTTATCGGCAGGAGACTGCCGATAAAGCGGCGATAATGGTCTTTATAATATGCCGTTGTGAATTGCCATAGCAGCCCATGTTAATAGTAGAACCTGGGCGGCTATGGGAATTTACAAGGGCCTATTATGAAGCCCATTATCGCCGCTTTATCGGCAGTTACTGGTGATAAAAGTGGCGGTAATGTATCGCCTTTTGTTGATAATATGCCCCTTCATTTCTATTATAGTATGTAAAACTTTCCTTTTTTTTGTGTAGCAGTTCTACTCTCTACGCATGCGCAGCCTCGTTTCGAAGCTCACTTTTTTTCTTTTTCTTCAATTTCAACAAACAAAGCTTTCTTTATTTCAGGCTTTATTTTCCCGGGTCGTGTGCATCATACGCTGTTGTACTTTTGTAATATATTAATAATCGTATTTTATCTACATTTATTTGGAATGTAGTGTCTAGGCGCCAAAAGTTGATGAGGTACTCCGTCCACCGCCATTTTAGTAGTTTTTCACCGTTGTTTTTATTATATCTGTTACTTTCATTTTATCGTCCTCCGATTTTCTTTGTGATCGACAAGATTTCGAGGCAGAGATACCACGGTGTTTGTCCTTAAACTCTGATGTTATCAGACTTGGTCACACGTATACCTAAAAACTAATTTGAAGGACGTTAGTCACAGCCATTACAATGCGTGTTTTTCAACACAAAGACATTATTAAGATTATCGCCGCTTTTATCGGGAAGAAAACTGCAGATAAAGTGGCGATAAAGGGCTTGATAATATGCCCTTGTGAATTCCCATAACAGCCCGAGTTAACACCAGAACCTGGGCTGCTATGGGAATTTTCAAGGCCCTATTATCAAGCCCATAATCGCCGTTTTATCGGAATTTTTCCTGCCGATAAAAGCGTTGATAATGTATCGCCTTTTGTTGATAATATGCCACTTCGTTTCGTGCCCTGCATCGCATTCTGCGATGCAGGGCATAGGATACGAAATTCATGTTATTAATTTAACTGTTTACTTACCTGCAATCATCCACATTCCGCTGTTTATAACCCGCCATCCTGACCCACTTGCCTACCTCACCACAACTCCCTCCACGGGCCGCGACTGAGTCAGTTACTTGTACTTACCTTAAGGATAATACATTTTTTTTAAAGTATATATTATAAAATTGTCACCTGTGGAAGATACAAAAAAACACAGTTACTAGATATATTTTACAACACAAAATAAATTGTAAAACATTTAATTTGCCTTTTTTATTGTTCTCAGAATATATTGAATTTCACTACAAACAGTGAGTTCAATAGTACTCATCACATAACAGCGGGCAAAAAGAGACAATCCATAAGGATATCTTAAAAAAACCCAGTCAACATTCTCAATAACAATATAAACAAGCACTGGCGTTGCCAATAGGTCTCGCAGTAGGAAAGTTTGAGCTATTGGTTGTGTAAATGACAAAGCCCTTTATGTATTCTAAATGATAACAACAGTGAAAGGCATTGTTATTTGCCATTGTAATAGTTCCACCTGTCGTACTGCACGATCAATTGGCAACGTGAGTGTTGTTCGTGTGTGAGTGGCGTTGCGTGTGTGAGCGGCGTTGCGTGTGTGAGAGGCGTTGCGTGTGTGAGAGGCGTTGCGTGTGTGAGAGGTGTTGCCTGTGTGAGTGGCGTTGCATGTGTGAGTGGCGTTGCATGTGTGAGTGGCGTTGCATGTGTGAGTGGCGTTGCATGTGTGAGTGGCGTTGCATGTGTGAGTGGCGTTGCATGTGTGAGTGGCGTTGCATGTGTGAGTGGCGTTGCGTAGTTGAGTGGTGTTGCGTAGTTGAGTGGCGTTGCATGTGTGAGTGGTGTTGCATGTGTGAGTGGCGTTGCATGTGTGAGTGTTGTTGCGTAGTTGAGTGTCGTTGCGTAGTTGAGTGTCGTTGCGTAGTTGAGTGGTGTTGCGTTGTTTAGTGGCGTTGCATGTGTGAGTGGTGTTGCATGTGTGAGTGTCGTTGCGTAGTTGAGTGGCGTTGCATAGTTGAGTGGCGTTGCATAGTTGAGTGGCGTTGCATAGTTGAGTGGCGTTGCATAGTTGAGTGGCATTGAGTAGTTGAGTGGCGTTGCGTAGTTGAGTGTCTTTTAGTAGATGAGTGGCGTTGCGTAGATGAGGGTGAGGTGTTGAGGGTGAGTAAGGATGAGTGAGAGTGAGGGTGAGTGAGGTGTTGAGGGTGAGTGAGGAGTTGAGGGTGAGTGAGGAGTTGAGGGTGAGTGATGGTGAGGTGTTGAGGGTGAGGTGTTGAGGGTGATTGAGGTGTTGAGGGTGAGTGCGGGTGAGGAGTTGAGGTGGAGGCGTTGAGGGTGAGTGAGGGTGAGTGTGAGGTATTGTCATTGAGTGTGAGTGAGTGTGAGTGAGGGGGTGTGAGGGTGATGGGGTGTGATGGTGAGGGTGTGTGAGCGTGAGGGTGTGTGAGTCTGAGTGTGAGTTATTGTCATTGAGTGTGTGTGAGTGTGAGTGAGGGGGTGTGAGTGTGTGAGTGTGAGGGTGAGGAGTTGAGGGTGAGTGCGTGTGAGGGTGACTGTGGAGTTGAGGGTGAGTGAGGTGTTTGAGGGTGAGTGAGGTGTTGAGGGTGAGTGAGGTGTTGAGGGTGAGTGAGGTGTTGAGGGTGAGTGAGGTGTTGAGGGTGAGTGAGGTGTTGAGGGTGAGTGAGGTGTTGAGGGTGATTGAGGGGTTGAGGGTGAGTGAGAGTGAGCGTGAGGGTGAGTGAGCGTGAGGGTGAGTTTGGGTGAGGTGTTGAGGGTGGGTGAGGGTGAGTGAGGATGAGTGAGGATGAGTGAGGATGAGTGAGGATGAGTGAGGATGAGTGAGGATGAGTGAGGATGAGTGAGGGTGAGTGAGGGTGAGTGAGGAGTGAGTGTGAGTTAGGGTGAGGGGTTGAGGGTGAGTGAGTGTGAGTTAGGGTGAGGGGTTGAGGGTGAGTGAGGATGAGTGAGGGTGAGTGAGGGTGAGTGAGGGTGAGTGAGGGTGAGTGAGGGTGAGTGAGGGTGAGTGAGGGTGAGTGAGGGTGAGTGAGGGTGAGTGAGGGTGAGTGAGGGTGAGTGAGGGTGAGTGAGGGTGAGTGAAATGTTCTTAATTGCTTGTTTCTTTGCTCATTTTTTGAGCGCAGAACTAGAGCACAGCTTGTGGCTACTCCTTTCAGTCTTTCGTCATATTTCAGTTACTGGGGCGGGTCCTGCATCACTGAGGCACACGGCCCTGATGCTGGGTGTGCAGCGGCGATTTTTACATTGACACAATCATTGGAAATAACTGATGTAAATTGAAGTTATACTGCTTTTGTGCATGCTATTTAGAAAACAAAAATATGCTATTCCCTCAAAGTTATTACTAGCAAAATACTGGTAGTACGTGTGAGTGAAAACCGCAAGTGTAGTTTGCACAAAGCTCTAAAATAGCACTGGAAACAAAGAAAACAAGTGAAAGCAAGTTACGGTACCATAAAGTGGGTTTGAACTTTCATTTAATGTTCTTCCCGAAATGTGCTCCAGGCAACACGTTAATCTCTTTGTACGCCGTGTTTGTGCTGCACATTTGGAGGCTTAACAAAAACATGCTAGTTGGGGCAGAGCAACTCCATCGCTGCCGTGCCAAAATGGTTAAAGGGACTGTAAGAAGGGGCGGTGCAAGGAAAACAAACTGCGACGTGCTGAAGGAAGGAGACTGTAAATAAAAAAAATTCTAATGAAAAGAAGCGGGACAGGTATAAATTACAACAAACTGTTGTCCAGCACCACAGCATTTATATTGGAAATACTGTGCTTCTGTCAGACGGTGGTCAGAGGGCGGAAACAGCAGGGGTCCCGGACAAAAAAACAAGCGTTAAGAGCGGCCGGGAAACTGAAAGCACGGCCGGCCAGCCATGATTAATTAGGGGAGGAGAAGCCGCTGAGCGCACGCTGGGCGAAGCCCTTTGATGTGCTGGTGGCAAGAAAGTGCATCATTTTCGAAGAACTGCCGCTTTAAATATGTGACTACATAAAGGATGAAGGCGGAAAAGAAAGTTCTCTCTTTCTGACTTCGGCTCCAGGTGGAGTTAGAGTCTTACACTTGTATATGCAACTGTTAAAGTAAATGGCAGAAATAAAACAATTATCTCGCATCTATACAGAGCTGAACTTTCTAATTTGCGAAAAGTCTCCTAGAAGCCAGACGTGCCGTGTAGTACAGATACTTGGAGAGGTCGCTGCCATTGGGAGATAAGAAAAGCTGACTGTATTTATAGACTACAGTGCAGATGATAGCTAGTGCTTAGCTCAAAATAAATGTTTTATTTTTCAAAAAGATCTTTTAAAACTTAGAATGTCGGGATTTACATGGTAATTACGCATGCTTGAAGTTCAAAATGTATTACGGAAAAGTCACGATTTTTATTGTTTATTGAATCAAAAGTTCCACTTTATGCGCCGTGGCCTGAATGATAAAAGGCACGAGACGAGTCGACCTCGCAAGCGTTTTACGCTCTGTGAACTCCAGGTTATATAAAAGTTACCAGCATACACTGCGGTTTCTCAGGATAAACAAACACCAAAACTGTTGTCTGAACATCCAGACACTGTAGAACTCATGAATAAACCTCCCCTCGAAAGCCGCATATCTCAGACATACAACTATTCCAGACCTTTCCGTTAAAATGGAGGGGATTTGTTGAGACAAATATATCAGTAAACAACCTGGGAAGCCAAAACGAGCACTCGGACAGGAGAAACGCGACGTGCACCAGAAACAAACAAAAAAAAAATGAAACGCCGGATGGGGGCGGGAAAGCCTGGTGGGAGGCGTGAATGCGCGAGGGGAGGCAGGCGGATTGGGAGAGAAGCCTGATGGGGGCGGGAGAGCCTGGTGGGTGGGCGTGAATGAGGGGAGGACTGGGCTGGGCTTGCATGCGGATTGGGAGAGAAGCCTGATGGGGGCGGGAGAGCCTGGTGGGTGGGCGTGAATGAGGGGAGGACTGGGCTGGGCTTGCATGCGGATTGGGAGAGAAGCCTGATGGGGGCGGGAGAGCCTGGTGGGTGGGCGTGAATGAGGGGAGGACTGGGCTGGGCTTGCATGCGATGCGCGTGCATGTTGACGGGCACTGCATGAAAACCGCGGGCTGAAAGCCCTTTGGTTTGACGAGAAAATAGCCGACTTGAATTCTCCCCATTTCCCATTCCTGCGGAATGGTAAAGGCTCGACCTAAAAATAGAAATAAAACATATCTTAAATGTTTTTTTCTAAGAGCAATTTCTTACGTGAATATAACATATCTCAAACAATCATAAAATAACAATACATTCTGATTAATTTTCTTACACTGTAAATAATGTTACTTAAAAATAGATGTTGACAAAATACACAGCAAAAAGTGACTCACCACAGCGCAAGGAGCTTGTAAATAAGGTCCTCCGTGGTTATGGGAAGAGTTAGGATCACCAGGAAAATGACAGGTGATAATAGGAAGCCTCCCTTAAGTGTCCCGTTATGGATTGTAAATGGACTTAGGGTTAAAAGTAGAAGGAGAAAGCATGGTAGTTTGACTAGAAAGGGAGAGAGTACAATAGCCCTTTGAGTGTGAATGTAGAATCAGATTATGAACATAAATTTTAAAGCTTAGTGAAGATGTTATTTTGGCCATAAACTCTGGTTAGTGCTGTTGCCCAGAAGCATTTAGTGATGTTACTGTCATTGATAATGTTGTGTAGGTGATGCCTTAGGGTATCAGCACATGAATTGTTAATGCTGTACCAATATTTTTTGAAAACAGTGTTACAAGGGGCGGCTTCTAGTTGGCTGAGGCAATGCCTCAGCCAGGCAGAATCCACCACCCCCGTCAAGGGCAGGTGATTACACTTGCTATATAACCCGTGCTCAACCTTGGGTAGCTTGGCACTGAACCGTCAGGCTTATCACAGAGGCAATGTGTAAAGCATAGGCACAGCACTCATTAATGATAAATACCCTGTGTGGTACAAAAGAGACTTCACACAAGACGTATGTATAAATTGTCTGTATTCACCACATGCTTATAAAGCATGCAACATAAACATCATACTTTTGGGAATAAATCACACTTGGAACTATTACTAGCAGAATTATGGCCACTCATGTTGTGATGATATCCAGAATATGCACACTGGGGACAGTTCCTAATCCAACCCCCTCACAGTACACAGCGCCTTTATGTGGTGCAACAAGGGATACACCCCAAGCCCACCCCACCAATCCTTATAATTCAATCTCACACAGTTATAGGGGGGCACACTAGATCACAACATAATCAGAAACATGTACATTCAGGGGATTAGACCACTTATTAGCAGTACCGCGGGCCAGAACCACACGGGTAAAACCAGTGTCACTTGAAAAGTGCTTTTGGATATGCAATCAATGTAGAAAAGCACTCTGCAAGGCCAATGTCATGAAACACCGGTGGTATACACACTGTCACTCCCAAACACACCTACTCACTCCCCACCGCAGTGCAGTGCCACTGATACCAGCTGGTCCGTACATAACGTTCTTGCACTCATACACACTCAGCACCCTAATGCGGTGCGCTCAGTGCTTTAAATGGGCCGGTACTGTCCGGTACGGAGTACCTGCACTTTTTTAATTTGAAAGGGACAGTACCGGCACTTTTTAAGAGAAATGCAATACTTCGAATTGGAGAGTACCTGCACTTCTCAGAAACAAGCAGGTACTCAGGAACAGAGTACCTGCACTTCTATTTTTCTATTTCAAGCACTGGGCACGCTGATACACAGCAGGTCAATTGATAACACTCTGCAGATCCCTCAGCCACAAAGTCCCTTCACTAACTAGTTCACCATGACTGTCCTATGACCCAGAATGAAAGATCCACAGGTACCACTTAATCTGGGTTCTCAGGAACAGGTGAAGAAAGTAACAAGTTTAATTAAGAGTTAGTCATAAACAACGGGGTTTGGACATCACTCAGGAAGTCACTCACAGGTTACAAAACACAAAAAAGTCACGCAGTCTCTTGACCTGCTTCTGAACTGTCTCAGAAGCGTTCCTCCAGCCCAGTCAATCTCTCTCTCTCTCTACGACCTGGCACCACTCTGGTCCGCTGAGATGGGACGGGAGCAAGGATGAATGGGGAGTAATGCAGGGGAGCCTCTCGGATGCAGAAGGCACCAAGTCAGCCACACATTGATCAGGGTCGTACCCAGGCAGTCAGGGCCAAGGTCTGGTGTGCGTTGGTATGAGTCACACCAGACACTCAGGCCACACACACAAAGGATTGCAAATTCTGTACCTCCTTGGAAATGAGTCAGCATGACCAGTGCACATTGATATGGATTGCACAAGGCAATTCTGGTCACACAAAATGAAACATTGCAAATTCCATACCTACCTGGAAATGAGGCACAACGTCTGGTGCAAGTTGATTTGGGTTACACCAGACCAGTCTGGTCACTCACACAGTCGCAAGTTCAGCAGGGCCACATGAGGTAGAATGACATGTGCTGTGCATACACCCTCACCTCCAAGGGTCGCACCCTATGAATTGGACACCGAACGCAATAAGCATGCATGCAAGAGATCCGGCATGAACGACAAAACAGACCACACGGGTTACAACAACCGGTGAATCCGCTGACCTTCAACTAGACGCTTATGAATGTCAGGGTCCCTGCAGTACTGGAACCACACACCTCAGATGCAGTTAAGATTTCTGGGACTCTGCCCCTAGGCAATCTGGTCTCCAGTCACAGCTCTTAGTGTGGGGCCCATGCCTCGCTGCCTGTTGGGATTCAGCCGATAAAGTAGGCAATTGTGAGGGCCCTGGTCTCCAGAAGTCACAGGCAGATGGTGTAGGCCCCTTATAGGAGATATTTGAGATCCTTGAGAGGCCCTTGAAGAGCACATTTCAGGGCACCACACTTCAGCAGGTCTTCAGCTCAGGCCAGCCACTATTCCGACAGTTATCCTTCATGTGCACGACAGATTTCTCTGACAGTATGCACCACGCATGCTGGGTTCTTAGGTCCCACGCCCTACAAGCATATCTCTTGTTTGCCGAAGCATGGCACCAGAAGTTATACTGAAGTATGCCTTTGAAGTTGGGGTGGTTCAGGGGGTTTCCTTTTTAACCGCAGATGTCTCCCCGAAATGTCAGGCCTCTCTGCCATGGGGCCAAGGAATGCAGATCTTAGTCTTTAGTGGGGCCATGTTCCGGCCCGAAAGGCTAAGTGTCACAACCTCCTCGACCAATCCATTCCACCCCACCCTCAAATGGCAGAGGTCTGTTGCTCCAGGGCATGCCCATGGTTTATAGCTTCCTTTGGGGAATGCACAGATGTGCTCCCCTGGCCTCTGGTATTGGCTGGAGCCAGGCACTATTGCACACAAAGAGGTTTAGAACATAGAAATGCCCTAATTTAATAAGTGGTGCCAATCATTTAACTCTCTTATTTTGAGTTTGAACATCTGACTATGAAACAAATGTTACTAATGACCAAAATGTGTCATTTTATTTAAATTTTATTTTGAAGAGGGGTTATTTTATATTTTTTTGATCTCAAAAACAATTTAAGAATTTTCAATGAAAAATTTAAGACCTTATGTACAACAACAAAATGATCATTACTCAAAAGAAACAAAACTTTTTTTCGCAGGTAGAAATCTTTTTAGGCTTTTTTGGACAACATATAGTACATACATTCAATCATACCACTCTCAAACCACACTATTTACATATATACAAACACAACAAAGAAAGAACATATAAGTTGTATCTACAATGTAATCACTTTGATTTACAAAGAAGCCTGGAAAACATTCATATTTTTCAAAAACATTCGAAAGTAAATATCACAGGTTTTTGGTTTTTTAAGGCTTGAAAAGTCTAGGCGTTTCGAACTCATATGAGTGAATGAGTTCTCGTCAGGACCAAGGTCTCTCAGTCACTAGGGGACCAGAAGTACAAATGAGGTTGCCCAAACTCCCAGGATCCTTTGCGGACCCGGAAGCTTCGCGCAATTCGGATGACCGGCAGAACAGAACGCTGCTCGGTGCTGACGTACCAGTTGGAAGATTCATCCTAAACGCTCACGGACAACGCGTCCTACGATACCTCGCATCAGGCCGGCCATTAGGACACATTGACGATTCTTCAGCCGGAGCCCATCACCTTGAATCATTGCGGAGCCCGGACCCACCATATTCATATGGTTTGGTGTCCCGGCAACCTCATTTGTACTTCTGGTCCCCTAGTGACTGAGAGACCTTGGTCCTGACGAGAACTCATTCACTCATATGAGTTCGAAACGCGTAGACTTTTCAAGCCTTAAAAAACCAAAAACCTGTGATATTTACTTTCGAATGTTTTTGAAAAATATGAATGTTTTCCAGGCTTCTTTGTAAATCAAAGTGATTACATTGTAGATACAACTTATATGTTCTTTCTTTGTTGTGTTTGTATATATGTAAATAGTGTGGTTTGACAGTGGTATGATTGAATGTATGTACTATATGTTGTCCAAAAAAGTCTAAAAAGATTTCTACCTGCGAAAAAAAGTTTTGTTTCTTTTGAGTAATGATCATTTTGTTGTTGTACATAAGGTCTTACATTTTTCATTGAAAATTCTTAAATTGTTTTTGAGATCCAAAATAAAATTTAAATAAAATGACACATTTTGGTCATTAGTAACATTTGTTTCATGGTCAGATGTTCAAACTCAAAATAAGAGAGTTCAATGATTGGCAGCACATGCAATTTCTGTTGTTGTTTAGTAGCTTGTGGCAAGCAGTGCTGTTGGGAGCCCAAACCCAGTGGTTTTTTGTTTAAGGCTAATTTAATAAGTGCCATTTCCAAATGAGTTATGCCTAACCACCTTTACCATTGGAAAGGTTTTGGCACTTTGAATCCATGGATAGGCACCATCATGAGGCTGCTCCACTGCCGGTCAATGTTGCAGCCCGACGTATTATCAAATACTTTTTCATGTTAGCCTATGGTAAGAGCAAGTTTCATAAGTAGAGAAAATACACTTGGGTATTCCATACTACCTGAGTGCACGTACGCTAATGCGCACACAGGCCAGCAATAGCAGGTTTGACACATAGACCCTGGCACCATCATTGGTGCCAGTGGCCTCACAGAAGCCTACAATGGCAGCCTGGCTATAGGTTTAACTATTCTGCATGCAAGTACGCACCCACATAGGTGAAAGTGCGCACAACTAGGCCTGCAAGTGCAGGCTGGACACATAGTCCTGGGCACCATAGCTGCAAGTGCGCCGCACACAAGCCTGCAATGGCAGACGGGACACTTAGTCCCTAGCGCCATTGGTGCGAGTACGCACACCATATCCGGAAAGGTAAGACAGGACACTTAGCCCCAAGCACCAGAGGTGCAGGAGAACATGCACAAGCCTGCAATGGCAGGCTTGACATGGGTTTACTCACCACGGGGGCAAGTATGCTCACAGAAGCCTGCAATGGCAGGCTGAACACAGGTTTAGAAATATTAATACAGATATTTTTCCTAGGTCACAGAGTACCTGTCAAAAATCAGGTTACAGTTACACAAAGATAAGTAGCTACCTCAAAATATATTTAACAGACCACACAGTTATAAAAAACGTCATTTATTAATATTTTTTAAAAACCAAAGAAATACATGGAAAAATTATACACAAGTGATTAAAAATGAGGGACACTATAAAAGACTTTTACAACTTTGTCCACTTACAACATAATTGGTAAAACATATACTTATTAAAAGAAACAACATATAAATGTACATCACAAAGAAATTTCATAAAAAGATGTTCAATAGTGTAAATATAGATGGTGACAATCTCTAACACAGGTTTAGAACACTGTGCCAGGTAGGAAGCGTGTGCACTTTCACACTGCATTAACAGTGCGTAAGTGCCCAGAACTCTGAGGCCACTCAAGTAAATCAGCAAAGCCCAGGAGGAAAAAGCTAAAGGTTTAGGGAAACGCTACCTGAAGAGTTTCAGGTCCAACAAGCAGCTTGATATGCAAGTTCCTGGTTAGCAAGGCCAATCTACAGGTGTATCTGGGAATTCTGTGCCATGTCTGGGAGGCTTAATACTTTCCTGATAAGTTTGCATTGCAGCTTGTCTAGCAATAAGCCTAGCCTTTCTTGAATGGTGCGTTGCCCGTAAGAATGTATGGGAAAACATGTTTTGTTATTGACTTTTAAAGTTGTGTCAGCCGATGGACTTTCTAGTTTTGCATTAATACTGCAGACGGCAAAGCTGAGGACTGAAGCCATGCTTTTTATATGGGAGAGTTGGTATCTCAAATACCCAGTGTCTGATGCCGACGTAATTGTAGACTGGCGTGTGATCAAGCATCCTTGAGCCTAAGAACCAATCTTCTTTGGAATTTATAAAAAAAAAGAAATTCCCAAGATCATGATTTTAGTTTTGGATTTGTTCACTATTCGTTTATTCTCTTGATTTAAAGGCCTGGAACTCATCAAGGGTGCGCTGCAGGCCTGCCTTTATTTGGTTCAAAATTTCTAATCCATCCACATACTGAGGCATTTGTACCTAGTTTTTAGGACATGCCTGGGCAGCGCATGCGCTCCTCTGCGAGCCATGATATATTGGAGTATGGAATAGAAGCCCCGCCAACTCTCCACCCATATTTGTCAGTGGCTTGTGTCATTGTCCTTTGTAAATGCTGGCTTCTGATTCCTTATTAGGTTTGTTAGTACCTCCTTGGTACCACCTTGTCTTCCTTTGTAACCTCCCCTGAGGACTGGCCCTTTTCCTTCGGTTGTTACATGGTACGTCTTCTTTAGTCTGTAAGCACTATTTTCTGTAATGAGTTTCTCTTACTGCAGGAGGGTATCTCGTGCGCAATTGTGACCACCGACTTGTTTATTTAACTCGTAGCAAACGGAAAGCTTCTTTCGGGGACATGGGAGACAGAAGGGGGCAACTTAGCCATGCCATTTGCAGGAGGTTAAGCTATAAGCATTGTAAATGGCAGTACCTTTTATTTATATTTAAAAAACCAAAACATAAATAAAAGGCGTTGTCATTTACAATGGCAATAGCTCAAACTTGCGTAAATGTGGGACCTATTTCATTGCAGATACGTGTTGCTTCCTATGGTTGGTGAGAATATTCTTCCTCAGGATAGAAGAGGGGCGAGCATGCAACTCTGTTTGAGTCCTCTGTCAGTTGCGATTGGTTGGGACACATGGTGTACTCTCACCCAGGTGTCTTGAACAGAGTGGTTGAAATGTCCCAGAGGCAGAGACTTTTCTTTCCATGTGCACTATGCAATGTCTTAATAGGCTGGTATGGGGTTATCAGTCTGGTTGATTACAGCAAAGAACCTGAGCCAGACATAGGGGTTATCTCGAAGAGAGGAAGGAGATTTCATGATTGAGCCATGTCTGTGTAGGTGTGTGGACATTTTTGTAATGAACAGCTATACACATGTCTGTGTATGCATATGACTGTGTCCCTATACACATCAGTGTGCCTAGACATATCTATGTCAAGGTCACCATGGCCAGGGAAGGCCTCCAAGGGCTGCAGCACTAATTGCGTCACCCTTAGAGGCCCTGCAACTTTACACACACACACTGCCATTGCAGGCTGCATGTTTTGGTGTAGAACAAAGTGAAGAGTCGACATGGCACACATCCCTGTGTGCCAGGCCGACAACTCACTGCCCTGGCATAGCTCAGCCACTCTTCTAGCTGGGTGCACTATACCAGTGGTGAGGGTACAGGTGCATGAGCCCTGTACCCATACAGTGTCTAAACCAATTCTTAGAGATTGTATGTGCAGTTCTGCCATAAGAGTATATGGTGGTGGGAGTTTGTTATTACAAATTTCACAGCATCATAATGGCTTAACTGAAAACTGGGAAATTTGGTATCAAACTTCTCAGCACATTAAACCCACTCTGATGCCCTTGGTCTAGGTCCACTCTCTCCCTGCAGCTCCGCTGTGCCGCCTCTTGCCTCCAGACCCGACCTCCTCCTTGGGGGGTTCATGGCTGCTGCCGACTCCAACTGGGACCAGACTCCCTGCAACCACTGTAACCTTTCTCAGCCGTTTTTTTTCTTCTTAATTTTTCCCTTTTGTGCCACTGTTATTGTGCCCATCTGTGTCTTGCTCTAATTCCACCACTGTTTTTATTTTCTTGTGCCTGCTTGTTCCTTTCTTCGCTGCTGCCCCTGCAACACCCCCCCCCACGAATTCCCCCCAGGAATTCCTCCCCGGAATTTCCCCCTGGAATTTCCCAGCTGTCCCAGCCTCTCCTCCCTCCCAAATCCCCTACTTAATGGCGGCCACTGCACGGCGCGTAGCGGACGCACTCATTGGGCGTGCCAATAGTGCACCCAAGGCAAACCCATCTGCGCCCGTCCGTGACCGACCGCGGACAGCACCAAGAACCCTGGATCTCTTACTACCCATCGCTACGACACCACCACCCTCCTCGCACTCAACCCTGGAAGACTTAGAGAATGCCAACAGGCCTCGCCAAACACGACCCACGTCCAGTTCTCCTGCCTCTACTGCTGCCAGACCATCACCGCCTCCCCGGCCTCCAACAGCGCCAACACCAGAACCGGCGACACCATAAAATGCATCCGCCTCGCACCCCAGAAGCACCAGCCAGCCCAATATCTCCAACTGGACACTGATCATGGCTGAAGACACCACCTCGACCATGAAAAGCATCTACTCAGGGTCCCCCACCGACCCATAACCCCCTCCCATCTACCACAGAGCTGCGGCCGCCATCGCGACCGAACTACAACGCACCATCAACACCACCTTCAAAACAGGCACCTTCCCAGATGACTGGAAGCGCACAGACGTCAGACCACTGCTCAAGAAGCCCACAGCTGACCCCACCGACCTCAAGAACTATCGGCCCATTTCGCTCCTCCCCTTCGCAGCCAAAGTTGCAGAGAAAACAGTCAACAGGAAACTGACACGATTCATTGAAGAGAACACTGTCCTCGACCTGTCCCAATCCAGATTCTGAAGCAAGCACAGCACAGAGACCGCCCTACTCGGCGCCACAGATGACAAGCGTACCCTCCTGGACCAAGACCACTCCACAGCCCTCATCCTACTCGACCTATCAGCGGCCTTTGACAACGTTTCCCACTGCAAACTTGTTGGCAGACTACACGATGCATGCATACAAGAAACAGCCCTGGATTGGATCTGATCATTCCTCACCGAAAGAAGCCACATGATCAGACTCCCACCCTTCCTCTCTGACCCCACGAAAATCACCTGCGGAGTCCCACAGGGTTCATTCTTGAGCCCCACCCTCTTCAATATCTACATGGTTCCCCTCGCAGCCATCGTCCTACAACAAGTCCTCAACATCATATCTTCACCGACGACACCCAGCTCATCCTCTCCCTCACCAAAGACCCCGCCACTGCCAAACTCAACTTCCAGAAAGGAATGCAAGACCTTGCAGTCTGGATGCCAACAGCTGACTGAAGCTCAGCGCAGAGAAGACAGAAGTCCTCATCCTCAGTAAAACCCAATCTGCATGAGACAGCACCTGGTGGCCAACCGCCATCGGAAGCCCTCCTACGCCCTCAGACCACGTCAAGAACCTCTGCAACGTACTTGACTCATCACTCACCATGAACCGACAGGTCAACGCGGTCACCTCCAGCTGCTTCAACATCCTTCGCAAGACCTTCATGTGGATCCCCCCTGAGTCCAGGAAGACAGTCACCCATGCTCTCATCACCGGCAGACTGGACTATGGAAACGCACTCTATGCCGGCATCAACAAGTCCCTCCTCCGCAAACTCCAGACAATGCAGAACACCGCTGCCAGACTCGTCCTCGGCATCCCGACACAAACACATCAGCCAACATCTACGAAGTCTCCACTGGCTCCCCGTGGAGAAAAGAGTCAATTTCAAAATCCTCACTCACGCCTACAAATGCCTACACAACAACGGACCCAAATACCTCAACGACAGAATCAACTTCCATGTACCCAAGAGAAACCTCCGATCTTCCAACCTCGCACTGGCCAAAACCCTGCGCATCCACAGAGCAAGAGCAGGTGTAGATCCTTCTCTCACATTGTAGCCAAGACCTGGAACGAGCTACCAGCAGACATCAGAAGCGCCTCCTCCCTGAACACCTTCAGGAAGACCCTCAAGATATGGCTCTTTGGCTAAACAGATCTGCGGCTCAGCACCCCACCCCCCCCCCTCCTCAGCACCTTCAGACCTTCATGGGTGAGTAGCACGCTTACAATTCCTTGATTGAAAGATTGAATAAAAAATGCACTCAGAGGACATCTTAGAGATGCCCCCTGAAAATCGACCAGCCTCTGGTGGGTTCCCTGACTGGTACACACCAGCCTGCCACCACAAAATGTGTTTCTGGACCCCTGGGGTGGGTTCCTTTGCACCCAGAGCCCAGAAACAAAGCCTTTCCTGGGCAGAGGTGTTCACACCTCCCCAGACCAGGAAGAGCCATCTGTGGCAGTCGAGTTTCAAAGGCCCTGCAGTCTTTGTAATGTAATGTAATGCGACCCCCAGCCTCTCCTGCAATCAGGAGCAGGCCCTCCTTTTCGGCGGGCAGACAGGCAGGAACAATTAGTGTAAAATAGTACAATTCCAAATAGAAAAGGAGTCCAAGATAAGGTGAAGAAGAAAGTTTAATCTACGTAACAAAATCCCATCCACCAAATAAGCCTCAGTCAGGTAAACTGCCCTGGACTCACCAACATTCTCTGTGCCCCAGTTCCATCACCATGGCGCTCCTCAGTTTTAACAGCATTGGTCAGGACTTTAATCACCTTGTGAAGCTTCTTAAATATAGCAGATGCCTTTCTTCCAAGTGGAGCTCTAATCATCACCCAATCACCAACCTTTACAGCTGTAACCTTAACAGACTTCCTACAGTCAAAATAAATTTTGCGATCCTTAGTTTTTTTAGCTTCCTTAACTCTTCACTCTCCAACAGATACAATAAGACCTCTCTTTGATTTTTCATCTTTCACCCAGTTAGGAGCAATCACAGTGTTGGGAAATCTACCCCATAATAGTTCAAAAGGTGTTTCCCCCGTGATGGAATGCGGAGAAACCCTATAAACCTCAACTTTCCTATTTATTTATTTCTTCCAATCAAGGCTATTCTGCCTAGCCATGGTAATGGTTTCCTTTAAGACTCGATTAAAACGTTCTACCATACCGTTTGTCTCAGGATGATTTAAAGAACATTTTTTATGTCTGATAGAGCATCTTTCCAGAAATTCCTCCATTTCTTTTGAGACCAGTTGGACCCCATTGTCCGTAAGTAAGGAACCAGGTAAGCCCTCTCTTCCAAACACTTCCTTCAGAAAAGATACAACATGCTTAGTCTCAATCCCTCTAGAAATCTTAATTTCTGGCCACCTTGAAAACAAGTCTATGAGAACCAAGACATATGCATCAAAAACATTCATTTGTATAGGACCTAATATGTCAAATACTACCTCCCACGGTTTTCTTGGATGATCCCTGATAACCATGGGCTGTACCTTGGGTTTGACACCCTTCTCACTCAACACACATGGCACACATTCTCTAACCAATCGTTCAACTTGTAAGCCCATGCCTGGCCACCAATATGTCTTTCTTTCTTTAGTCTTGGACAGCCCTTGGTGACCTATGTGAGCCAAATTTACTAATTCCTGTTGAAGCAAAACCGGAGGAATGAGCCTAGTACCTCTAAACAAAAACCCGTTGCTTTCTGAAAGTTCATTTCTGACATTCCAATACTTCTCAGCATTACCCTTAACTTTGCAGTGCCAACCTTTCTTAAATAATTGAAAAAGTGCTTGCAACTCTCTATCTATGGAACACTCTTCACGCCATTTACCTTCCTTGAGACCAGCAGACTCAATATTGCACACCCATTATTCTAGCTCATCTTTATTATATTCTTCTGTTCCTTCGGAACTTGCTACTAACCTGGAGAGTGTATCAGCTATTTTATTCCTGGCACCAGGTAAATACTTAATTTAAAATTTATTTTCTTGCAACGCAACCGCCCATTTTCCCTGGAACGGAATCAATTCTTTAAAAAAAAAAAATCACACAGAGGTTTATGATCTGTCTGTACCTCAAATTTCAACCTCCATAGTAAGTTCTTCAACTTTTTGATAGCCCAATGTACGGCTTGGGCCTCTTTCTCAATGACAGAGTAGTGGCGTTCTGCTTCTCGGAGACTATGTGAAAGAAACAAAATAACATTCTTAGAACTGCCACCTTCTTGTTGCAACACAGCACCTAAACCTTTCATACTTATATCTGCGATGAGAACCGAATTCCCCGAGGGATCAAAACTTCTCAACGTAGGAGTGTTCTTTAACATCTCCTTTATGTCTTTAAATTCAATTTCACACTTTTCGGACCACACAAATTCAACTCCCTTACATAACAGTGATCTCATATTAACACACCTCACAGCAAACCCTTTCACAAACTTACTATAATACTCGACCATGCCAAGAATTTTCATAAGTTCTTCCTTATTCGTCGGGGAAGCAAAATTTTGTATTGCTTCAACTAATTCTTTCTTGGGAGCTACATCATCACCAGATATGGTGTGGCCAAGATAATCAATAGAGGACCTCCTAAACTTACATTTGTTTAATCTTACAGAGAGATTGCAATTGGTCAAATCTCTGCAAAACCTGTTTTACTATACAATTATGTTCCAGCTCATCTTTTCCAAAAATTAACATGTCATCTTGATAAATCTTCACACCTTCTTGACCCTTTAAAACTTTCTCTAATGCTCTCGGAAAAACTGAGGCTGCTGACACCAACCCAAAAGGTAACCTGATGAATCTATATGTGCCAAAAGGTGTTATGAATGAGGTAAGGTCTCTAGACCTCTCGTCAAGCATTATTTGGTGGTACGCGGCCTTCAAGTCCACTGTAGAGAAAACCTGGGCTCACTTCAAACACATGAGAATATCAGAAATCTTAGGCAGGGGATACTTGTCTACCGCAACTTGTTTATTTAACTCTCTCAAGTCAATACAAAGGCGGAGACTTTCATTGGTTTTCTTGGCAGCTACCACTGCAGACAACCATTGAGTTCCTTCCACTTCTTCAATTATCCCTTCAGCCTTGAGTTTTTCTAACTCCATCTTCATCACTTCTCTCACAGCAAAAGGCACACCACAAACTTTCTGTGAGATGAGGGTAGCCCCGCCGATAAGTTTTATATTATGTACATAGTCACGAAGGCATCCTAGTTTATTTCTGAATACCTTTGAAAACTCCTTTTTTAACAGTAAGGTGTAACACTCTTCAACACTCTACTCAAAATTCACTTCTTTAACTTGATAATTCTCTTTCAGAATGATGGGTGGGTCACTATTAGGATCAAGCATCACATCAAGATCTTTCTGGTGAAACCAGGTCAAGATGCTGTCCCCTTTTTGAGAAACATAAATCTTTCCAGACACTTATCTTTCTTTATGTTCAATTAAACCCCCCAAAAAACCTAGACGTTTTATGGGCTCTCCACCATAAGCGCAAGGTCTAATGTCAGGTTTCATCATTTTTATCTTGTCTTCAAGAGAGCATAAATAAAATTCCTTTGAAACAATGGTAATTTTTGCCCCGAGTCAAACAACACTCTTGTCATGGATCCTTCAAGGTTAACTTCATGTACAGGACCTTTTTTGTTCAAAGAAGTTACCTGTGAAACAATTTGTCCACAATCTACATCTGAATTTTCATCACTCTCACTATTACTTTCCTGGGTGATGACATTTCCTTTTCCCTAATAAGTTTTGGCTTTACAGACTGCAGTATAATGTCCTATTTATTTTACAATTGAAACACACAAATCTTAATGCAGGACACTTTTTGTCATTAGCAAAATGACCAAACTTCCCACATCTAAACATTTGGGAGTAAAGCTATTTTTCTTTTCGGGCTTGACAAAATCTGTTTTCTCTGTCTTTTCCTTAGAGGAACTCCTTACAGATTGGACAGTATCTCCCTTAGATTCTTACTTCGTAATGACCACAATACATTTTAATGAATGGTCAATTTGTTTAGCAGTAATAGGAACATCATCTAACAACAGATCATCCTTTTGCCATAAGTCATCCCTCACTTTTCAACATTACAGCCCAGCATAAATTGGTCTCTTATTCTCTCTTCAACTAATGTACCAATTTACAAGAAGAACCTAATTTCTTTAAGGCAGTAACATAATTTTCAACTGATTCATCTTCTTTTTGTGTCCTCTGACCAAAATGGTACGGTTCTAAAATGGTGCTTACCTTAGGTACATAGTGTCTATCAAGCTTTAGCAGACAAATTTCAAACTCATTCAAATTATCATCCACAATTTCAGGTAGGTGATCAAACACTTCTTGCCCTTGCGTAGCCAAACAATGTAATGGAAGACCAGTTTTTCTTTCAGCACTAAGGTTTGTATCACACACCTTTGCATATCATTCAAATACTTTCTTCCATTTCTGCCATCTAATGGGAGGATCTCCAGGAGAAGTCAGAAAAAATGGAGGAGCTGTAAAATTTTGCATGGTAAGCTTAAAAGACCACAAAAACAAACAAACAAAATAACAAGAAACACTACTGTAAAACAAATGTGTCCAATGAATGCACACACAGGAATGTATAAAACGATGTTTAACGCTTATGTAGCAGTTGATAAGAATGTATCGCGGGAGAATATGCACAGCTAAGTATTAACATTAGGCTTAAAGTCTATGCAACGCAAAACTAATGAAATCTTCCGATTCTATGGAGTTATCATGCTAGTAACCAGTGTGTGAAACACCGTGGTTTAAACATTAATGGTTAATGATTGATAATGTCCATAAAACAAATAGAGTAATTTAACCTTGAGCATAAACGTATTAAATGACAAGCACTTTAGGTGTGCATATCACCAGTAAATATTCCTATTTTACTGACTTAAGTAAATAACAGATGACAGAGTAGTTCCCAAGATGCTCCTCACGTGTAGAAATGTAACCCGCAAGGTGTGCGTGTCACCAAAGAGAAACGAGGCAACAGGAAAATAACAGCTGACTGATTGCTTGTAAAGTCGCTCCTTAACTATAAGAAATGTAACACAGCAGGTGTGGGTGTCACCGAAGAGAAACGAAGCAACAGGAACGTTTCCAACCAGATGAAAAATGGCTCCCACGTTATGTGGGTTGAAAGCAGAGCATATCGTGCTGAGTTAGAATAGAAAACTTAAGGTTGAATGCTGATTAAAGATGGCTCCCACGTTACGCACGTTATGTACGTTGCGTACGGAGCACCTCATGCAGTGACAAGATATGAGGAAGATGGATGACTGGTTGCCCAGAAGGTGTGCCCACTTCTGCCAACTCCACCCCTCAGATGGGGGAGACGAGGTGAAGCCCACTCTTCAGTGCCCGCCATCTTGCAGATTGTAGTACTCCCCAATCAGGATTAGGGATTGTGCTCACTCCCCCATGTGGAGTGAGCTCACCAAGGGTGTAGTCAACCCATGGTTAGTGGCCCATTGGCTATTGAGCTCAAGAGCCCTAAAACACCCCCTTAATACAGTATTTAGGGGGCAGACATGAACTAAGAAGACATATTTCCCTAATCTACAAAGAAGAAGGATGAAACAAGACGCCCAGCAGAGGAGACTGCAGAGAACAACTGACTTGACCCCAGCCCTACCGGCCCGTCTTCAGTATCCAGAGATCCTGTGCCAAACGTAGCCTTGTCCTGCAGCTTGTGACCTCCAGAACCCTGGGAGGACTGACTGCCTTCAACAAAGACCGGATCTCCAGTGAACATCAGCGCTGTTTAAAAGAAACTTCCAAGACAGACCCTGAGCCTGCTGAGTACAAAGAAACCCGACACCTGGAACCACCACTGCACCCGTCACCTTCGGCCCAATTTCGAGTGGCCCACTGGTCTCAACGAGGTCCCCCAGTGCTCCGGAGTCTGAGTCTACGATGGCTTGTCCCCTCCAGGACTCCCCAACATCGCCTACAGCCTCTGCACGGAGAACACCCACCGCGAGTGGCACAGTAAGGTGAAATCCGACCTTAAAAGACACCCCTGCATCCAGCCACCCTGCACCCTGGAGAAAAGAACCCAAGGTGCACCTCCATCTCCGAGCCCTCCAACTTACCTGCCCAGCTGTTGGTTCCTCCCGGAAGTCTTCCTTGACCAAGCCTGCAGCTAAAAAACCAACACAGAAAATTCCCATTGAAAACAACAGGGCACCCAACGTCAAAACAGCACCCTGCACTCAGCCGCCCCTGCGCAGCTGCGGGTGCACTTTGTTTGCTAAACTGGATCCCCCTTTGCCCTAACACCAGGAGCTTTGCTCCCACAACTTTGTGGTCTGCTCGTGAGCGGCCACCAACCGGAGGCCCCATAACCCCCATTGGATAACATTGGGCCTCAGCAATCTGCACTCAGCGGCCCTATTGCCACTGAGGGTGCTTTGAGAATGCATCCTTGACCCTGGGGGAACCCTGGTTCTAACTCCAGATTACCAACTCCACAACAAAGTACTTATCTGTTAACCAATAACTTCATTTCTCTCAATAGGAATACATTGATTGTTTTTCCTTGAAAAATGTTCTAAGTGTGGAGTAGGTTTTGTATGGAACTTTGTAAAACTGCAACTGTACAAAAACTGATTTACTTACCTTTTCTCTAGGAATTGTCCCAGTGTGATATCTAGTCATATCACTAAGTAGAAAAAGTAACTTCAAAAGTAATTTGAAAAGTAACTAAAAATAATCTGAAACGTAATTGCGACATTTTTTGAATTACCTGTATTTCAATCAACTGCATTTAAACCTGCATTACATTGTAAAACACTGCATAAGATTTAGCAAAGCACTTATTTCACGTACCTGTGCCAGGCTTGGCTTTAGAAATAAAACAACTTAATAATATTTTTATACAAATAAAATTGTTGTGAGTTCAATCTTTGAGTGTGTGACATCATTTGCTGCTTGACTGTGTACAACATATGCTTAAGACTACCCTCTGATAAAGCCTTACTGACGGCCCACACTACCACAAACAGAGAATAAGTTGCTATCTACTTTTACCTCTGCCTACCTTTGGGGTTCCACTGGACTCTGTGCACACTATACCTAATTTTGGTATAGTATATACAGAGCCAGCTTCCTACATGTGGCAGTTGTATGTTTGAGGACATAAACATCTCACAGGTGTTTCTTGGGGTTAGTATTTCCAAGCTGGGGGTAAGACTGAGATGACTGGATCAAGAGTCATCACTTACCCACCCACCTATCGCTAGGCTTATTTATGTGTGCCGTGTAAGAGAGCACAAGATTCCTTTAACTTTAGCACACTACCGTGCAGCCCTCTGGTTCCTCTGACTTTCCTTCTCTGGCTGCAGCTTTGGGAGCATCATGTGAGAGTGAAATAGGTTAACACAAGATCTGGGTTATGATTAATTATTGAAGGTTCAGTTCTGCAGTAATTTCCTCGTACTCTGATGTTAGCACAGTGTCAAGGTTGGCAGCTTTTTAATTCTAGCAATATAGAGAGCTGTAATTTTCCGTCTTTTGGTGATGCAATAACACGTAAACCCATAGGAACGCCACTTTGTCACATTGCAGAAAGTCCTGAATGGTACTAGATGAGTGTGTCGACAGTTTAAGCTAGGGTCCAAATTAACTAAATTATCACGCAGCTCAGTGCAGCAGTCGCGATCGCAGCTCTGCATGAGAAGGAGAGAGCAGCAGAGTGCTATATGTACAGAAATATAGCACTCTCCTCCCCTGTCCCTAGCGCTGGCGCAGAAATGTGCTGCTGTGCACCACAGACTCACCTTTGCACCATAGTGCAAGGGTGTTTCAGTGAGTCTAGCATAGGTTCTGTACTGGAAAGATATCCTTCCAGTACATAGTACTATGCTTAGACGAACTTTAAATCTTGCTATGTGTGCTGTACAGTGCAGCACACATGCAAAGTCAGAAAAGAAAGGAGAAATGTAAGCAGTTCTCCTTCATAGCGCCTATTTTACACGGGTATCGTTTTTTGATGCAAAACCCTGTCAACTTGTTTAACCCCTTCACTGCGGCGGCTATTCCGCCGCAGTGCTAAGGGGGTAGGGCGGCCGCATGCTGGTGACGGAACCGCTCCATCACCAGCCTCGGTTGAGTTGTGCTCATGACGGAGCGGTTCCGTCATGGCCCGCCCCGCTCAATAGAACGCTCAGCGCAGGCGCGGAATTCGCGATGCGTAGGCGTTCCGAGCGGGCCATGACGGAAACGCTCCATCATCAGCACAGCGCACCCGCAGCTGATGACGGAGCGGTTCCGTCATCAGCGTCCAAAGGGTTAAGTAAATAGGGTTTGCATCAAAAACCTTGAGTGGTTGCATGGCAACACCCATGCACCACCCATGGAATGCTCCCTGGTGTTAAGTAATGTAAAGTTGCGCTACACACTGCTTTGCGTTACTTGTGAGTGATATTCCGCTGGAAAGAAAATAGGTAGAAAAGATTTTGCATTGACGCAAACACGGCGTAAAATCTTTTTAAAATACCCCTAGGTATATAACACAAAGGCAGCGTCTATAGTCCGTCTCTTTAGCTTCCCTAAGGCCACGAGGTGGTAGACACGAATCCAGGCCCTTTGGGTTTGATTCAGCACCACCTCTCGTCATTGGTGGCTTACCCTGTGTCAGTAGACAGCCATGAGGTGCCTGCATAGAGGGAAGCTAGTTTGTGCTCGTCACCCAGCTGTAAAGACGCAAGGCGCGCCTCCAGTGAGTAATATTCGATGGTGCGCATGCAAAGTAGTCAACGCCCAGAACAGCTAAAAATAGTTGCTATTTCAGGTCACACCATAAAGCAATATGGATGGAAAGGTCAACATTAAAGGACGTGCGTGTGTATAGCCAGGAGGAATTGGGGATGCAATCACTGCATGAGCACACGTTGTGTCATGAGTGCACAGGCAGTGTGTCTGGTGAGCACACAGCTGAAGTTCCCACTCAGGAATCCTCCAGGGTGTATTGAGCCTAAAAGTTTGCTCTGAAACAGGAATACAAGCAGTGACTAGTTTGGCATTTGTGATAGACCTTTGACGTTGCCAACGGTTGTTTTGTTTTTGTTTTTGGGAAATGTTATTGATGGAGGATCTGCTGGGCCCTAGCCAATATAAAAAAGGTAAATTGAAGTAAACATGTATATTTTTTTCTAAAAGAACACATTGCATAGCATTCTCTAGCACGGAAGAGAACTACTTTGTGGGCAAATGTGCTGTTTGCAGAGACGTTTTAAGGCTTGGGCAAAGTGGGTAATCGCCCACAATCCCTACCTTCCAAGAAGCCCTATGGTAACGTGAGTGGGACAATTCATGTTAAAACATTGGTGCTCGTATAAAAAAGACTATTTGTCTGATTTAACTGCTCAGTGTGCTTAACAGACACTTCAGGGAAAATGTACAAAAGTTTTCGTACAATTCCGCACGTGCATTTAAAGTTTTGGTGTGTATCTGGAGGGATGGTATTTGATGAAGGTAAGGATATAGTTGTTGTAGGAATGCCCATATTCAGCCATAGAATAGAGGTGAGTACATCAGTACTTTCGAAAACATGGATGTCAGATCTCCCATCCTTGGCGCGTTTTCCCCCCTAACTTTTTGCATTCCACCATCCTGTTTTGCTGACTTTGTTCTGGCGTAAGGATTGTACACACTTTACCACTGCTAACCCGTGCTAAGTGCTTGTGCCACTTCAAAGGAAGGCCTAGGTTTTACTATTGGACCTCAGAAACCAACTTTCAGGACACTTCTGGACCTGTGTACACAGCCATGAAAAAGGGCTGCTGTAGTGCTGAAAGGACTGCCACTCTGCTGGGCTGCTGCTGTGAAAGATTGCTGCCCGGCTGTGCTGCCCTGCTGCCTGCTGACCTCTTGCCTGAGTGAGAAGACTAGATCTGCATCTGTGGAACCCAGGATCCCCAAGTGACTCCAAGGGCTAGTTGGCCGGTCTCTTGACTAGAGCCTTAGGGACAGAAGGTTCCAAAAACCTTAAACCCAGCACCTGGGCTCTTCCATATGGGAGTCCCACCCCTGCAAGTGGTGCCAAACCCAGACCTTGACCCTTGGAAGTGGGCCTGAAGGTGCTCTGCCAGCCCATCTGTGGATTAAGCAGACATTACATGTCTCCTCTGTGGTGCAATCTTGAGCAGAACCAATGCATTGCTGATGCTGTGAGGGTTCTCCCAGTGTTAGGACTCTGCATTGACCTTGCAGCTCGCATTAGAACTGCATCTGTGCGAAGCTTCATCAATGCAGGCCCTGGCATTGCAAAACTCTCATTGACTGCAGCCTCAACGATGATGCAGGTTCTCGCATCGCAGCCTTGCAGCCCTTTGGATCCGTCGCATCGCCTCGACTGCACAACGCATTCTCGATGCTGGACTTCGCTCTGTGGACTGTGGCGTAGCGAAGGGACCCTCTGCTTCATTACAAAAGGATCTTTAATGCAGGATTGACCGGATAAACTGATATGGCTACCTTACCCTAGAATTGGGGCACTCATATGTAGAAGTTGCACTGATTAAAGCTGCGTGGTAGAGAATTGCGTTTCCGACCATCATATAAGGATACAATATGTATGGATTGTTTTTTTGCCCTCTTAGTCCTGATGAGGCCTGAATTGACAAGAGGCTGAAATGCGTTGACACAGCTTGTTGAAGAGACCAATACAAACATAAAATATTTTTTGATCAAGATAGAAAATAAGAATTTATAAGGAATGCTAGAGAGAGGGAGGTTAAAAACTGTTAACCTTATACACTCCTTTCTTGTTTGTTTTGTTTTGGCGATCAGAATGTAAGGAAAGTTTTTGATTAATTGTGGACAAACTTCCTTTTTTGAAATAAGTTGGGCAAAAAAACCTTTAGTTTGGTTCTAAGTAAATTGTGTATATATATAAAAGTACAATATTTGTTGGTCTTGTGTATATATGTAAAAATTGTGTATATATACTTTTTTGAAATTTGTTGGTCTTGTGTATATATATGTAAAAATTGTGTATATATACTTTTTTGTTAACTGTGAGATACTAGTACTTATGGAGAAATATGTTTTACATTAAAAGAATCAGTTAAACCATATATATGAGCCTTATTTCCTGTGGCTGCTCAGTAGGAGAAACTCTATTGTTTAAAATTATTTTCAATTTAGTTATGGTGAAAATGATTAAACCCAAGAATGGATAATTAAAGGTATCCATTTTGATAATTAGTTTGGTGTATAACTATTCCGTAGGCTTTGTCTTTTTTATTCTTAGGACTTCGCATCGCAAGCCCTTGTCGACAGGATCCCCGATAATGATACAGTACCTCTAATAGCAGCTTCGCGGCTCCTAGGACCTGACGCGTCACCTTTGCTGCACGATGCATCCTTAATGCGGGACCTCACAATGCTCTACTAACAAGATTTAAGATACTCTGTTCAGCAGGCCTAACTGGACCCATGTAGCCCGCTTATGCTCCTTCGCTGCCAGCCTGAACTTGTGGCTTTGTCATGTTATGGCGCAACCAGATATCTACAGTTGGCGCTTTGTGCTTTTTGGTGCTATTTTCACTTTTACCCGTGTATATCTCTGGTTCTATTGATTGGATTTTTGTTGTTTATTTATTATAAAATACTCTATTTTGTTTCGAAATTGGGGTGGGATTTTTCCTGTGTGGTATATTTACTTTATTACTGCTTGAAGTGCTACATAGAAACTTTACACATTGGCTCTAGTTTAAGTCTGACTACTCTGTGCTAAGTTCCCAGAGGGGTGAGCACAGGTTTTTTGGGTTCTGTTTGTGCCCCACCTTGACAGGGATTATGGTTGCTGCTTGAGTAGGGTTTCACACCCCTCAACCATAAACCCAAATTTTTACAATGGGTATCTCATTCACACCCTCATCTTTTCAGGCACACTGCTTGTGAATTGCCAAGTTCACTTAGGAGAGAGGGAACTAAGCCATGGCTTTATTGGAGACTGTCTGATGGTGCTTGTGGGATGGATTGGGAATGACACCAGCACTTACTATAGTATTAACATAAGCACATTCACTGTATGTAAGAATAAAGGTAACATTGTTATCCATTGTCACATCACTGCATGACTATATATTCACATTGTGGGTGCCTTGGCTTAAAAGTGCCTTGGGTTAAAAATGTCCCCCCTTTTACTCTGTGGTAAAATCTAGCATACCCCACAAGCAGGTTTTTGAGACATTTTGAGCGACTGTCTAAATTTGGACAATAGATGGTCTATCCCTCTCTTGTCATATGCCAGAAAAAGCTTTCATGATATCAGCCTGATTAACCTTTTTGATTTTCCAGATAGCAATGGGCCCCAAACTAAGGACATAGTTAAGAAAAACTTTATTATGATGAAGGAAGAGATTACAATCATATGGTCAAGCTATTAAACCTCAGTTCTTAATTATTTGCCCATTTCCACAACGCTTGAGATAGAGCAGTATCTAACCTGGGTGGAAAAACCACAACATAGATTTTATCTAACGAGTTTCAGGTTACATTCAATTCATTATTTGGTTGCATTCCCTAACTCTGGTTCCTGGTTTGAATCTCTTCCAGGCTACCCATGCAATAACTTCTCACCACAAACCACAGCGCATTTTATACTTTTTTGCACCTGATATAGTAGCTGGGGAAGACAATTTTTACTACCACTTTTAAAGCACAAGCACTTTATATTGCACCAAGAAAATCTGATCTTTTAAAAATGTTTAAATACTGCTACAATTTGTTTCTCTGTCCTCAACTATATTATGTCTGCAGTAAAACTGAGGAGGAGGTATGCTTCATAGGGATACCTACTCTAGCCCTGATGAGATTGTTAATAGTTTTAAATGAGTGCTAGTCACCAGGGGTGCTAATACAGTAATTCTACACAATTGGCTAAATGCATACATTAATTATATTTAATGATGACATTGTATTTGATGTGGGAAGTTTTCTCAATTACTTCAGAATCTGAATAACTATATGAAGGCTACACCGAATCCGAGGTGGCTGCTCGGAGCTAAAGCTCTCCCGGCTGCCCGCAGCGCCTTAACGACCTCTTCCCAGCCCCTAATGTGGTCAGAAAACCTGTGAGGACGGGGCGAAATCCCTAAAGCAAAGAAGGTGGCTGCAGCAGCATGCTATATTCCCTAGCTGTGGAGAGGCGACTGCAGCCCGTCCCGATCCTGTCGGAACAAACCAACAAGATGGCGACAGGGCTGAATCCAGCAAGTGAGGCGCCCGAGGCGGAGTGACAAGGCGGCACAGGAACACCACGGGGGCAGTACGGTAGGTGCGGCGGGCACCGCAGCGCATCCGGAGCTCGGCCAGCACCCCAGCAGGCGTCCCGCGTTATCGGGGGTCCAGCTGACATCCTGTGCAGCATGCTCACGTAGCCCCGGTAACCGTGAGTGCGGCACGGGGTGGCCTGACAACTTGCTGAGCACTGGGCTCTGGCTTTGGCCCACATTATTACCTATCCGAAGCACTCCCAAGTAAAAGTGCAGAGCTCCGGTCCATGTGTGTGCGCGGTGCCCCCCCCAGCGGGACCTCGCCTGGAAGCAGGAGCATCTCCACTGCAGCCCCCCTACAGCTAGACCTGCTGGCCTAATCATAACATGGACTCCTTCTCTAGTGCAGGGCTTGCAGGACCATCTACAAATGTCTGATTGCAGTGCGCCCTGCCTGTGCCCCTGCATGCTGCCACTGAGTGGGCTCTCCCCTCCTTTTCTGCAAAGTCTGTGGGATCTGTCACAGGTTCCACCAGGGTCCAGTTTGTTATGATCTTGAACCAGGGCGTGACTGCCACGTGACAGAAAAGGCGGCCGGGCACCCCCTGCAACATCCCATTGGAAGCCTCATTGACTGTCCATACTCTCACCTCCACTAAAACGCCTGCCAGAGCAGTGCGGCATGGGCCACAAAGACCCGAAGCAACGCATACTTCCCTTCGAGAAGCTCGCAGACCCTACTGGAGACCACCCAAGTGATATGGCAGATGGCGGGCATCCCCAGTCAACCTCGACGGACGACGCCAATCACTTGAATCTATTGTTGTTGGAAATGAGGGCTGGGTTCAAGGCACTAGATGTCCGCTTTGACTCCTTGGACAAACACATTGCAGATCTGGGCGCAAAGATCCAGGTTCGTGATCGCCGTCTGGATGTCGTTGAGTCCCGCACGTCTGATCTAGATGATGGAATGGCGCAATCAGTGAAGAGAATAGACTGTATGGAACGGATTATGAAGGAAGTTGCGTTGAAGAACGAGGATTTGGAGGCCCGCAGCCGTCGTAACAAAATGCGCCTGGTGGGTGTGTCAGAGTCCACGGCTTTAGGGCGCATGGATAACCTGGTAGAAACGATCCTAACCGACCTGTTTGGGAAGGAGGCCTTCACCCCTGGCTTCGTGGTGGAGCGTGCGCATAGGTCTCTGGGCCCCTGCCCCAACCCGGGCTGCACTCCAAGGCCCATTATTGCGCGAATAATGAGCTTCAGAGACAGGGATACAGCGTTGAGACTGGCACGCAAGCATGGCGAACTCTCTTGGCAGGGCTCTAGAATTTCTCTGTATCCGGATTTCACTGCTCTGGTGCAAGATGCAAGGAGGAAATATATTGGGGTGAAGGCGGCACTGAAGAACTTAGGGTTGAAATATGGTATGCTATACCCTGCCAGGTTGAGGGTGTAGGTAAACGGACGTGCTCGTATCTTTGAAAACCCCACAGAAGTACAAGAATTTTGCCGCAATTACAAACTTAACAACAAGCATCCAGCGGAGACAGACACCCCATCGCCTCCACACAGTGGCTCAGCTGTCAGTGTAGATTTATTCTCAAACTCTGGGCATGGCTGACTGGTGGTCACCTGATACCTGATACCTTTTACTATATCGCTCCCTCGACATGTTGCTGTAAAGGCCGGGATTTACGATGTTGTGAATAATATTTTGTTGGGGTTGTTGGGCCATTGGATAGCGATAACCTTCAGGAGACGCACCTTCCTACCAGTGATCAGGCTAGGTTCGCATCCTCCTGAGGCCCGAATAGATTTTTTGCAAATTATAGCAACTATGCCAGGGGTGCGGCCATCCTTATTCATAAGCGGCTTCCCTTTAAATGTCATTCTGTTACACACGACGCTGAGAGCAGGTATGTGATGGTAGTAGGCACATTGCTAAACCACAAGATTGTGCTGGTCTGTGTCTATGGCCCAAATAATGACTCACCTGATTTTTATTATACGTTACTATCCAAATTACTACAGCTAGGCCCTGTGCCCCTTCTGTTGGGTGGCGATTTCAACATCGCGCTGCACCCGCCCTCCGACAATACTTCCACTGCCCCGGACCCCAGACCTCGAGCTTGCAAAGCTTTGCACTCCCTATTTGAACATCTCTCCCTCCAGGACATAGGCCGCACCCGAGAATCGAGTTACACTACCTACACTCATTACACTAGTCACCATGACACATGGGCCAGACTAGACTATTGGTTAGCGTCACCGGATATCTCCAGTTGGTTCCATAAACTTCAAACGGTGCCCAGAACGTACTCTGACCACTCCCCTGTACTAATATCCCTGAGGGTCCCTCGTCCCGAGGGCTTTGAAAGGCAGTGGAGGTTCCCCAATCGAGTCCTAGATGACGAGGTATTTAGACATGAGATCCAGGAAGCAATTGAAGATTATTTTACACTAAACACTGGGTCAGTGGATACGGAGGCAGTGCTGTGGGAGGGCTTCAAGGCTTACATTAGGGGAGTATGTATGTCCAAATGCTCTGGAGTGCTACGTGATATTCGCGGTACTCTTAATCGGGTGGAGAGGGAGCTTGGAGCGCTGGTTGCCACACAAATAATGTCCGCTGAGTCGGCTCATGATGGCAAGAGGGCGGCTCTACTCCTGGAATATAGGGAAACTGCTGAGAGGGAGATCCTGTATATGGGGAATTATCACAACACCAGGGTGTATGGGGAAGGGGACCGGCCGGGCAGGATTCTAGCGCAAATGGTAAGACCCCCTTACACGAAAGCTTACATCACAGAATTACAGTCATTGGCAGGACAACATATCACTGACCCTTTGGAGATACAACAAGAATTTCTCTCTTATTTTAAAACACTGTACTCCACCAGGCTGGGGCGAGACCACACTGCTCAGGAAGCATACCTCTCGGAAGTAGCGCTGGTGTATCTTGAAAAGTTCATGCAGGATTTCCTAGCGATACCCATCACAGCTGAAAGTATAGACAAAGCCATCACCTCCCTGAACTCATCCACCGCACCTGGATTGGATGGATTCACGGGGGAATTTGACAAAGCCTACAAGGATTTACTGATCCCTACCCTACTGGATATGTATGCTGAATCATTGGAAAAACAGGTCCTCCCGCCTACTCTTTGCGAAGCGGTGATTATCCTACTTCCCAAACCAGGGAAAAACCCCTTACTGGGTGGTTCTTATTGTCCCTTATCCCTCCTAAACTTAGACTATAAAATACTTGCTAAGGCATTAGCATGCCGCCTCTCAATCCTGATGGAATCCATTGTCTCACTGGCCCAATCAGGTTTTACAACCCACCGCTCCACGGCATTCAATCTCCGTACCTTATTTAACACTCTGCACAGAATAATTCCTGACACTTCTGCAGCAGCTATCCTACTAGGCACCGAAAAAGCCGTTGATTCCCTGGAATGACTCTTTTTCCTGTCTATAATGCAGCGGATGGGGATGCCGCTTGGCTTCATAGCCACTACAGCCCTGTTATATAGTCAACCCACTGCTAGGCTCCGGCTCAACGGCACTCTATCATCACCATTTCCTCTGTCTGGGGCACCAGGCAGGGGTGCCTATTGTCCCCATTGTAGTTTATATTGCCAATGGATCCACTGATAAGGCATTTTCAGGAGAAACATCTACACAGAGGCCTACAATTCCATACAGGCCCTTTATTGGTCTTGTTATATGACGACGATACGATCCTTTATGTTTGTGACCCCCAGGCCAACTTGGATCCCCTCATACGAGAAATCCTGCGATTCGGTACCTTCTCCTGATTGGGGATAAATTGGCATAAATCAGTAATTTACCCGCTCACAAAAAGCACATCCCAATGGACACTGGAATTTCCGCTGGAATGGTGCTCAGACTCGGTGAAATACCTGGGGGTGCACATTCACCTCGATACAGACCAGATTATACGCCGCAATTATGGCATAGCGATCTCTAAACTTGAGACACAAATAGACCATTGGTTGAAACTTCCTCTCTCCATGGCTGGACGAGTGGCCCTCATTAAGATGATAGTGCTCCTGAAATTCCTGTATCTATTTCATAACATTCCGATACCACTTACCAATACATTTTTTGCCACTCTTCGTACCCAGTTGATCAGATTGGTCTGGGGCAACAGGACACCAGAGTGAAGTGGCAGGTCATGACACTCCCATACGCCAGAGGAGGGTACGGCATCCCAGATCTCCAGCTGTACTTCCTGGCAGCAGAATGCAACTTTGCGCAGACATGTTATCATCCTGACACCAGGATTACTTTTTTGAAGCCAGAGCCAGATTTTGTCCTCCCGGATACCTTGGCCGCAGTCCTGCCTCTCGGGGTTCTGCGGGATCCCAAAAATATTCAACCAGTCTCCACAACCAGCTGGGTCTGGGCTACGCTGGGACGAATTACAAACACTGGGATGGTTTACTCCTCCGACCTGCCACGCCCCAATGCCAAGTGGTTGCCTATAACGGGGGAAAGACTGGTGCAGAAAACCTGCACAAAGTTCAATATTGTCAAAATGGGTGATTTATTCCCTACTGGTCACATATTTGACCCAGACAACTCGTCCGCTTTTACGGACGCGACGTTCATGGACAGGTTTGTTTTAGCCAGGCTTTGGTCAGCGCTTCGAGCCCTGCTCCCTGATTTCCCGCTGTAGCCTCCGTCCTTCTCGCCACTTACAATGGTGATAGGTAGTAGCAGAGGGGTCCATTTGATTTCGCAACGTTACAGAGCATGTGCTAGCTTGATCACACTAGATGATAGCAGAGTGCGTAGTGCATGGGAAGCAGACTTGGGCAATTCAGTATCTGACGAACAATGGACGGAATGCTGTTCGGTGACTAAAACTGTATCCCTGAATAGCAGGCACAAGCTGCTCCATTTCAAGTTTTTGCGCAGAATATATGTCACCCCGGCTAGAGCGCACAAGATAGACCACAATAGACTTCATCACTGTCAGCGATGCCATTCCCCCCAAGCAGACTTCGCACATCTTGCCTGGACATGCCCCCGCATACACACTTTCTGGTAGAAGTCCACTGCACGTTGAGTAAGATTATACAGCTACAGATGAACCCCCTGCCTGAGATTGCACTCCTAGGATATGTAGTCCAACTCCCTCTTAAAGTTTGTCGATTTGCTGCGGTCGCCTTGCTCTTGGCTAAAAGGGAGGTAGCGATACACTGGGGAGGTAAGAGAGCTCCCACGAAACAAAGCTGGATCCAGAGCTTAGCTTCCTGCTCTATAAGAAGCGATCAATATGCAGACACAATTCCCCCTTCCACCAGACCAAAAGACATTTGGGGTCCCTTTAAGGCTTTCCTCGCAGCACACCAGCAGTAACCCCCCACACAACACGAGCAAGGTCTCGTCCCAACTGGAGTGGGCTAATTGCCATCCACGCAGCATATAATGACATGGAATCTGACACACTCACCACCTATGACTTTGGACAATTCTGGTTCCAGAGACAGACAGGTATGAGAAAGGAGTGGGTGCCTATATGACAGCGTAAAGTATAATATCATTTGATTTGGGCCTTGAACGTACTGTCTAAATATTGCATTGTATATTGTAGGACCTGCTGTGCATCGAGGATGGCTGACATTGAACCATCATGGGATTGTAACCAAGCTGCCCTTTATTTGAGCTCAGTGCTTTGCTTTGTCTTTAACAAACTGCTAAATAAAGTTTTTAAAAAAACTATATGATGTGCAATGTGTTTTTTATTCTGTGTTTTTATGTTCATTGTTATGACCGAATAAAGACTATTGAACAGAACTGAACTGTTTGAAGTGCTACATAAAAACGTTATGTATTGGCTCCAAGTTAAACCTGACTGCTCTGTGCCAAGCTCCTAGAGGGTTGAGCACAGGTAAATTTGGGGTCTGCTTGTGCCCCACCCTGACAAGGATTATGGTTGTTGCATGAGTAGGGTTTCACCCCCCTCAACTAGTAACCCCATTTTTTACAATGGGTATCTTGTTCACACCCTCAACTTTTTCAGACACACTGCTTGTGAATTGCCAAGAGAGGGGGAACTGTGTCAGGGATTTGTTGGAGATCCTAGTAATAGGGCAATACAAAATATCTAAAGTATTTAAAATCCCAAATGAGCAGCAAAATCAATTTTAAAAAATCGGACTGCATTCCTAGTCGCATCGGAAAGGTCTCTCAGTCACCCCCAGGTTTGAGGGTTTATGTAAGAAATCTTTTCTAGACTATAATGAATACTGCATGTTTATCAAGATGCGAGCAAAAATAATACAATTACAGCAAATCAGAGCATAGTATTATTAAACAACAAAATACCTTACCATCTAAGCACTATCCCATGACATAAATATTGCTTTAACCAGAGGGGCTTGAAATCATCCAGAAATGTCAGAACAAACAAGTTCTAAAACAACAGTGAACTGCTGTGAGTGAATGCATCACTGCAAGCTGGCAGAAGAAACCTTGAATGTTGCAGCATTACTGAGCTAATGTGAAAGAATCTTCTTTGAGAGCATCACAAACAATATGACTCTGTTTGACTGCGTGCAACAAAAATGATAAACAGTGAATGTGCAGAGTGAAATATTCATTTTTAACAAGATGGTGATGAGCCCTAGCTGAGGCCTAGTTAGCATAAGCCAAGAAAAGGCACTATAACAGGTCATGGCAAATTTGTTTCAAAGGCAAGAACATCATATAAGGGCGTACATGTACATTCAAGTGTAGATCTATATTATGTTCAATGTTAATAATGCACAAACAATTTAAATGCACATAACAAACTTCTACAACATGTTGGTGGGAACGGGAGCATAGGCAGTGTCTTCTTGGTGCTTGTGGTAGTAGTGTGTCTCCAGCAATTGATTATTCAGCAATAGTATGCAGAACATCACCCAGCTTGACCCCATCCCAGTAGATATAGACAAATTCTTTTTGTGAAAGGGAAATTTGGTCATGGATATGTTATTTATTGGCCTCAGTATATCACACAGCCTGCCATTAGCATGGAATTACAGTCTATTAGTGGTAGTTATGTGCTTAGGTCATTGGCTAGATGTGCCAGGCGTAAATGCCTGCCGGCAGCTCGAATAGTTGGCAGTGAACACAGTGAAAGGTTATAGGGGCCACATTTCACCGAGCATGCTAGTGGAAGTCTGCAAAGGGAGGAGAGCTACTAGCTGTACTAGTTCGCCCCTGCTTCTTTAGTGAGTCAAGTACAGCCTCCGAAGACCAGACACAGCCCCCTTATGCTCAAGTAGAAACATGTAATGATAATGCCTTTTATGTCTATGTATAGTTTGAAAAGGAAAAGATATTGCCATTATACACCAAAACAAACATACAGAGGAAAGCCCCATGAGCTACACAGTTATATGTGTAGTGAATGTATGTCCACAATTGTGATTTGTTATAAGGATTAATCATGGACAGAAAGTATTCACAAAAGATTTCTGTTTATACCAAACGATTATAAAAGTATCATATTTACATACCATTTTAAACAGCCTTCTCTGAAGTATTCATCCCTAATCCCTCATACAGAAGATATTTATGTAGAAAATGACATACACATCATTACCCAAAGAGGTGGCAAAAGGAAAAAAAGAAAAGGGATTGAACATCAAGGAAAACACAAAGAATATAGGCTATTTCTCAAAGTACTTAAAGAAGATTGCTCTCTGGAATTATTCCCGCCACAGTCAACCTCTTTGAGGCTCATATGTCTAAGTAGTGCAGTCATAATTGGGGTGAAACCTGTCGCCTTTGGAGACTGTTGGTTCAGGGTGTCAGAGGGGCTGAAGAGTGTAGGAGGCTGTCTGAGAGCTGAAAGAGGGAAATTGCACTTGATTGTCGCCCAGGCGCCAGCAGTGATAAAGCCGGCCTTGTGTGGCACAGATGATCAGATATCAAAGTGTACCATAAAAACAACTTTCATCAGTTGCATGTGTGTAGGGAAGTCAAAGAAAGGCACGAAGAAGGTTGAAGTCGGAGACGGAGTTTATTAGATGCTCACGTCTTAGAGTTACAGCTTGTAATGCCACATCAACCGATGCAGCACAACCGATAACATTCTGCATGTTCAAACGATAACATATGGTGACAGCAACGCGAGCTTGTCACGAGCAGCCAGACACGCCTGAACGCTCGTGACAGCTCGAGTCAACAAGAATACGTTCCCAACACACCTTCCCCCCTTAAAAGAAAACAAAAAAAAAAAAAAAAAACAAAGATCAATTCATCACAAAATCATTAAACCTAACAGGTAAGCGATGAGAGCGTATAGCTCTAGTGTTGTCAGAATCACACACAGCTTGAGGGCATTCGCCATTATCACTCATTCTTCCAACATCATAAAAAACATTGCTGTCCGAATCTTCCACCGATTGACAAGGCCCATTAAACAAAGAAACCCTGCTCAAGTTCCAGACAGAACCACCATCAACCCTGACCGCATTTCTAAAAACTTCAATGACCTTCTTAGGGTTTGACCAAACAGGAAAACCCTTACTCACACCCTCTTTCTTTTTGATGCGAACAAGATCGCCCACTTTGATAGAACGACTAGACGTAGAACCAATCCTTTTGATCATATCGCGTTTCATCCTTTCCTTATATGACTGAACCCTGTGTAGAACAGCTTCAAAATCAACCTTAGAACAATTTTCAAAACCCGCTAAATTTTTTTTTAACCACCAAGGAACTAACTTTGTGCTGGGCTTCCGCCCTCTTAGAAGCTCAAAAGGAGTGACCAAAGTCACAGAATTGGGAGAAGTTCTATAAGCCAACAACATGGATTGCAAAGCATTCCTCCAATTCAGATTACCCTTAATAGAAAGCTGTATGGCCTCTTTGACCACACGGTTGAAGCGTTCAACCTGACCGTTCGCCTCAGGATGGAAAACTGCAATCTTCCTATGGACAATACCACATTTAACAAAGAAAAGTTCCATCTCCTTACTCACAAACTGTGGACCGTTGTCAGTCACAATTTCCTGGGGAATCCCTTCTCTGCAAAAAGTCTCATCTAAAAATTCTATAACTTGACCCGAAGTAACTTCCTTAACCATTTTGACCTCAGGCCATTTAGAAAAATAATCTATGAGTACAATGCCGAAAGCCTCCTGCTTGGGTAAACAACTGAAAGGCCCAATGATGTCTAACCCCAATTTCCGCCAGGGACCTAAAGGTAAATCAATGGGGCATGGCTCAGGACGTAAAGCAACAGCTGATTTATCACTGTTAGAACACTGGGTACACTGTCGCACAAAGTGATCTACACATGAGTCAATACCTGGCCACCAGAAAAACTCCTTCAAACGTCTTCTGGTAAAAGAAATCCCTAAATGTCCCTCATGCGCAATTTCAAGGAGAGAATTCCTGAGTTGAAAAGGTGGAACAATCTTATCGCCACGAAGAATCAAACCATTTTCCACAGCAAGTTCCTCTTGAACCTTGAAGAAACCCATCATGCTTCCAGACAACTTCCTCTGTTCAGGCCAACCCTGTACAAGGTACTTCTTAACGCTGCCCAACTCCAAATCTTTACTCATCTCTTCCATCCAGACATCCTCTTGCAAAGAAAATCGTTCGCCACACACAGAATTGACATCTTTAAAATTGAAGGCAACCTCACACTCCTCTTCATGCACAACTCCCGAAACATCAGATTCGGAAATCAATCTGGACATGCAATCCGCATGAACATTCGCCTTCCCTTGAACATATTCAATTGTATACTGAAAAGACTGCAACCTGGAAGCTAACCTTGCAAGGCGTGCCGACATAGTCCTTCCTCCACCTGGAGCCATGAGATACACCAAGGGCTTATGATCGGTTTTTATCAAAAATTTTGTACCCCACAAAAAAGGTCTGAAATGTTCAGCACCCCAAACACATGCCAGTAGCTCCCTTTCAATAACGGAGTAATTCTTTTCAGCATCACGTAAGGCCCTAGATGCGTAGGCCACAACCCATTCTTTCTCGCAATCTTTCTGCAAAAGTACTCCACCTAAACCGGAGGAACTGGCGTCCACCATGATGATGCATTTCACGCCAATGACAAAAGGTTTTAAGCAAGGAGCATTCACAATAAACACTTTTAAGGATTGAAAAGCTTGTGTCATTTCATCAGTCCAAACAAACTTTGCATTTTTCTTCAAAAGACATCTGAACGGATCAACTTTTACTGAGAAGTTTGGGATAAACTTAGCGTAAAACTCGATGAGGCCTAAAAAAGCCACGAGTTGCTCTTTTGACGTAGGCACAGGAGCATCCACGATGCTCTTAACATGATTCTTCTTTGGCTTGATTCCCATTCCACTAATAGTATGCCCAAGATATTCCACCTCCTTTTGCCTAAATTTGCATTTGTCAAGGCGAAGTGTAAGACCCTTCTGCGCTAACGCAGCGATCACACACCTTAGATTATTGTCATGCTCATAGTCATCCTTCCCATGCACTAAAATGTCATCCTGGAATGCTATGGCACCACTCAAACTTTCCAAGGTATCTCTCATTAGCCTCTGGAACACGGAGGCTGCACTTGCCAGTCCAAAGGGCATACGACAAAACCTGTATAAACCTTCAGGTGTGATAAAGGCAGTAATATTTTTGGACTCCTCCGCAAGTACAACTTGGTGGTAAGCACTGGCTAGGTCAACACAGGAGAAAACCTGTGCACCAGCCAATGTCGACACCATCTCATGGAGATTTGGTAAAGGGTGCGAATCAACCCAAATAGCGCTATTGACACTGCGGAGGTCAATGCATAGCCTAAGTTCGCCATTGGACTTAACCGAAATAACAATCGGAGAAACCCAAGGTGACGACTCAACAGGTTCAATGATGTTTTTCTCACACAAATCTTTTAGCATATCCTTAAGTTTAACTCTATAGGATAAGGGAACATTCCTTACTCTATGTCTTACAGGAATGGCATTCTCATTTAATTTGATGACATGTTCAAAACCCTTATACCGACCCAAGGTACCGCTGAATACAGTGGGAAAGGATTGGCGTAAATTCTCAATAAGTAGTGAACTGTCCCCAGTCACACTAGATACGCTCAAAGGTTGCACCACATACACAGGAGGATCAGCCCTGGGGTCAATTCTCATCCCCAATAGATATTGGTGTGGCCAACTTAAAAGTGACAGACCAGATCTTGACACATAAATTTTCCCTGATATGTGTCGCTCAGAAAATTGTATGTTTGCTATAAAATAGCCAATTAGGTCAATTTTGTGACCCGTATAACCACCAGGGGAAACATCAGAATTGAGTAAACTCTTATTCGGAAATTTATCCTTAAAGACATTTAGGGAAATTAAGGTGTACCAAGCACACGAGTCTACAAAAATCTCCAAACTCACATTATCAATGGTTACAATACAAGACGGAAATTTTGTGCAATCTCCATCTTCACATACATTGATAACGGTGTTGACTTGAAATGTTTCTTCATCATCTGATTGAAACTCTTCACAGCATTCATGTACACAATTCATCTTCCCTGGTGTTGATTTACAAAACTTTGTAAAGTGACCTTTTTTATAGCACTTTGAACAAGTCTTGCCTAAGGCAGGACAATTCTTATAATCTTCTAAATGTCCATCACTTCCACACCTAAAACACAATAGTTTAGAAGTTCTCTTGTCATATTTCTGATTCTTATATTTGTTATCGTTCCTAGAAAAAGACTCATTTCTCTGCGAAAAACTCTTCTTAAACTTATCCCTGTCTTTAGATACACTGAAAACATCACTCTTATCATTACCCCTGATCTCCTTAACAAACTTCTCTGAGTGTTCTATGGACTTCGCAATGTCTATAGCATTATTAAGAGACATATCAGAGGTTGTCCAAAGACGTTCTTGCACCTTTTTGTTATTAGTTCTCATCAAAATCTGGTCCCTTAATACTTGCTCATAAGAAATATGTTCGAAATCACATGTTACAGCCAACGATCTTAAAGCTGATACAAAATCCTCAACAGGTTCATCAGCACGTTGTTTCCGAGAGTAAAATATAAACCTCTCCATGACAACGCTCTTCTTTTTTCCATATCTTAAACATAACTGTTGTGAAGCATATTCGTATACATTAATGTTTCCTGGATTCACCAGAACAGGTAATGTTTTAAATTCTTTCAAAGCAATACCGCCTAAACAATGTTTTAACAATGACAACTTCCTTTCTGGTTCACACTCCCCTTCTTCCAATACATCAACATAAGCTAAGAAGACAGGTTCCCAAATCTCCCAAGCCATGGGTGGCTCACCAGGTGCTGACAAAAATGAGGGAGGTGGTACAATGCCAGACATATTAACTTAATTATTTACAAGCTATGAGGAAGTTGATATGCACATATAACTATTATTGAAATATGTATAAGTACTTAAAAACAACAATGCACTTTAAAGTCATAGATATTTAGTGTGCACAATACGAATCAGATTGTGACTAAAACCTTCTAACACACTTAAAAGGAAAAAAAAATGATTATAGTTATCTTGGTTGAAATTCCCCAGTTGTCCGATAACTGAGAGTAGAAAGGATCTCCACAGTACTTTAGAAAAGGAGACAATCAATTTAGTACAATCCGTAGTGGTTCCTGTGTTGCGCGATGAAAAACCGGCAAATTGGTCGCCTAGCAACGTTGCGTGATGACACTCATGCGCGATGACCCAAGACGTCACGTTGGTTTGAAGTCGCGCGATGGCAAGGGCGTAGCGTAGGATTGCGCAGTTCAGAATTGTATGCGCGGACTCCTACGACAACGATTCCAAAGATGCCGCTACGGTAAACAAGTAAGAAATACTGAGTTTTTGAGTTCTTTAAACGAACGACGATCCTTCTGCTTCCCTTTAAAGAGCAGTAATCCAACGCTGTTCTTGGAAACGAAAATCTGATAGCGCTGGAAAATTCCAAAGTAAATCCAGGATAAAAACAAAAAAAAAAATAGATTAAAAATAAAATAATCCAAGAGTCTTTAAACGCAGGCAATGCAGCTCCCGCTCGTCGCCAGTGTAGGGAAGTCAAAGAAAGGCACGAAGAAGGTTGAAGTCGGAGACGGAGTTTATTAGATGCTCACGTCTTAGAGTTACAGCTTGTAATGCCACATCAACCGATGCAGCACAACCGATAACATTCTGCATGTTCAAACGATAACATATGGTGACAGCAACGCGAGCTTGTCACGAGCAGCCAGACACGCCTGAACGCTCGTGACAGCTCGAGTCAACAAGAATACGTTCCCAACAATGTGCATACCTAGGATTTTTACCTCTTATATTCCAGTTCACGGGGCAGACTTATGTTGGCAAAGCATTGCTTAGGATGCTCAGTGGCATGTGCTGTTCTTGAGACGATTAGCAGATCCTAGTTTAGGTAAGTGCAGCACTGCAGCAGCTATTTCGCTATTCTTTTTATTTGGAGGACAGCAGAACGAAGTGAGGAATTCAAAAGATGACTTGTTTAAACTGCCATCTGGCATTTGGGCTCCAGGGCCCTCACACAAACAGAACTTCCAGCCATAACAGAGACTGCCAAAGTATTGGCAAACTCGAGAAGGTGAGAGCATGAACGTCGATTTAGCTAAATACCTGGGGTAGCACCAGTGACGTCGCACTCTTTGATCCCTCCCCTCCTGATTTCCCTGGAAATTAATTCACCTGCCTTTTGATTCTGATGACATCACAGGACGTCCAGTCATATGACATTTAACTGTTGATATTACAGGAAGAGACACACAATGAAAGCAATATAAACAACATATAGAGAAAAGAAGCTGAAGCAGATTAAACTCTTTGAAATGACCACTCCTAGAGTGCTGCCATGGTATGGCAATAAATCAATCAAACCAGATTTATATGAGCGCGGCTAATCACCCGCAAGAGTATCCGGCCAATGAGATCCAAGCTGGTCGGGTGGCCTCAGTTGAATAGCCAGTTGAAAAGCCAGGTCCTGAGTCCCCTTCTGAACTCCTGAAGAGAGGATGTAGTCCGGAGATGTAGGGGGAGACTGTTCCAGGACTTCACTGCGAAGTAGGAAAAGGTTTGGGCTCCACTGTCGCTTTGGCAGATACGTGGGGTGTGAGCAAGGAAGAGGTACGGTGGAAGCTCAGATGGTGGTTGTTGTATTATGGACCTTGGTTGTGCAGGGCTTTGTAGGAATGTGCAGGGCTTTGTAGGAATGAGTCAGAATCTTGAATTGGCATCTCTTGTGGATAGGGAACCAGTTGAGTTTAATTCAGATGACAGGTGATGTGGGTCCATCTGGCGAGGTCGAGGATGAGTCTAGCCGCTGAGATCTGATTGGTCTGCAGTCTCTTCAGAAGAATACAATGGCTTAAGTGACGGTGCAATTTTGAAACAAGCATTTACAATGCAATGGTTTTGCCTTTGTTAAAGTTAGAGCTATTGGCATTGCTCTTGACATTATTATTATTATTTTATTTTTCAACATAAATAAATGGCATTGTCATTTACAATAGCAGGGCAGGGCACAGGGAAGGGGGGGGGCGAGGAGAGACGAAGGAGAGCTGTGGGCTCTTGTTGTAATGCTTGCATTGATGAGTTGGTGGATGAATGGATGGGTGCATGCATGGATGGGTGTATGGATGGGTGTATAGATAGATGCATGGATGGATAGATGCATATATACAGCCAATCCCTCAACAATTTATGCAATCCACCAACCCATCCAACCAACAACCCATCCATGCATCCACCCATACACAATGTAGAATCAGACTTAAGTTCCCCCATGAACAATTAAGCCTTTACCATGGCTTATCATCAACGTATGCTTTCAGAATGTTACATAAACTTGCAGCCATTCGGCATACAGTTGGAAATTACAAATATCTAAAGTACTGCAGTTTGCAAACAAAAACAATACATTGCCTCTCTCAAAAAGGCATACCAAGGATCATCACAAATAAAATATTGTGCCCCCATGGTTTGCGAAAGGGGCAGCCCAACACCAACCAACTTGCCTCCTACAAAGAGATGTAATTTAATGTAACGGAACAGGTCTACAAACCGTAATAAACATCAACCATGAAATGCCTGTTAGCTATACCTAATGTTATGTTGTCTACAATGAAGCAGCCAGGCCTACTGCCTTGGTCTTAACTTTTCATAATAAACAGATCAGACCTATGGCATCGGCCATAACTTTCCCAGCACAACAATCAGTCTTATAGCCTTTCTTACTGAATGTCTCAATAACCAACTCAGGCCTACAGTACTGCTGCTCTGCCTAATGTTTCCCACAAGGCAACTACTGGCATGCAGTTATAAAATTCCAAATGTATATAAAATTACAAAAAAGATTATAAATTGTTCAGATATGCCAACAGGTCCCGGAGCTCTGGTCTATTGGGTACGCTGAACTTCAAAGTAATATACTACTTTTCAAAGGCAATACAGTTAAAACAATCCAACATCTGATGCCTTCCCTCTTTAATGTACGATGTTCAGAATAAATATGGCAGGCCTTCTGCCTTTATTGTAACTTTATACAATAAATAGACCAGGCATCTAAAGAATTAATCTCTGCCTTGCCACCACATCCACTTGTATTGAGAACAAGTATTCCCATCAGGCAAAAAGTAGAATACAAGCACTTTCCGTGGAAGCAACCAAATCCGGCCCAATCACGGCTGTCCTCGACGGAAGCAACATGTGGGCAAAAGCAAATCCTCTCGCTAACAGTAATTCTGAAAACTCATTGTTGAGAACCCGATGTCCAGCAGCAGCTGTGGCTCTCAAGCCAGACCTAAAACGCGTCGATACCACGAAGCGGCAAAGAGAGCGCTCTGCACGTCATGTACAGAATCAATAAGATGCCCCAAAGCTGCCCTTACTCAGTTTGGTAAAGACACACAAACATCAGGCAGGTCCCTTCTGCACTGCAGTGGTTTCCCCAGACCTGAATGTGTCTCTCTTCCCTCTGGAAAACAAGATATTGCACTGAAGGCCAAACCGTAGCTATGGATAAGCTCAGTCAATTGAAACGTAAGCTGCTTCTAGGCGCATCTATCCATTGAACACGAGTACTCTAGACTAGGCGGTCGTGCTGTTTACACTACTTCAACACCGCAGTAAAACAGGTGTCTAGCCCTCCAGCCTTTCCTAGAGTGCGGACTGCTTATGATCAATTAGGGGGGGAGCTAAAGAAACGGAGTGCTTAAATACCCGTGTTCCATATATTCCGCCAGACATTTCTAATCAAGCGTGCTATGTTTGAAGCGGACAGCACTGCAGCACGGTACAGGCGGCGGCAGGAGCCACGGTGCATCCATCTTCGGCATTTAAATAAAGCACAGCTGGAGCCCTTTGTTCAAACAGACATATCTCAACTATGGCCTAGTCGAGCGCTCCTCCTACCCATGGTCATTCATCATGCCCACAGTCGCCTACATCGTGTGCATATCAACAATTATTTACTTCACGAGCTTAAGTCAATAAATCCACCAGTGAACAGGAAAGGCCTGCGTTAATTAATATAAAAAGCATTGGGAAAGTAAAGAGACCTGATACGTAATGCAGCCATACTCCAGGGGAGGGATGAAGACACGAAGCGGAAGAAAGCCTAAACCGCTGACCAATAACAAGCAAATGGGCGTGACAATAAGCCAAGCAATAACAAACAATGGATGGCCTCTAGGCGCACCGAGAAACAAGCTACCAGTATTACGAAGAGCGGGTGGGAACGGACACACGGAGAGCGGGAGGGAGGGTAGGAGCACTCACCTGGACTTCCTCCGGCGGCGGCGGTCGGCACACACAGGCACGTGTTGCAATGTTAATTGCATTTAGGTCGCATACCCTGGAGGAGCGGGCGTGCTACGGATCGGCATGGAAGAGGGGCGGGAGAGGGGGTGGGAAAGGCGACCACGCCCATGCGAGCAGGAAGGCGGGTGCCGGCTCAATGCCGGACCAGATTCGGGGGCGTTCCCGAGAACAGGCTTTCGGCTGACGTCGCCAAATGCGAGAAATTCTTGGGAACGCCCCCGAATCTGGTCCGGGATTGACGGACAGAGCCGTCTCCCAATGGCTAGCCTCCATTTATGGAGCTATCCAATGGGAGAGTGGGGCGGGTCCCTGTTCCACACTCTAACTCATAAGGTTTTTTAGCGCATGTGCACTTTGTGCGCATCGCCAGGCAAAACCTAAAAATGATAGAACAAGCGCAAGACAATAATTGGCCCGCAGTGCAGCTGTCACACTTCCAAGTACAGCCTAGTACATTTGCTTAGGAGCAATCACCATAGAGTCACATACCCAAATTTAGCCAAATTAGATTATGTGTGCAGACACTGTCTCCCTCTAAAGACTAGTTTGCACACTGGTAAAATGGGCCCTTAGGTCACACAGCATGTGAAATCATGTCAGTTCTTCTCTAAACAACTGAGTCTGTGCTCAGGAAACCTAGGTGTCTAGTCTAGTGACATCTTGATTAGCTAGATTGCTGATTTGGTTAACAAAGACATACATTCAATATGTTGGGATAAAACACAATCCGAATCAATAAGTTTGGTTCTACATACGCTAAATATGTTTGCCATTAATATAGAACACCACCAAGTATAATAGTGATTTTACATGCACTAAATAAGTTCGCCATGTATTAGGGATGTGTGAAGTTCACATGCGAACTGTAGAACTGGCATTTAGTGATGTATTTTAGGGCAAAATGTGTCCTTATATCTACTTTGGATGTGAGTTTGTGTTTCAGTCCAAAACCATAGTGCAAAAAAACAAAAGCACTGCGAACAGCAGCTGCTAACACTCATTTATTTCTGCTATTCCCATTTGCTTGAGGTAAATGTACGCTGGGAATGGCACAAAATTACACAATGTGGCATAATAGTCTAATTTTAGGAATTTCACATTATAAGAAAGTGTGAAAATACTGAAAATACGCTAGCATAATGACAAATTTCTGGGCCTAGTGTAGAATACACACAACAAACCAAATTGCGTTCTATGCTTTTATTAATTAAAGTAGTATGAGGAGTGAGATTCAGATAGTTTGTAACTGTGACTACAGACTTTTAAACAGGTTTCTTCAACCTAAATTCTGCCTACTGAATTATTGTGCCACCAACAGAATTCCAAAAATCTTATCAAAGTACAACAGAGAGGGTCAGTGTTGGAAGCAGTTGTTTCTGGTGGCTGAGGCAAAGCCCTAGTCAGGCAGAATACACCACCTGTGCTCATCCTTGGGTAGGTTGGCACTGAGAAGTTGAGGCTTGACACAGAGGCAATGTGTAAAGCATCGGCACAGCACTCACTCACGATAAATACCCCAGGCTGTACAAAAGAAACTTGACACAAGACGTATGTAAAAATGGTTTCTATGCAATACACGTATATAAACAATGCAATATAAACATCATGTACTAGTTTTGGGCATAAACCACACATGGAAATATTGCTAGCATTACTAAGCCCACTTTTGTTCTGATAATATGAAGAATATGCACACTGGGGACAATTCCTAATCTAATTTCTCCCCACACACACAGTACACAGCACCCTTATGTGGTACAACTCGCTATACACACCAGGCTCACCCCAACAATCCTTATAATTCCTTCCCACGCGGTTATGGAGGGCACTCTAGGTCACAACGAAATCAGAGATATGTACGTTCAAGAGATTAGACCACTTTTTACTGTGGGGCCACACAGGCAAAACCAGTGTCAAATGTAATGTGCTTTTGGATATAAAATCGATGAATAAAACAACACTGTCGGCCAATGTTGAGAAAACACCGGCGGAACACACATGGTCACTCCGGTACACACAAACTCGCTCCGCACCACTATGCTGGTCCACTGATACCAGCCAGTTGGTTTGGAACGTTCTTACACTCATAAGCACCCAGCATCCTCATGCGGTGCACTGATAGGCCACCAAAGTCATCTGCGGCGTCCCTCAAGGATCCTCACTGAGCCCCACCCTCTTCAACGTCTACATGAGCCCCCTCGCGGCCATCGCACGCCAACACAACCTCAACATCATCTCCTACGCTGACGACACCCAGCTGATCCTCTCCCTGACCAACGACCCCGCCGCCGCCAGAGCCAACCTTCATGAAGGGATGAAAGACGTCGCCGAGTGGATGACGACCAGCCGCCTGAAACTGAACTCAGACAAGACGGAAGTCCTCATCCTGGGCTCCTCGCCCTCAGCCTGGGACGACTCCTGGTGGCCCCCCGCCCTGGGCAGCGCACCCAAGCCGACAGACCACGCACGCAACCTGGGCTTCATCTTGGACTCCTCCCTCACCATGACCAGACAAGTCAACGCCGTCTCCTCGTCATGCTTCAACATCCTGCGCATGCTACGGAAGATCTTCCGGTGGATCCCCACCGAGACCAGGAAGACGGTCACCCAGGCCCTCGTCACCAGCCGACTGGACTACGGCAACGCCCTCTACGCCGGAACCACCGCCAAGCTCCAAAAGAGACTCCAGCGGATCCAGAACGCCTCAGCCAGACTCATCCTCGACATCCCACGACACAGCCACATCTCCGGACATCTGAGAGACCTGCATTGGCTCCCCGTCAACAAAAGAATCACCTTCCGCCTCCTCACCCACGCACACAAAGCCCTACACGATCAAGGCCCTAGCTACCTCAACAACCGCATCAACTTCTACGCTCCCAAACGACATCTCCGATCAGCCAGCCACGCCCTCGCCGCCCCCCCCCGCATCCGAAGAACGACAACAGGAGGAAGGTCCTTCTCATACCTGGCCGCCAAGACCTGGAACTCCCTACCGACCGACCTGCGCCTGACCCAAGACCACCTCTCCTTCAGGAAGAAGCTCAAGACCTGGCTATTCGAGCAGTAGCAGCACTCCCCCCCCCCCCCCCCCAGCACCTTGAGACCCTCCGGGTAAGTAGTGCGCTATATAAATGCCTGTGATTGATTGATTGATTGATTGATACTCAGCAGGTCATCTGGTAACACTTTGCAGACCCCGTGGCCCAAGCCTCCTTCCGCTCGCCAGTTCACTCCTACGGTCCTAGGACTCCGGCTGGATGTTCCCCAGGTCCCACTAAGACTGCACATGTGGAGAAAGTAACACGTTTTAATTAAAATTTAGACGTAAACAACAGGGGTTTTGCCGCCACTCAGGAAATCACCCACAGTTCTCAAAACACAATGGAGTCATGCAGTCTCTTGACCCGCTCTCGAACTGTCTCGAAAAAGTATCTCTAACCCAGTCAATCTTTTTTGCTACTACCAGATGCCACAATGTCTTTGTGGGGCCAGGTGAGGAGAGGTCAGTTGGTCTGCTGAGATGAGGGTCAGGAATGGGGAATAATGCAGTAGGTGCCCCGTCGGGTCAACATTGATCTGAGTCACACCCAGGCAGTCAGGGTACGTCTGGTGAACGTTGGGATGTGTTGCACCAGACACAACAGGTCACACACACAAAGAGTTTCAAACTCCGTACCTCCCTGGAAATGAGGCACAATGACTGGTGCACGTTGATGTGGGTTGCACCAGGCAATTCCGGTCACACAAAACAAAGAGTCGCAAACTCCATACCTCTCCGGGAATAAGGCACAACGTCCGGTCCATGTTGATTTCAGTTACACCAGACCAGTCCGGTCACACACACAGTTCGGCAGAGCTGCATGAGGTAGAAAAAGGCACTACTACGGGTACTTCCCCACCTCTGAGGGTCGTATCTTGTGAATCAAACATCATATGCAATGATCATACAATCGCTGTGACGCATGAGAGAGATGTAAACAATTGATATGTAACAATCTAGGCAACCAAGAAGAAACAAATTAAAATAGAAAATAATACAAGGAAGGGAACTTGAGCTACCACATTGATTTTTGTTAAAAAATTCCACAGTTTATTAAAAGTTGACAAGCAAAATACAATGACACATTACAAAGTTAATATACACAATAAGGAAATATATATGGTTTGCACAGTGAAGAACATTTTTAAACATCATCCATAAATCAAATTACATACGAGAATACATGTAAGGTTAAAAAGAGAAAGAGTGGCAAGATATTTTTCTCTACGCGCGTTTCGGTGAACCAGCACCTTCTTCTGGAGCAGCCACGAAAAGTTTCTAAAAGTAAATTTGCATAAAAAGACAATTTTTTTTTACACACAGTAAATGTATTTATATTTCACAAAAATTAAATAAAAACAGTTTACAGATTTTGACAATAGCTTTTGTCAAAATCTGTAAACTGTTTTTATTTAATTACGCGCGTAGAGAAAAATATCTTGCCACTCTTTCTCTTTTTAACCTTACATGTATTCTCGTATGTAATTTGATTTATGGATGATGTTTAAAAATTTTCTTCACTGTGCAAACCATATATATTTCCTTATTGTGTATATTAACTTTGTAATGTGTCATTGTATTTTGCTTGTCAACTTTTAATAAACTGTGGAATTTTTTAACAAAAATGAATGTGGTAGCTCAAGTTCCCTTCCTTGTATTATTTTCTATTTTAATTTGTTTCTTCTTGGTTGCCTAGATTGTTACATATCAATTGTTTACTTTTTCCCTGGTCTAGGAACCTTATTTCCGCGAACTCAGGGGGTCCTTGTTAAATATACGCTAAGCATGAGAGAGATGTGGCACGAATGATGAAATGGGCCACCCGGAATCCCGTAACTGGTAAATCTGCTAACCACCAACAAGACTGTTATGAATGTCGGGTCCCTGCACTACAGAAACCCCACACATTAGATTTGTGAAAGGTTTCTGGGGTTCAGCACTAGGCAATCTGGTCTCCAGACACTGTTCTAAGTCCAGTGCCTACGCCTCGCTGCCTGTTAGGATTCAGCAGGCGAAGTAGGAATTTGCGAGGGCACCACTCTTCAGATGACATAGGTAGACGGTGTATGCCCCTCGTAGGAGATCTTGAATATCCCTGAGATCGCTGGGAGAACAGGAAGCCTGCCGACGGAACCTTAGAGAGCACACTTCGGGGCAGCACACTTCAGCAGGTCTTCAGCCTAGACCAGCCACTTTTCAGACAGTTATCCTCCATGTGCATGATAGATTCCTCTGACAGTGTGCACTGCACAGTCCGGGTTCGTTGGTTCCACGTCCCTACAAGAATATCTCTACTTTGCTGAAGCATGAAACCAGTAGTTATACTGAAGTGTGCCTTTGAATTTGGTGGATGGTTCAAGGAGTCTCCCTTTAAACCACAGTTGCCACCACTACATTTCAGGCCTGTCTGCCATGGGGCAGAGGAATGCAAATCTTAATCTTTAGTGGGGCCATGATCTGTCTCCTAGAGGCCAAATGTCATAACCTCTTCATCCAATCTATTCTACTCGGCCCTCAAGTGGCGGAGGTCTGTTATTCCAGTGCATGCCTACGGCTTACAGCTGCCTTTGGGAAATTGCAGATGTTCTCCTCTGGCTCCGGTATCAACTGGAGCCCGGCCCAAAGGCTAACAAAGAGTTTTATAATATGAAAAAGCCCTTCTCTATAAGTGGCCTTTCTACGCTAGTTATACCTAAACCACCTTTACCATCGGAAAGGGTTTGGTACTGCAAATTCATTGATAGGAAACATCACGAGACTGCTCCACTGCAATCCACTGATGCAGCCTGAAGTAAAGTCAAATACTTCCCCATGTTGGCCTATGGGCAGAGCAAGTCTCATTGGCAGTGAAAACACACCTGGGTATTCAGCACTACCTGAGTGCATGTGCACTAAATGCACACACAGACCTGCAACAGCAGGCTGGACGCATAGACCCTGGCACCTTTGGTACCAGTGCGCTCACAGCACCTGCAATAGCAGATTGGATATGGGTTTAACCCTTCTAGGTGCGAGTGAGCACCAATAGGCCTGCAATGTCAGGCTAGACACAGAGTCAGAAGCACAATAGGTGTCAGTGCACACACACAGTTCAAGTTCAAGTTCAAGAATTTATATAGCGCACTACTCACCCAGAGGGTCTCAAGGCGCTTGTCTCGGCGGGGATCCAATGGAAGATTTTTTTGAGCATACGAAGTACATTGAAGCAGGAGGATGAGACGGCATTGACTTGATTGGTCATCGAGAGTGAAGAGTCTAGGATGAAGCCAAGGTTACGTGCATGGTCCGTGGGTATGGGTGCTGAGCCCAGATCCGAGGGCCACCATGAGTCGTCCCAGGCAGCGGGGGTTGGTCCTAGGATGAGCACTTCCGTTTTGTCAGAGTTAAGTTTAAGGCGGCTGTCTTTCATCCATACGGCTACTTCTTTCATGCCTTCGAGAAGATTGGTTTTGGCGGTGTCGGGGTCTTTGGTGAGGGAAAGAATCAGTTGGGTGTCGTCAGCGTAGGAGATGATGTTAAGGTTGTGTTGACGCGCGATGGAAGCGAGTGGACTCATGTAGACATTGAAGAGGGTGGGACTGAGTGATGACTTCGGTGGCCTCTGATTTGAATGGGGGAAGTCGGACTCTGTGAGTTCTCTCAGCTAGGAACGAGATGATCCAGTCCAAGGCTTTTCCTTTTATGCCGATGTTGCTGAGGCGTTGTATGAGTGTACTGTGGCAGACAGTGTCGAAGGCGGCAGAGAGGTCGAGTAGGATGAGGGCCACTGTTTCTCCGTTGTCCAGTAGTGTTCGAATGTCGTCTGTTGCTGCGATGAGGGCGGTTTCGGTGCTGTGTTTGGCTCGAAAGCCGGACTATGAGGGATCGAGGGAGTTGTTGGATTCGAGGAAGGCGGCGAGTTGGCTATTGACGGCTTTCTCAATGACTTCGGCCAGGAATGGGAGGAGGGATATGGGGCGGTAGTTTTTAAGTTCAGATGGGTCTGCTGTGGGTTTCTTCAGGAGGGCGCTGACTTCGGCATGTTTCCAGCTTTCTGGGAAGGTGGCAGAGATGAAGGAGCAGTTGATGACATCACGGAGATGGGGTGCGATGATGGAGTCTGCTTTGTTGAAGATGTGGTGGGGACATGGGTCGGTTGGCGATCCAGAGTGGATAGAATTCATGAGGCGGATGGTGTCTTCAGTGGTGATTGGGTTCCAGGCGCTGAGGTTGTTAGAGGGCGGTTTAGGTTTTGAGGGGGGTGGAGAGGGTTGTTTGTTGGAGCTGTTTTCGAAGCTGTTGTGTATGTCGGCAATTTTGTTGTAGAAGAAGGAGGATAACGAATCGCAGAGCTCTTGGGAGGGAGTGAGTTCGTTTGAGGCTGCGGTGGGGTTGGTGAATTCTTTGACGATGTTGAATAGTTCCTTGCTGTTATGGGCGTTGTTGTCGAGTCGATTCCTGAATGCTGATTTCTTAGTGGATCGGATCAGCTGGTGGTGTTTGCGGGTGGCTGCCTTGAGGGTGGTCATGTTGTCGGAGGTTGGGTTTTTTCTCCATGTCTTCTCAAGAGTGCGGCATAGCTTTTTGGATTTCTTAAGGTCATGGTTGAACCAGGGGGCCTTTTTGCTGTTTTGTTTGGTGAGATGGTTTTTCAAGGGTGCTAGTTCGTCAGCGCTGTGAGTGATCCATTGTTTGAATTTGATGGCAGCTTGGTTTGGGTCTGATGAGAGGGCGGGTGGGTTTTGGTTGAGCGATGAGAGTCCCAAGCACCATAGGTGAAAGTGCGCACACATAAGCCTGCACGAGCAGGTGGGACATGTAGTCCCTAGCACCATCAGTGTGAGTGCAAACACAAACCTGCAATGTCAGGCGAGACACCTAGTCCCTAGCGCCAACAATGCAAATGTGCACACCCAAGCCTGTAAAGTCAGGTTGGACACAGGTTTAGAACACTGTACCAGGTAGGAAAGCGTGCACACTTTTATACTGTATTTACAGAGAAAGTGCCTAGGGCTCCAAGGCCACACAAGAAATTCTGAAAAACCTGAGCGGAAAAAGCAAAAGGTTTAGGGAAATGCAACCTGACGAGTATCAGGTCCAACAGTCAGGCTTGATACAATGAACTCACAGTAAGTTCCTTGAAAGTCTGCACAGCAGAGCTCCCCTTACCATCGGCCACTTTAGAGTCATAAAGAACAGGGCAATGCTTAGTTGCATTGCCCTGGGCGAAGAGCAGTCTGCATGTAAACAGTGTCTTATGGATATACCACTTTCTACTGAAGCTGGCTAACAAGGCAAAAGACATATTGGAGTCTAGTAGTTCACACAATTGCACTCAGACAGAAGCCTCAATGTCCTTCTCAACAATAGGCTCCAGGGGCGGCTGGTGGAATTTGAAACTGGTGAGGCGTATGCAGAAGGAATCAATGTATGCGAGCAAGGGTAGCGAGCAAGCCCGGTGGCAATAAGGGGAGTTCGGGGGGTTCTCTCCCGTGAAGAATTTTTTTAAAAAGTGGCATCTTTTTGAAGCGATTTTCAGCACTATTTCTGTGATAAATTGGCAAAAAATTCAGTTCTTCTAGGCATTCATAAAAGAAAACTCACACATTATTTCAGAGAATGTCTGGGTTGCCAAGCAAGTCTGACTTCTGAAGAGGGCTAGGGTACTAAGCAAGACTGCTTTGGCTCTACCCTTTCCAAAAGAACACACTAGTTAGTGATGTGAACAAGTTCAATGGACAAACCTGGGGTCTAGGGAGAGTCCCTCTCCTGAGAAAGAAATATAAAAAAGATAGGCAGATGGTGCATTTTAAAGCAAATTAATGCAGCAATAAAGCAAAGTTTATTAAGCAGTGGGAACATATAGTTTTGAAATATTAAACACATTAAAAACTGCCCCTTATCTTCTTGCATTAATTGTTGAATAGTTACTGTAATATGTAAATTGTTCTGCATGACAACAACTTTAGCCCTTTAAAATGTATGCTTGCCCAGTGTTCTGTACTGCATGCAGCATTAACTTTTGAAAAATATGCTATACCCAGACTTCGGGAAGCACCCACAGCTGCCGGCTGTAACCAGTCATATAGAAATATGTGCAGACAGGTCTTTAAGTGAGATGAAAAAAGTGGGTGCTCCCTATATAGGAACATGCCAAATACATGTCTGTGATTCCCATAGTGTGCCATCAGACAGGTATTTTGGTTTCTCTCTGAGATGTAATTTTATCCAGATAAATGGCACAGCAACTGACATACGCCTTAATCCTATCAGTATGATTGGCTTTGTCACTAGGTGTTAGCTGTTTAAGATAAATGAGTAACAACAATGATTTCTTATAAATAATTAACATTGAAAATGTTTAAATTCTGACATTCTGAAATAGTGAGTCTGTGAATTAAATAGAATTGAGGCCTGTGGAAGGAGTTCTTGGCCTTCAATTATGTGTGCTTTATGTTAGATATGTATCATCTTTTCTCTGCATATCTTGTCCATCTGCACATCTTCAACCCCCTCTCTTTCCTCTTCATCATCCTCTTTTCACTCTTCCCCGAATGCCCTTCCTCACATCTCTATCACTTCACCACCCCAACATGCAACATGACATCATCATCTTCAAAAAGCTGGGTATATCTAATCCGTCTGAGCTGGTCAACCAACACTGCTCAATTGCAAAGGTGGCGAAAGTGATATTGGCAAGACAAAGAGACGTTGCACCAGGGCCAAATGGCATTCCGCAGGCCATTCACATGCTCGATGTTGCGCTTCTATCTGGAAGCCCCCACACTCTTAATTTTCCCCACAGAAGGCCCGAATCCACCCAATCAAATGATGCTTTTAAAGAAAAGGCTACAATTATGCTTTAGACTCCAAAGCATCATTTGATTAGGTGGATTGGGGCCTTCTGTAGGGAAAAATAAGAGTGTGGGTGCTCCCAGATAGAAACGCGCAATCAAGCAGTTGTACACACACACTTGGATCCTAGTTAAACTGGCTGATGGTTCAAGACTATCAAAGAGAATTCCTACAGAAGTTGGCCTTAAACAAGGGTGTGTTTTAGCCCCATATTTGTTCAACTTGTTTACGGCAGACCTGTCTTCAAAACTTAACCAGGTAAACTCCAAAGCACAAGAGTGGGACTGCAAAGGTCACTCACAGAACTAGCAGAATACGTTAAGGTCAATAAATTAGAAATGAATATGACAAAAACAAAAATAAGGTCTATCTGGAATCGTCCTGGCCCACTACTCAGGATCAAGCTTGGAGACAATATTCTAGAAGAAGTCAGCAATTATAATTATCTGGGACTGTACATAGACAAGAGACTAAACTTCCAAATGCACAAACAGTATCCAATCAAAAAAGGAAATGCACTTATTTATGCGTTCTGTGCTCTTGCCAAGAAGCTGGATGGTGCCGCTTTTAAGCCACTATTGGCAGTTAAAATGGCTGAACTACCCCCAACAGTGGCATATGCAAGTGCTCTTATGCACAGTAAAGATGCCTCACTTCTGGGCAAACTGCAAATTAACACGGTTAAGCAAGTGGTTGGTCTTCCACAGAACGCCTCACCTGCACAAGTTCGCCTAGAATTCGGTCTCATGCAACAAATCCTAGTGAGATGCTACTGCACCATAAAAACATGGTACAAAATATGGTCAAACCAAAGATGTTTGTTAATTAAAGCTCTATGGCAGTCATTGGAAAAGGACCCTTAATCCGTCTACTGTAAATATTTGTGGTCATCTTTGAAAATAACAAACATAATAGAACTATGGAATCTGTACCTACCTCACCAAGCATTTTGCCAAGCTATAAATAAAGCTGAAAAAATGTACTCACTTTTAACCGCTAAACATGCACTCACCAGCCGTATGCACACCTGGATGGTATTACAATCTCTTTTTTTTCGATAAACAACTTTATTGTTTTCAACAGAAACTACCAGTTGGAGTAAAATATAATACAGCACAGCAATCATTTGACATTATTCTTTACATGGACAAGGAGATGAGTTTTTACAGATGGTCCTGTAGATCCCGCACACTGCACACATTTACAAGCAGACATGTTTATTCTATTTGCCCCAGCCATTTGCCCCAGACCTTACGGTATGTCACTGGACACCCTCTGGCCTCAAATAGCGATTTCTCTTGTGCTGCACACCAGTCTATGCCTCTGCGCCATTTCGATATGCTAGGGGATTTTGGTTCTATCCAGCTAGTCGCAATGTCGCTCTTGGCCACATTGTGACAGTGGTAAAGAATCGCTGGTCAGCCTGGGAGCCATCCAGGCCATCCGTGATTCTTAGGAGTATATTTAAGGGGTTGTGCGGGACCTCCCAGCCCAGAACCTCCATGAGTTCTTTTTCGATGGAATCCCAGTAATGTGTGCTGACCGGGCATGCCCATGCCATGTGAAAGAAGTTGGCTAGGTCATGAGCGCATCGCGTACAAGACACATCTGGCTTCATACCTGCGCAGAAGAGGCGTTTGGGCGTTAAGTATGTGGCATGCAGATAATATAGTTGCAACAGATGGAGCCTGGCGGAGGTGGTGACTATCTTGGGTGCCATTAGAGCGTTTCTCCAGTCCTCCTCCTCAAGAGGTCCCACCCATTGCTACCATAAGCTTCGGATCTGATCAAATGTGTTTGGAATGTAGTTGGTGAGTGAGCAGTAAATACGGGAGATACCCCCCTTTCCTAGGTTGCCTGTCATAATCTGTGCCTCAGAGGGACTGTACTCTGGAAGGGATCACTGACATAATATCGAATTAACAAATATAGAATTACCAAAATATCGAAGAAAAAATATAAAATGCAAAAATATCGAATTCCTATCTACAAACAGGTAAGTACAAAAATATCAAATCAACAATATAGTTTTAAAAAATATAGTTAGTCAAAATATTGAATTATTTTAAATGTCTTAAAAGTAATTTAAAATGAATGAAAAATAAATATAACATTTACTATTACCACTCCAGTGAGTGCAACAGCAGGGAAAGCGCTGGGTAGCGTAGGGGTAAAAATTACCATTCCCACTCCAGAGAGTGCAACAGTAGGGAAAGCGTTGGATAGCGTAGGGGTAAAAATTACTATTCCCACTCCAGAGAGTGCAACAGTAGGGAAAGCATTGGATAGCGTAGGGGTAAAAATTACTATTCGATATTAAATTACTTACCTTAAATTCGATATTTTTCACCACTATATTCTGTCCATTCGATATTTTGTCCATTCTACATTTTGACTTCGATATTTTGGTAATTCTATATTTTGAATTCGATATTTTGTCTTGCAACCCTCTGGAAGGATCGTCTTTGGGTTTGGACTTCCTTTGTGTAGTCTGGAAAAATCATTATTGGCTAGCCTTGAAATTATAGAGATTTTTGGTTGCGTGCTTCGGCAATGATAAGGTCTCTGTCTTTAAAGTTGAGAACCCTGGGAATGATGGGCCTGTGTGGCACTCCCGGTGGGGGCCTCAGAGCAAGAGAGCCGTGGGCGCGCTCAATCGCAAACCAGGCGGAGAGGGAGCCTTCCGACAACCAGGATTTTATCCATTGCTCGATGAAGGTGCCCATCTGGCCACGCACAGAGCCCTCTGGAAATCCCACTAGGGGGAGATTATTACGTCTCGACCGGTTTTCGGCATCCTCCGCCCGTCTGTGTAGTCCAGCTGTGTGGGTTTGCAAACATGCAACTTTGTCCTTAAGTTGAGAGACATCATCTTCAACTGTGGAAATACGAGATTTGGTTTCCGCAATCCGGTCTGTAGCGTTGCGGAGGTCCTGATGAAGAAGATCCATCTCAACTGGACCTCGCCAATTGTATTTTTGACCGAGGTTTGCCAAGCACTAATTGCGTGTTGAGGTCAACAACCGCAGGGGGGCCCTCCCGTGGACCCACTCGCCATTCCGGGATCGTTAGCCGTGAACTGATCTATCATGGTCTGCGTTGGGGGAGGTTTAGGGCCTTGATCCTTCCCCAATACTGGTAACGTGGACTGTATCTTACGTGCTTCTATTGTTGCAGGATGCGTTCCGTTGATTCTCTGAAGGAATAGGGAGTATATCTCTGTGGCTTTGGTTTCAGGCGAGATAGGAGAGCGCTAAGTGTGGTTCTGTAGAACGTGGTGTGGCCCATCCATCATATAGTGGTGTGCTAAAGGGTAGTCCACGAGATAGCCGGCCCTCACCGTCTATTCTTCTCTAGCTCCATCAGGCGGATCGTTCAAGGGCACTCGGATGTAGATGTGCAGCGGGCCTCAGATCAGCCCAGGGTATAGCTTGTAAGTGGGTACTTTTCAGTCCCAGTAGCCCATCTAGGTTTGGGAACAGGCACAGGAGGTCGCTGGTGCACGCCTACACAGGTGCAGCGACAGGGGACGAAACCGCATGGGCCAATGTGCCATGCAGGGAGGCCCGTAGTCGGATGCGCACAACCTCAGGTTGCGATGGCCGCCGCCCAACACTCTTCTCCAATGGCCGGACCTGAAGCGATGGCACACAGCGGGGGAGGGAGGCCTCAGGAGAGTGTCCACTATTAAGCAGGGGCTGCAAGGCCAGGAGGTGCACCCCTGGGAGGGACCACAGTCAATTGGGGGGACTGGTAGGTATTGCGGTGGTGGGTGAGGGACTCACGGTCTCCGAGCCAGTCCACTGGATAGTTCACGGGTCACTGGGGCAAGGGGAGGCAGCTGCATGCAATAACTAGGCACAGGGCCTCTCCCCGGACTAGAAGCGGAGTGCATGGAGTCCTACATGCCTCTCATTGCTTCCCCAGCACCCGGCCCTACCGCGGAGTGCACACAGCAGGAGAGGGAGGATCCAGGAGTGGACCGGGTGTGCCCCCCCAGGAGGAACCACAGGCTGTCAGAAGGATCGGTAAGTGTTACGGCAGGGGGTGGGGGCAGTTACAGCCTCTGGAGACAGGCCCCTCTGAAAGCCAACCGGACCACTGGGAGGGCAGGGGAAAGCAGCTGCAGGCAATGGGTGGGCGCGAGGACACTTCGGTCCCGGGTCAGGCTGTAGATCAACTCCTCCGGCCACACGCCGCGTCAATAAGGTGCTAGCTCCAGTTGCAATAGCTCACAGCGCAACGCCTCACCACATATGTCACAGATCTTCATTGTGTCAGGCAAACGATGTCGATCACCAGCAGCCCCCTCCACTCCGAGCCCGAGGCCACACACCAGCCTCCGAAGGGTTCCCAGCCCGCCACAGCGAGAGGGTTGCATAGGGCGCAGAGCCAGTTGTGGCATCCTCCGAAGGCAAGGGAACAGCCCGTCAGCCCAGTCCAGCCCGGCCCTCCGTCCTTAGTCTCAGCCATCAAGGCCGCTGATGGAGCGCACACAACCTCGGGGATCGGGCACAGGTTTTTTAAGGAGCTCCAGACGGTCAGCATGGTGCAGTGCAGGCGTAATCAGGGCCTTCCTCGGCGCCATTGATCTTCTGGCGTCATGACAGGGAGGCCGTAATGGGTTCGGCTCTCCCGGCAGTGGCTGCTGCTCAGCCCCTTTCTTCAGTGTTCTTCCAGACCAATGGCAGTGCTCTAGGGAGCCGCTTTGGGGCACACGGCGGCCGCTGCTCAGCAGCCGAATTTTCCACAGTCGAGGAGACCTCAAGGAGTCACTCGGGAGGCCCCGTCGCCATCTTGAGTAGGCCGCAAGTCTGACCTTCGTTGGGTGGCCTCTCGGTCCTCCAATAATGCCCCAGATCACCCTGACGTCTCCTGCAGATTCAGGTAGGTAATGCCAAGTGCGGAAACGTGTTTAGCTATAGTGATGCATAAGGATGGCTGAGCGGATGACGGAGAGGTCTGGAGCACTCTTAGAGTGCGACCTCCATCTTGACGCTCCAAGCCACACCCCGTTATTACAACTTATAACAACTAGAAACCGGACGCATATCTAAGCACAACATACTCGGTGCACCTCAAGAGAAAACAGATGGCTATTCGTTTTCGGTACACTTCCATCTTTGGGCGACAAACCATCATGTAAATATAATGTACCATAGACATGCAGATAATGGGGAGCCATAAAGGAGGATATCATGCACCTGGTTTGTATATGTCCAGTTTTAAAGAACTACTGAAAAACATATTTAAGGACAGGGCATCAGAACTCGCAGGATGACCAATAAAAGGGCTGTTAATTGATGAAATGCTTGATTTTATGCAAAACACTATTCAAATGAAGTGTTTTATTGTTGGAAAATATTATAATGATGCAATAGGTTTTGCCAGCTCTGTGGAACTTTACTGATAATAACCCTAATTACAATATCTCTGTTTGATGATTATACCTATTACCGGTTTAGAAGTTAATAATACAACTGCACTTTATAAACAGAAAGTTTGATGGCCCAAGTTCGTTAAACATTAGGAAGGGCCGATCCCTGACACAACCACAACTAAGAATGTTGCATTACCGATAGTTGCCTTAATCATAATATGACAGTTTGAGGACTTTATTGATAGTAACCTTAATTACAATATGACCGTGTGATGATTTATTTACCATTAGTAATGTGTTAACAGCACTGAGGCACTTTATTAACACAACGTTCAGGTTTCATTAAACACTTGGGAAGCCCAGGACTTCGTTGCCGAAACAACCTTTAAGAAATCATTACTAATCAAGTGTTACATTTCACTGAGGTTTTATGTGCTATTTATGCAATTGTATATATGGTAATATAGCTATGGTTTTTAATAACTTAAAACAATAAAGTCTTGAATTGAATTGAATGCAACAGTGTTTTATAGAATAATTAAAAATATTGCATTAACCCCTGATAGAAAGTGATGCAACGAAAACTTTTGTGCATCTCATAATGTTGGTGTTTGTGGCTATTTATAATTGGAAAGTATTTACAGCAGGCGAGGAGTGGAGAGCCTTCTTTTAAATAGGATTTGTTAAAACATAATGAAAAGATGTTGTTTAGGGTTTTCTAAACTTTGTGAATATAGAATTCAAAAAGTGTACAAGGAAACAGGCATGAAAGACAAGCCTGACTGTAAACACAAAGACACAAATGTACTTATAGAAATTAGCGGTGGGCGAAATATTCCGTTCCACTGGTGGAATTTTGACAACTCCACGTTACTCTTATAACACAGAGTTCAGGCCAAATTCCGCCAATCACCGTGCAGTATATATATATATATATAATTCATATTTATGCCTGTCTCTTTTTAGAACAATTCCGCTTCACGCAGATAAACAACAGGTAAGAAACGAGGGGAATGAGATGTAGACAACAAGAGAAAGAACAAAGAAAATGTAACAAAGGAACAGAAGATGCTGAAAATATTGAAAACAGCCCGACACTTGTAAGAAAAGTAACCAACTCGCATTATGGAGCAAAGAAGTGGCTAACTAGACATTAATTCATTTCTCTGTCTGGATGTTGAGCACATCTGAGGAACAAATCCTAAACCAGTTTGTAATGTTGTGAAACGGGCTGGGCGCTAGGACAAGCACACGAGGTGGGAGGAAAACTAGGATGGAAGAAGAGGAGTGAAGGCAGGGGATGTTATGTTTTGAACAGTCTAGTAGCTGGGCGTGGGCGGAGTCATGGGGTGGAGGAAGAGGCAGGGCACAAACAGGAAAGGGGCAGTTAGAGTAGGGACAGGGATGAGGAAGGAGTGTGTTAATAAAGCTCCTTGAATATCAATTAGTGTCTGTCATTATTGCATGCACAACACTACAGCTGGCGACGAGGGTGGGATGAAGTAAACTGCCATCCCCACAGTGAGGAAACGAGTGCCCTGTCCCTGGGCAGCACCGAGAAGTAGTCACTGTCACGACACGTGTGACCCCAGAGAAGATCGCCTCCTGAGGACCCAGGCCAGCGACAGCTGTGACGGCTCCACGATCCGTCGATCGTGTGGAGCGCTGCCGAGTGAGTGCTGAAATAAGTTTGCTGCCGAGAAGTCACTTCGCGCCAAAAGGGGAGCTCACCCCGAATGCGTGCAACTTGGCAATGCGTCGGAAGTGGCAGCGAGTGAAGCGACAGAATCGCGAGCCTACCGTGACCCCTTCGTGAAGAAGCTCCAGGGAAAGCGAGTGGAGCGCGGCTGCTACAGTGGAATGGAATGAGGATTTATATAGCGCGATGGCTACCCGGAGGCGTCCTAGCGCTGTTAACGGACTGAAGGGTTGTGCTATAGGGGTGGGCGTGCAGGAGGCAGAGGAACAGGTTAAGTGAAGGATTTATTGAAGAGCCAAGTCTTTAAAAGTTTTCGAAAAGTAAGCAGGTTGGATTCTGACCTAATTGCGAGGGGAAGACAATTCTATTCTGGCTTTCACAGGGAGCCAGTGAAGGTCCTTCAATTTGGCTGTGACTGGGGATCGGCGAGGAAGATTCAAGAGGATTCTTGCCGCACAGTTTTGAATGACTTGTAGTCTGGACAGTGTGTACTGTGGGGCGCCCAGATATAAGGCGTTGCCACAGTCGAGGCGTGACAAGATTAATCCTTGGACCATGATCCGTCTGGAGTGAAACGGGAGCAGGGGGAGAATCTTACGAAGCAATCTCATTAGTCCAAAGCAGATGGCGGCTAATTTAGTGGCTTGGTAGTTGAAGGTGAGATTGTGGTCAAGCCAGATCCCAAGGCTCTTAATTTGATCCTTAGGTTGTGGGGGGCTGCCTAGACAGAGGGGCCAGATGGTGTCAATGGATTTCGGGACGTTGTTTCCAAGGAGCATCACCTCTGTTTTGTCTCCGTTAAGTTTTAGATGGGAGGCCGACAACCAGGACGCCACAGCTTTCAAGCAGTTGTGTAAGCTGTGGTCAGGGTTGAGAGAGGGATCCAGAGCTACTACCAGCTGAGTGTCGTCCGCGTAGGTGACAATTTTTACCCCGAAAGGGCGGACGACATCAGCTAGGGGGCTAAGGTAAACATAAAAAAGGGTAGGACTCAGGGAGGAGCCCTGAGGCACTCCACATTTAAGAGGTTTACTCGAGGAGGTAAATTCTTTTTCGAATACCTGGAAGGATCTATCTGAGAGGAATGATTCCAACCAGGTAAGTGCTGTACCTGACACTCCTGCTCAGTGCTGCTGACAAGCTCCGCGATCCGGTGAGTCTCAGTAACTGGATCGGAGCGAGGAGAATGAATGAAGTTGAAATCTCGCGGGAGCCGAGATTTTACTAGCTGCGGCCATCTTGAAGTCAGGCAGCCCACAGGACAATCCTTATGTGTAAATGGAAAGCGGCCATTTTGAAGTCAGGCGGCTCATGGTTTCAGCAAACAAGCATTGGTGAATGTGAAACAAGCACTGGTAAATGCAAAAACAAGCACTGGCAGATGTAAACAAGCATTGGTGAATGCGAAACAAGCACTGTTAATGCAAAGATAAGCACTGGCGAATGCAAATAAGCCTTGGTAACTGTGAAACAAGCACTGGAAAATGCAAAGACAAGCACTGGCGAATGCAAAATAAGCCTTGGTAACTGCGAAACAAGCACTGGTAAATGGAAATGCAAGCATTGGCAAACGAAATAAAATAAGCACTGGTGAAAGAAAACAAGCACTGGTAAATGCAAAAAGCAAGCATTGGCAAACACAAACAAGCATTGGTAAATGCGAAACAAGCAGTGGTACCCTACAACGAGTCTTGACAAAATGACTGGCACCAGTAAAATAAAAGGTGATGTAGCCAATCACGCTCAAGGATGTTGAATCCACCGCCAGACAATGACAATGCTGCAGTGGCTACCTCGGCTGAACCTCGAATATCACATTTGCGTCTTCCTGAACCACTAATGTTGGTGGCTGGCGGAAGCATGGGCCCTCGATGGCAGGAGTGGCTAGAAGATTTCGAGGACTATCTTAAAGGTTCAAAGGTCACTGTAGATAGAGAGAAACTCATTGCACTGCATAATTTAGTTGGCAAAGAAGTCGGCAAAGTGATTAAAGAGCTGCCAGAAGATGACAAAGGGACTTATGCCAAAGCAAAAGAAGCACTGAACAAGAAATTCATACATAAAAGGAATGTGGACTATGAAAGATATGTCTTTCATCAAGCTTGTCAAGACAAAGAAGAAATAATGAGCACCTTCATCTCCAGGTTACAACGGCTGTCTCAGTACTGCAACTTTGATGCGTTCTCAACGGAAGACGCTATTCGACTGCGAGTGATTGAAGGCTGTCACTCCAAAACACTCCGAAGGAGGTTGCTCAGAAAAAGCCACAACCTTGACGATATAGAAAAAATGACAAGGGTACATGATCAGGCGGAGGAACACGCTAAGTGCATGGAGACAGGAAGAAGTGAGAGAAAGGAACAGGCCTTCTGGACGCACAGCACCAAGTCTCGCAGGAGGTCAGGTGAACAGCAAAGAAGGTCCAGACCAGCCTCTCGTCATCAACACAAAGGACGCAGACGCTATGAGTCTAGCTGGAGAGCCAAGAAGGCTGAACCTCCTAAGAAATCGGACAGGTCTAGAAAGTGCTATGGATGTGGATACGATTATCCGCATTCAGACGTCTGTCCAGCGATGGGTCAACAGTGTCACATGTGTGGGCACAAGAACCACTTTGAAGCAATGTGTGGAACATATAACAAAGAAAGGAGAGGTGAAACGAACAGGCGACAGTCTGACCCCAGAAGACACCACGCCAAAGCGGTGCAAGATCGGGCGATATCATCCTCTGGATCGTCCGGCTCCAGCCGAGACTCTCGTGAATCTCAGTGGACCAGAAGGTCACCGAAACGATCACCGTCGAGAGAGTCCAGATCGACGTCTGCAGAGTCTAATTATACTGATGAATATGTTTGCATGGTATCAGACCCTGATCAACTAAAAAGGTATCCTTCTCTGGATATAAAAGTGGGGACTCATGCGACACAGTTCATGCTTGACAGTGGGTCATCCCTGAATTACATGCCCGGGACAGAATATAACGAGATGAAATCACCACCTCACCTGAGCCCAGCACAGCAAGAGTGTTCACCTGGATGGCGAAGAAACCACTTCCATGCTTGGGCAAATTCAAACAACTCTCACACACAAAGATAAATCAGTGACAGCACATATCCATGTCATTGAAGGTCCCGAGGCGGAGTGCCTCATCAGCCTGCTGACGGCGGAACGTCTCCGCCTTGTGGAGATCCTTTACAGAGTCAGTGATGACCCGGACATAATCCGCAAGTTCCGTAATTTATTTACTGGGCTAGGCAAAATGAACAAATGCCAGATCCGCCTCCACATCAATGATCAAGTGCGCCCTGTAGCTGAACACCCTCGGCGAGTGCCTTTTCATCTTCAGCAAGCGGTGGAGGAGGAAATTCAGGAACTGCAACAAACTGACATTATTGAAAAGACAGATGGTCCTACGCCATGGGTGTCTCCTGTTGTTATAGTCCCAAAGAAAGGCACTCCAGACAAAGTGCGCCTATGCGTAGACATGAGACTTCCCAATACTGCCATAGAGAGAGAGCGTCACCCAGGATCCCACCTGAGTGACATGATAACCGCCTTGAATGGAGCCAGGGTATTTTCCAAACTTGATCTGAACAAGGTCTATCACCAGCTGGAACTCCATGAAAAATCAAGATATATAACGACTTTCGCTATACATTTAGGTCTGTTTAGATACAAGAGACTAAGTTTCGGCATTTCATCAGCGGCTGAAATCTTTCAAGAAATGATTCGACAGACCATCAGACACATACCCAACTTGCTGAATTACAGTGATGACATCCTGGTCAAACACGCAGGAGCATGATAAGGCGCTGGATCGAGTATGCCATGCTCTCCTGGAGGCCAACTTGACTCTAAATAAAGATAAGTGTGAGTTCCACCAATCAGCTCTCAAGTTCTTTGGCCATGTGTGTTCGGGAGCAGGCATGAGGCCTGACCCGGAGAAAGTGACTGCACTCAAGAGTCCCCAAGATGTCAGCAACATTCGTTCCTTTCTGGGCATGGCGAGCTATTGTGCCAGATATATCAAAGACTATGCCACCATCAGTCATCCCCTGAGAGCTCTCACCAAGCAAGGACAACCTTTTGTGTGGAGTTCCCAATGTGAGAGGGCCTTCCGGGAAATCAAACAGGCTGTTGAGGCTGCAGACAATCTGGCATACTTTAGCCCCAAAAGAAAGACTGAAATAACAGTGGATGCCAGTCCAGTAGGTCTGGGTGCCATCTTGGCCCAGTATGACAAAGACAATGATCAACGGAACATTGTGGCCTACGCCAGTCGCAGTTTGACTGAAACAGAAAAGGCCTATTCTCAACCAGAGAAGTAGAGTCTCGCAGTTGTCTGGGCTTGTGAGCACTTTCACGTCTTCATCTATGGTAAGCATTTCACCATGATAACAGATCATCAGGCGTTGGTCACCATATTTGGCAACCCCAATGCCAAAATGCCACCTAGGATAGAACGTTGGGGCCTGCGGCTACAGGAATACACATACACAATCATCCACAAACCGGGGAAAGGGGAGAATCCTGCGGACTACATGTCTCGACACCCTCAGGAATCCCAGGCCTCGCCTCCGTCAATTGCTGAAGAATACATCCATTTTGTAGTACGATCAGCCCGACCTCAGGCCATTTCCTTAGAGGCAATCCAGGAAGCCACTGCCCAAGATGGCATTCTTCAGAAAGTCATGCGTTGACTGCGCACCCATCGATGGAGACACGACAGTGGGGAAGAGAAGACCGATCCTAAGGTCCGCCAAGAAATGCAGGCGTTCAGACACATCTGCGAAGAGCTATCTGCCACCTTGGAGGGGCTCCTCCTGAGAGACCATCGGATTGTCATCCCGAGGCAGTTACGACAAGGAGTCATCAACCTGGCTCATGAAGGTCACCGGGGAGTGGTTGCAACCAAAAGAAATCTCCGTGAACGAGTCTGGTTCCCACTGCTTGATTCCATGAAGGAGGCCACCCTCAAAGACTGCCCCCAGTGTCAACTAGTCAGCCATGGAACACCCCTGGCCCCGCTTCAAATGACTAAACTACCAAATGGAATCTGGCAAGAACTAGCCATGGACTTTTACGGACCCCTTCAATCGGGCAAGTATGTGGTGGCTATCATGGATGAGTACTCGAGGTTTCCGATAGCCCAATTTGTGACCTCCACTAATGCCTCCTGCACCATCGCAGTACTTGATGAGGTGTTTGCCACCTGGGGTGTCCCAAAGGAACTCAAAACGGACAATGGTCCTCCGTTCAATGGCCAGGAGTTTAGTGAGTTCGCACCACACCTTAATTTTAGACATCGAAAGGTCACGCCTCTGTGGCCACAGGCTAATGGCACTATTGAGAGGTTCATGGCAACTCTGAAGAAAACATTGAAACAAGCCACGCTTGAAAAGAAGGACTTGCAAGTTACCCTCAACGAAGTCTTGCGAGCCTATCGGACTACCCCACATGCCACCACAGGAAAGTGCCCGGCCACTCTCATGCTGGGGCGACCCATCAGAACCAGAATCCCAACGTGGGAAGGCGCTCTGCGACCAGTGTCTCCGACACATGTCCACCAAGAGGTGGCTCTTGCTGATCTCACCAATAAGAACAAGATGAAATCATATGCGGACGATCGACGGCGAGCAAAGTCTCCTTCCTTACGATGGGGGACTGTGTGGTGGTCAAACAAGAGCAATCCCGAAAGACAGACTGCATGTTCAAAGACGAGCCATTGGTTATCACCCAACAAAAGGGCACAATGGTTACAGCGGCATCTGAAAGGAGAAAGATTACCAGAAATGTGTCTCACGTTCAAAAATGCACGCCGGGCCTGAAAGAGGCTCTTGAACAGGATGGAGACATACCGGACACACAAGGACCCGGTCAAGTGGGCACAATCCAAAGACTTGATCAGCGGACTGAGACTGAATCGGATGCTGGCGGTATGAGTCTGCGACCGAGAAGAAACATTCACAGACCTCAAAGACTGATTAGAGAACTTGAATAAAGTTAGTTTGTACTTTTGTTAACAAATGGGGAGATGTAAGAGCAGTCTAGTAGCTGGGCGTGAGCGGAGTCATGGGGTGGAGGAAGAGGCGGGGCACGAACAGGAAAGGGGCAGTTAGAGTAGGGAAAGGGACGAGGAAGGAGTGTGTTAATAAAGCTCCTTGAATATCAAGTAGTGTCTGTCATTATTGCATGCACGACACTACAGGGGAGTCGGTTAGAGCAAGAGCAGGTGAGCTGAAGGAAGGAGAATAAAGTCCCCACCAAAGATAAATAAGTATCAGTGTTGTATTTCCTGCGCAACAACAGTACAACTGGCGACAAGGAGTGGTCATGAACCTTGCCTACCTTACCTGTGTCCTGGTGTGCGCTCCGCTGCCTCGGAGCAGTGCTGTGCCGCGGACCGGGAGCCCACCCCGGTCGTGTTGTGACCCTGCTGAGTTGGTCGTCGGCTCTGCTGCCTCAGAGCTGTGGAGTGCTGATGCGCCCTGGGGAGTCCACCTGGGTCATGTTTAACTCCTGCAGTGCTTTCTTAATTATCGCGACCCGGGAGCCCACCCCCGTTGTGTGCGTGTTGCCGAAGGTGCACCCTGCTGGTCGCGACCCGGGAGCCCAACCAGGTCACGTGGTCTGGGCTGTGAGTGCCCGTGTTGCTGCTGCCATCTGAAGAGGAGTGTGGGGTGGTGTGCTGCGCCCGGTGGCTGGATTAGTCAGCGTTTAGGTACTGGTGCCTGTCTGTGTCCACGCTGCTGCTGCCACCGAGTGAGTCAGGCCTGGTATTCTCGCGAGGAGCAAGATTTTACCGGAAGCCATCTTTAAGTCAGGCGCCCCCACCAATCCCTGCGAGGAGTGCCCGGCGGCCATTTTGAGGTCAGACAATGGCTGAAAATTTCATCAAGCATTGGCCAATGCCACATGCTTATCTTACGTTACAGGGTCAAAATAATGTGGATTGCACCTTTTTCTATGCTTCCTGTTGGTGTGCCTACGCCATACCTAAGTGCAGATTACCTTCACCTTCCCTGATTTCAGCCACGTGACAGGCGCTGTGAAGGCTCCTGTGTTAGACTGTTCATTGCAAAGTAGTTGCTCAACCGTCTTTTGCACATTCATATACGATGTCTGGATCGCCCATATAAAGACATAGTCATGCCTCTGCTAGTGCCAGCACCAGGCCGGAGTCACCTACGTCCACAGCGCAAATGGCTGGACACTGACTTGGCATGCTTGGAGCCCCTTTTCTACACCCGCCAGAACCCCTAGTCCTCATATCGGGGGTGGCATGGGCCTTCGCTGGCAAGAATGGCTAGAGGACTTTGAAGATTTCATGAAAGGGTCACATGTGACTCAGGAAGAGCAGCAACTGATTGCACTACGCAATTTAATCGGTAAAGACTTTGGTCAGATTATAAAGGAACTTCCGGCTGACACAGCTTCGTCATATGCCAATGTGCGTGAAGCACTAAACAGAACATTTCTTCACAAACGTAACATTGATAATGAAAGGTACACATTCAACCTGGCATCTCAAGAAAAAGATGAGCCCATGAGTACTTTAATTACGCGACTTTGACGCTTGGCTCGCTACTGTGAATTTGACTCCTTCACGACGGAAGACGCCCTTCGCCTGCGAATCATAGAAGGATGCCAGTCTGAGTCATTACGCAGACGTCTACTAAAGAAAAGCTACTCTCTGGATGAGATTGAAGAAATGACGTGAGTACATGATCAGGCAGAAGAACATGCCAAGAGAATGGAAGCTGGAAGAGGCGAAAAATGTGAACAAGCATTTAGACTCCAATCTCGCAACACCAAAAGGTCTTCCCCTGCAAAGCAACGATCATCCAGATCCAAAGTGCAGTCTCATTATACAAGTCGTCGTCGTCGCAGTACTAGTTGGACTGACAAAAGATAGGAGCGCCAACTTAAATGCTATCGATGTGGATATGACTTCCCTCACACTGAGACCTGCCCTGCATTAGGCCAAAAATGCAGGACATGTGGCCGGGACAACCACTTTGAGAACGTTTGCAGAACACCTCGCAAAGACACTCACCGAGACAATTACAGACAGTCCAACACTTGCCATCATGCCAAAGCGGTGTGGGACCACAGAGATTCTTCCACCATTCTTCACAGTCCAGCCGTCATTCTCATGGGACATATCAATCCCGTCGATCTCAATCTCGTGAGTTAAGGTCACTGTCACCAATATCGCAAGACAGTGATGAGTATGTCTGCATGGTCGCGGATCTGGACCAGCTGAAGAAATACCACTGATTAGACCTTAAAACGGACACCCACATAGCCAAGTTTGTTCTGGACAGTGGAGCATCTCTCAACTATATTTCAGTTGCAGAATACAAGAAAATGAATCCACCACCACACTTGCAAAAAGCTGACGTACGAGTGTATACATGGATGTCAAAGGAACCTCTTCAGTGTTTGGGACAATTTCCGACTAACCTCAAATACAAAGATAGGACTATTCCGACCCACATTCATGTAATTGATGGTCCTGAAGCAGACTGTCTTCTTAGCTTGCCTACAGCGGAACGACTTTGAATAGCTGAAATTTTGTGTAAAGTTGATGATGAACCTTGCATAATTCACAAGTTTCCAAAGTTATTCACCGGACTTGGAAAGATGGCTCATTGTCAGGTTCGACTGCATATAAATGAACTTGTGAATCCCATAGCACAACATCACAGAAAAATTCAGTTTCACCTTCAACAGTCTGTAGAGGAGAAACTGCAGGATCTTCTGCAGGCTGACATCTTTGAGAGGACATCAGGATCCACTCCCTGGGTCTCTCCAGTGATTGTAGTGCCCAAAAAGGGCTCAACTGGCAAAAGTGTAGATATGAGAGCACCCAACACCACCATTGAAAGAGAACGGCACCCAGGGCCTCACATTAGCGACATGATTGCATCACTCAATGGTGCGCAAATATTCCCCAAACTAGACCTTAACAAGGGCTATCACCAGCTGAAACTCCACAAGAAATCGAGATATATCACTACATTCTCGACTCATCAAGGCCTGTTCAGGTACAAAAGACTCAGTTTTGGGGTTTCATCTGCCGCAAAGATTTTTCAGGAGGCCATCAGGAAGGTAATTCATCACATTCCCAACACTCTAAACTACAGTGATGACATCCTCGTCTATGGAGCGACATTGCAAGAACATGACACGGCGCTCAACCGAGTCTGTCATGCTCTGTTGGATGCCAATCTCACTTTAAGCAAAGACAAATGTGAATTTCACAAATCCACACAAAAATTCTTCGGACACATCTTCTCAGGTGCAGGAATAGAACCTGATCTGGAAAAAATTGCTGCTTTGAATGATACCCCCAGGCTGCGAGACACTGGAGATGTGCGTTAATTTTTAGGCATGGCAAGCTACTGTGCATGCTACATCAAGGATTATGCCACCAACAGTTACCCTATGAGAAAGCTGACCAAACAAGGACACCCTTTTCAATGGACCACAAGATGTGATCAAGCCTTTCACGCAATCAAAGCTGCAGTTGAATCTGCCAACAACTTTTGAAAATTGAAATCACCGTGGATGCGAGTCCCGTAGGACTTGGAGTTATATTAGCTCAATATGACAGAGAGAGTGATCAGCGGTATATTGTAGCATATGCCTGTAGGAGTCTTGCAGACATAGAGAGAGCATACTCTTCGCCTGAAAAGGAAAGCTGGACGGTAGATTGGGCCTGCGAACATTTTCACATCTTTATTTACGGAAAACACTTCACACTTATCACGGACCACCAGACCCTGATAAACATCTTCGGAAATCCCCGAGCCAAGATACCACCCAGAATAGAGCGTTGGGGAATCCGCCTTCAAGAGTATGCTTACACCGTCATCCTCAAACCAGGAAAAGCTGCAAATCCAGCTGACAATATGTCCAGGCATCCCAAGGCAACGTCCACATCCAACCCCTGGGTAGCTGAGGAATACATCCATTTTGTGGTGTCTCAAGCCAGACCACCCTCAGTCCCTTTGGAGGCCATCCTTGATGCTACCAATGAAGATGCCACACTACGAAATATAAAACAGCGCATTCAGACAAACAGTTGGAGACATCTGGAGGAATCCGGACAGAGTGAACATATTGACAGTCATGAGATGTCCTCTTTCAGACATGTGAAGGATGAACGGTCCATCACCTCAGATGGTCTTATAGTAAGGGACAAACGAATCATCATTCTGAAACAGCTGGGCCAAGGAGTCATCAAAGAAGAGGGCGCTGTGGAAGCGAGTCTGGTTCCCGACGCTTGATCAGATGGTTGAACTTACACTGAAAGGCTGCCCCCAGTGTCAGCAAGTGAGTCGAGAGGATCCACCTGTGCCTCTCCAAATGTCTGAACTGCTGGATGGTGTGTGGCATCATGTTGCAGTGGACTACTTTGGTCCATTACAATCTGGCAAGTATATCCTGGTCATAATGGACAAATACTCATGTTTCCTAATTGTGCATCTCCTAGCGTCAACCAAAGCTGCCTCCACTATACCTGTACTGGATGGGGTTTTTGCAGCATGGGGCATACCGAAGATAGTGAAAACAGATGATGGCCCACCATTCAATGGGCAAGAATTTGCTGAGTTTGCCAATCATCTAAACTTCAGACACCAGAAGATTACTCCCTTGTGGCCACAGGCCAATGGAATGGTGGAAAGATTTCCACTCTAAAGAAGACCATCCAATAGGCAGAACTGTCCAAATGTGACGTGCAAGTGGCTTTAAATGAGGTATTACGAGCATATCGAACCACACCGCATACTACCACAGGTAGATGTCCGGCAACATTACTGCTGGGTCGCACCGTGCGCACAAGAATACAATCTTGGGAAGACGCAGCCAGTGGCATGTCTCAAGACTCTGAGCATGAAGAATTAGCAGCAAGAGACTGACTGAAAAGGAGAAGATGAAGGAATACTCAGACAGATGTAGAAAAGCTGCACAGCCATCCATCCAGAAGGGAGACTGGGTATTGGTGCGACAAGAACAACAGAGAAAAGCAGAGTGTCAATATCATGACGAAACAAAAAGGGACCATGATCACAGCTGAATCGGTGGACAAGAGAATCACAAGGAATGTGACGCATTTTCAGAAGTGCATGCCCCATGTCAGAGAAGCGTTAACTACACCCCGCAGTGTGGCCCCAGGAAATGCAGCTGAGTCAGCAAGTGACCATCGACCCTCCACATCTCCTGACAAAGGGGAACGGGCGGCTCAAGAGGTCCCTCTCCGGCCGCAGCGAACTTATCGAAGACCTGTTCGCCTGATCGAAAAATGGTAACTATGTTGTTTTCTATTATTGTGTACTCGGACATGCATGGACACACTTGAGGTATTTCATGTTGTTTAAGAAGGGGAAGATGTAATGTTGTGAAACGTGCTGGGCGCTAGGGCCAGCACATGAGGTGGGAGGAGAACTAGGACGGAAGAGGAGGAGGGAAGGCGGGGGGAGTCGGTTAGAGCAGGAGATCTGAAGGACAGAGAATAAAGTCCCCACCAAAGATATATAAGTGTTGGTGTCGTATTCCCTGCGCAACACCACTACACAGTTGTCTTTTTGTCCTAAAATAACTTTCAAATATGCTGAGGCAAAGGTGGGGGTAATCAAATTACCTATAAAATTAGAGCCAGATGTATGGCCAGATGAGGGACATTTTTTCGGTCAAAACCGGGACATCGACCCGTTTGCAATGGCAAAAAAAAGGTCCTGGCAAGTACAAACGCTATTTTGTGAGTCAGTGAATCGCAAAGTAGTGTTTGCGATTCTCGCGATTAGGAAGGGGAGTCCCTTCCTAATAGCGAGTCACAATGGAATGCACCATTGTTTTGCAAATGCATTTGCGGCCGCGAAACACTCGCAGTTTACCACCTACTCCAAGTAGGTGGTAAGCCACTCGCAAACGGGAAGGGGTCCCCAGGAGACTCCTTCCCCTTTGTGAATGACTGCGAAAATATTTTTTAAGAGCAGGCAGTGGTCCCAGAGACCAGTTTTCCTGTAAGGAAAAAGGGCTGCATTTTAAAAAAATACTGGTTTATTTATAAAGCAGGCACAGACATGGTGGTCTGCTGACCCCAGCAGGCCACCATCCCTGGGAGTGCTAGCCATTCCTAATGGGGGGAGCAAATTGCACTTGCCTCATGAATATTAATGAGGCATGCAACTTGTGACCCCTTTAGGAATCGCAAACAGAGTCTGAGACACTGTTGTACATTCATATTTGCGAGTCACAAATTTCGAGTCGCAAAACAACGTAATTTGCGACTTGCACATTGGTAGAGTCATTCATCTAACCCAAAAACTGCAGCATCAAAGCAGAATAAACAAATGGAAAAGTAAGATGGAATGTATTGATAATCAGTTGAGAGTCTTAGATCAGTGATATTGAATGTCTATGTGAGTTTGGAGGGAAATTTCGATCAGGGATTTTGAAAAGACTGTGGTGCAACACTAGAAATGAAGGTTTCCCCATCACCCTCAGTGATTAGTGATTTCTACATATGTTTAACAACTCCAACATGACTCACGGGTCACCTCTCATGCTTTGTCGGTAAGTGACTTGAAAAAACTGTATATAGGATTATAAAGAAAGTAAATCTAGACCTAATAAAAAGGAGATTATTGCATTTTTGGAAAATGACTGTGATGTAACTGTGAAACCTAACAGCTATGTAAATGTTAGACCTGCACACCTTCAGTGTATGAATCTTCAAATTGTTTATTCGACTGATCTTAATCAGAGATGCCCAGCTACAGGTTGTGCCCACAACCTAATCTACAAACTGCCCTGTTGAGACCTAGACGCAACTAATTCTGCAAGGTGCTCACCCTATAAATCCCCAGGGTTTTTAGTGAGTTATGTTCATTTAATCACATTTTTCACGTTTTACTCATTTAAATAAGGTGAGTAGACGAAGTGTTTGCTTCATAAGTATTTAGTGTGACTTTAAAACAAATCTTTTTGTATTATCGTTATACAAATCATTTGATGAGTATTGCATTATATACTTTCACAATCAATACAAAATGGTTGAGATCATATGTGACCAAAATTATTTGTATACTATATAAAAGAAAAAGAAAAAGCCCTATGCATTTCGGGTTCAACAGAACCCTTCATCAGCCCATAGATGTCCCAGTTCTTTGTAAAAACTATTGTGACTTCCACGTAAAATAACTATGGTACAGTGAGAAATGTAGTAGTTCTAATAGAAAAACACTCAATTCTTGATCAAGGTCAGAGTTCAAGAGTCTCCATTCCATAGCTTCCAATCCTTCCACATGCGCTATAGACGTGTATAGTGCTACTACGTCGATGGTACACAGGATCGTTGTCTCATCTGCTTGATCATTTACCGATGCAATCTTGAGAAGACAGTCTGTGGTGTCTTTTAAATATGTGTGCCAGGATTGTACTAACGGTTGCATATGATGATCGATGAAATGTCCAATCGGTCCTTGGATAGAACCACATCCTGCCACGATGGGTCTATATGGTGGGTTACTGACATTTTTATGAATTTTTGGCAACATGTATATATGAGGAATTTGTGGTGTAGTAGTTCTGAGATATTTTCCAGTATTGGAATTAATTATTCCAATGCTTTCAGCTTTGGTGATAATTTCCTCCAAGTGTTTGCTGAATTCATGAGTGGGATCTTTATCCAATTTACACATAACACGGGACTCTAGAGGTATATGTTACACTGGCACGGTTACTCAGAAATAGAGGTTCAGGGAGATTTAAACGTAGATTGTGGTCTTTGGTTGACGTAGCATCTGCAAACAAACCACGGGAATATAACTAAGTGAGGAACATTGGCATCATGCTTTGTGAATAAAGTTACGTTGAGATTGAATTGCAGCCGTATAAGAAGCAAAGCATAGTGGGACCGGATGTTGTTACCGGAAGGACTATGGTGGATAGAGGTCAGCGTACGCGGGTTTAGAAAGGTAGGCTTTAATGGCGATGCGGTTAGACAGAATAGTTTAAATAGCCGATATCAATTTATTCACTATATCATTTGCTTGTTGCAGTTTACCGTCTAATTGAATTCAGAATCGGCGCGGGGACAGCGGTTTTTGTAATTGGGGAGAGCGTAAAAGACATTAGGTAAGCGGAGATAAGCTTGCGCTTTGATTCTTACTCTGCAAATAACTCAGTTAATGAGTTTACAAAGGTTTTGTTTGTTCATTACAGATTTGGGCACTGAGTGTTGCCATAAAGTGGATAGGGTCCTTCGAAAAGCGGTCCGGTCGAGCTTAATAGTTTTCCGGTTGGGGTAAGCTATCACGTAGCATACAATTGTATTGTATTGTATTGTATATTGGATTTATATAGCGCTTATCACCCAGGGGTCTCTAAGCGCTTGCCTTGGGAACCCGTCCTGGCTTTTCCCTGTGAGATAGCCCCTAGAGGGCATCCCGCCGCGGGGGGCCGTTGTGGAGATTAAGCAAGCTTAATGCCCAGAGTTGCAGAGTGTGAGCCCATGATTAGGTCAGGCACCGAAGCGAGAATTATCGAGTCCGTGGCCATTTGAGCTCAAGACCCTGCCGCGTCGGGAATTGAACCCTGGTCCCGGGTCTGACCTCCGCTTCAGGGTCTGCCTGCTCTAACCAGTGAGCCACACTTCTCCACACAATAAACACATACGTGTATATTTAAAGATCTAGGGTTTCAGGCGAATTGTCTTTGTTTCTCCCAGATCTGGAACCAACAGCGAGAAAGGGTACCATAATCAGGAGTAAAAAAACTTTTACTTATACCACTAGGGTAAGATAAAACCTACAGTCACGTTTTTAGTTTAGAGGTGTGTGTCACTGATGATTATGTACTTTTTTATAATCAACTTGCGGTGAACTATGATCATGAGGCTTAGTAGTTCACATATCTAACTTACATCTCTCTGAATTTGTATCCCTCTCCTGCTAAATTTTCATCTTTTGCACTTATCTCTTTTCCCCATTACTTTTTCTGAGTGCTAATCCTATTAAGATTCATGTACACACCATTTTGAATTCAATTGTAACACTAAGTAATTTACTTTGTAGTGCCCGAGTACGGAACTGACAAGAAAACTACAAGAAGAACCAAGATTACTAGATTCAATTATTTAAACCCCTGATGAAGGGTTCTGTTGAACCCGAAATGCAAAGGGCTTTTTTCTTTTTCTTTTATATAGTGTACAAATAATTTTGGTCACATATGATCTCAACCATTTTGTATTGATTGTGAAAGTATATAATGCAATACTCATCAAATGATTTGTATAACGATAATACAAAAAGATTTGTTTTAAAGTCACACTAAATACTTATGAAGCAAACACTTCGTCTACTCACCTTATTTAAATGAGTAAAACGTGAAAAATGTGATTAAATGAACATAACTCACTAGAAGCCCTAGGGACTTATAGGGTGACCGCCTTGTAGACTTAGTTGTGTCTAGGTCTCAACAGGGTAACTGTGAAACCTCGAGATAAAGGAGGCAATATAGTGTTATACATGTGCCATGTATATGGCAAAGTCAAATAAACAATTCAGTGATAAGAACGAATATGTCCGAATTAACAAGGAGGATTAGCAAGAAACGAGGGATTATATACAAAAAAAGTCTCATTGTATGACAAGGGATTATTAACAAGGGATTCATATTTCAGAGGAATGGCATTCCAAATTTACCACGCTGAAAGAAGTGATTCAACACCCCATCAGGGGTAACAAGAGCTATATAAATGCAAACCTTTTTCCCTCTTCTATCCCTCCGCAATCCTTCTGAATCGAAATAACTGACTAACCTATCCACCACTCAAATTACTTTCATATTTCACTATACTAATTCAACACAATCCTTCATGGGTTCCGGAGTAGCGTGCTACTCACCGAGAAAGCGCTTTGATGCCTAATCAGGGGTAGTAAGCTCTATATAGATGCAATTACAATACAATACAATACAGTGTATCTAAAGCTCAAGGTACATTAACAATAAAGGTAAACCACCTGGGAGATTTATAATCTCAGTGCAGGTCAGGTTATTATCCTCTGATAAAGCGTTGAGCCCATCCTGATACTTTAGATGTGACTGGTGAGGACCCGAGGAGGAAGCATGCCACCGGTGTAATTTGTGGGTGAGGGTCCTTTCTCCCTGCAACCCCATTAACATTTGATAGATAGGGAGGCTATATTAATGTAAATACGAGTTCTCTCTCTATTAATCTCATGAATATTAGAAAATACATTCACATACATTGACCACCATCTTTCGCCTTACGTTCAGCGGCTATCAACTTCTATAATGGACAAGAAAGACTTTCTTAGTAAAATATTCGATGCTGATTGGGAATCAGATTATTTATCACTCTGGATATGACATATTTATACATTTGCATTTGTAATGAAGAGGGTATTAACCCAGTAAACTCTGTTTTAGATTACAGCCTCTCTAATTGTACAATCACTCTGTAATGTTGTTGGATAAGATGAAGTTTTGCTTAATGATCAACCTTTTTGTGCTAACCTTTTCATAACTGGTGAGAGAACGGGGTTGCCTGGAGCATCGAATATGACTAAGGGTCATTGATTACCTACTTTTAATTTGCATGGGTGAAGCGGCAGAGCCTTTGGAATACACAGAGAAGCTGAATGACAATAAATGTTACCTTTCCTTCACAGCTAATACTAGTAGATGTAAAATTGAATATATTAATATTAAACCTAACACAAAGGAAGGCAAAATTCACATAAAACTGTTAAGAAAACCCACAGCAGGCAATTAGGTTAGTGCTTGCCAGCAGTGCCCATCTATTTCCCATGTGGAGAACTGTTAAGGGCAACGTACAACTAACTGTGTAGCAGATGAGTAATTATTTAAGGAGCAAATAGTTATGATACAATGCTTCAAAGACGAAGATTACCCTAAAGTGTTTTAGAAGAATCAGTACTTAACGTTGTAAATTATATAAGGGCTGACCTGCTATTCATGAAAGTTATTAAATAAAATAAGGATAAGACAAAAATGTGTTTGATTACAACTTACCAAGCAGGACCAAATAGAAAGATCCTTACAAGACACAGATTATTAGATGCCAAACAGGCAATAGTCCCCAAATCACGTTTAGAAGATCCAGGTCCCATAAAGATACATTAGTTCATAACCAATTATAAGTTGACAGCAAGGGGAGCTATATTTAGGAGGAGATAGGGCTTTTGGCCTTTCAGTAACTGTAAAACATGTAAGAATACTATTAAATATGCTTTGTCCAGGGCACCATTCTCCTGACCCCAAAACAACTTAAAAACCATTTAACTTGCAAATCAATTTTTTGCAATTTATACACTACTATTTCTGTGCCAATAAAGATATTTCCGGAGTACTATTTACCCAGTACAAAAGCACATATTGGGACATTTCAGGGCCATTAAAACAGTTACAAGGCATTTCAGTCAGTATTATGGTGGAGATGAAGGACTGTTAAAGTACAATGGCATTTACTGTGTTTCATATACATTGTGGAGATAAAACTAGTTCATAATGTAAGCTAGAATAGCTGCATCTAATGGAGCATTACTCTTGGAAACAAGTGTGTTCACTATTGAAGAGAAACTAGCTTTGCTCCTCTTATACAGGAATGAGAATAGTCTATTTTCTAGATTACTTTGCATCATTTGTTAAAGATGTTTTGATTTTATTTCTTAAACTTTTCTTAACAGAATAGGCAATGCTCGACATAAACAGTGGAGCACCACATGAACTTGAGATGCGATGATGAAATATAATGGAAAGATGTTTTTACAATTGGACATTATTATGGCCATTTTGGGTGACATTGTTATGGAAACCTGGAAATGTAATTTTGTGACACAGGATTATGAATTAACTGTTTTTGTAAGCCGTAATTATAACCTGTTTATGTAATTCTGGGATAACAAGGCAATGTCAACTTTATAAAATATGGTACTATGGTAATTATAAGGTTCCAGTAATTGAGTCTGTGACCGTATCATCTCCTTTATGTCATAGGTGGTCCCTGTTCATGTGAGCACAATACATCAGTTCACCTGGTAAACGTATTTTCTGGTATTTCGCATGTTTTATATAAAACATGATTACTCAATATCGTAAAGGATGACTTTACACAGGAGGCACTGGTGGGATATTAACAAAGTATAATTTAGGACTTAGAGCACTTTCTTTTTTTCAATTTTAATTAATTAAATTAGTGCATACATAGATCTTAATGGAGAGGAAATGAGAATACTGCATTTAAGCAAGAATTTTGAACCATATGGAACTGCAAATACAACTGGAAAATAACACAGTTTTTATCTTTTAGGAAACAATTTATAATACCATTATATTGAAAAATGGCGTATTTTCATAATTTGTCACCTTTGTAGTCGGAAATCCTTTCCACTCCAATATACCAATGTATTTAAACAATGTGAAACTATATGCATAAAGTCATAAATTACACAGTATTTCTTCTATGTTTAGTACTAACTAATTGCACTTGCACTTTAAATATGGGTTTCACACATTGCATTGCTGTCATGTGATCAAGGCAGGGATCTGCCGAAACACGTCATGACGACTGGATGGTGTGCTGAACAATAAACAAAATCACACTAAAATCACTTGTTTGTTCTTCGAAAAGCTGAAAGCGAGTTTCGTCCATATATATATATATATATATATATATATATATATATATATATATCGCTGCACGCTCGCTCGTATTCCAGAAAGCAGACGGCACTCAGAGCTTGATGTTTCTTTTAGTTTATTGACAGACCCCCGTCACCCCAACCAAAAGAAAAAATATATATATATATATATATATATATATATATATATATATATATATATATATATATATATATATATATATATATATATATATGTATGTATATATGTATATATATATATATATATATATATATATATATATAAATATATGTGCAGCAACCAGTCGTCAAAAGTCCATTCAAAAAGACGACAACGGACCCAAGAGTTCAAAAGTGCTATGATTTTATCGTGCTAGTCCCGCACCTCCGCCATGACACGTTTCGAGCCCACACTGCCCTTGATCACATGACATGATATATATATATAGGCAGACATCTTGTAATGTCCTACAAAATGACCGCCAAAAGTATTTGCACATTACAATATGTTTGCCAATAAAGGCGGTGTTGTCTTTTCTCAGTGTCAATGAAAATTGTAACTGACATAAAAAACATCTGTTTCAGGCACGCCATGTTACCATCGATAAAGGCGTTAGCCAAAACGCGTCTGGATACCATGAGTCCTGAATAAAATTCTTGGACTCGACACCGTGAGTGCTTTCTTTGTGTGGGAGTGATTGCACAAGGCTTGGAGCAATTATATTTGCGGGCGCACCACCCGCGAAAAGCACCCGCACGGGAGTGCACGGAGCTGGTGGAAGTTTGGAGCAGAAACGTTTATCTCCGTGCACCGCGAGGGAAGCAAGAGCCGTATGAAGAGGCATAACGTCTGAAGGTAGGAGACTGCCCACATGAGACTCAAAGCTTTTGGCAGTGCAAGGTGGCTGAAAATCCAAAGGGTTTTGAAGGTTCCGGTAGCATTACAAGCCATCATGTGCAGTGATGTGGATCGCGATGAGGCGGCCTTAGAAGTCTTTAAAAAGAAACCGTCATCAGGGGCTGTGGTGTCCCAGGAAAGCAATCCAAAACCCACAACTTTAACACTTGAAAGGCTATACGAATGGGAAATTCGTAAGTGGTGGGAAGGAACATCGCTGCAGAATTATATGGAGGTGAAGAGGGTCCCGAGGGGCCTGCGGATATACACCATTCCCGCTTACGAGAATCCCAATCCTCAATTGTTACAGAAATGGTCTGAGCATACCGCTGATTCGTGCAAGGGTATGCTACTAATTTTGATCGAATTTGCTTGGAGCGATCACGCCAAGGCTCGGAAAGCAATTGAAGAGCTGGAACAAGAAATCGGATTAAATAATGAAAAAGAGAAACAAAAAGAACTGAGGAAGAATATGACAAAGCGCCTAGAGAACTATGAAGGCAAGATTAAATCACGCAAACAAGAAAAGTGTAAGCGTGATGAAAGTGATTATGCGTCAGGCAAGATACTGACATTTGCCAAGAAGTTCGATGCGCCACGGAGGGCTCTCCATACAAAATTGGAGCCGCAAACTGTGGTACAACCAGATACCTCAGAATCAGAGGTGACCACACCAGAACAGTCCGAGGATTAGAACGGACCTTCGGAGGCAACAGGGAATAAGTCGGCATTTTTCACGACGAATTCCAGGTTATCCGGCAATCACGGCAGCGGAATACACGGGGCAAACCACCGGAGTCAAAAAGCGGAGGAAGACAAGAAGAGGGGGATACTAGCGCAAAAGGGCACGGGTCCCCAATGGTAACTAGGAGCAAGAAGAAATTCAACAGACGACGTTAAATCATTTACCATCCGACAACCTCACCATCATCATTAATTTGACCCCAGGAGTCTTAAACAAGACAGAGGAGGAAGTGCTAACATTGGGTTTTACATTCTATCCTAAAAAGAAACTGGAATACACTCAAACGCGGATCGATTTGTTCAATTCACCAGGAAGTTGAAGCTGCATACGTTTTTTAAATTGCGACCTAAAAAACCCAGTGTGCGAGGAGAAACTGAGTATCAACAGGAAACAGATATTTTAGTGGGACGAGGTGTACTAGCCATGCAAGCTCTTGAAGACCTACGGAAGGAAATTGATGGCCCAATGGAGGAGGAAGACCAGGCTGGGTTTATGGGCATAGAGAGGAGCAAAGTGATTACACCATTCAGGCCAGTATCTGCCTTTTTACCACAAATGCCAAAAGATATCATTGATACTTTCTCAGATAGGGTCATGCAAGAATTGGTGAACTTTAGAGAATATGACCGCATCCCCAACAGCGAATGCAATTTCACTTATGAACAACATATGGCGATTAATGGACTTAAAAAAGATACGTCAATAGTCTTAAAGCCCTCTGACAAGGGCAGTAATATTGTGTTACAGACTTTTGATGCCTATAATAAGGAGGCCTTACGCCAATTGAATAACAATGTGTTTTACGGGAAAGTGGGTAAAGCTGTGTATAGTAAAAGCATCACAGATTGTCATGTATTATTGAAAAAGTGGTACGAGAAGGGAAATTTAGAAACGGAGGAATATTTATTCCTGAGAAGGCTAAACCCAGTAACACCTTGTTTTTATCACCTTCCCAAAGTACATAAGAATGCCATATTACCACCAGGGAGGCATATTGTATCATCGCAGGGCAGCCTTTTAGAACATGGTTCAATATACATAGATTATTTTTTGTCCAGTTTTGTGGTCCAAGTAAGGTAGCACATTAAAGATACCAAAGATTTTTTGCGGCACATGGCAGATGTTGCATGGCAAGAGGGAGACTTAATGATGGTGATGGATATCACAAGTCTTTATACCTGTAAGTTACACCAACAGGGTTTGGAGGCAGTCCACTTTTTTCTGAAGAATTGGGCACTGAAGTATTCTGAGCATAATGAGATGCTAATAGAACTCCTAAGTTTCTGCTTATATAATGACATCTTTCTGTACCAAGACCAGTACTTTAAACAAGTATCTGGTAAAGCCATGGGAACCTGCTTCACCCCCAGCTATGCAAATTGATTTGTGGGCTAGTGGGAGGAGCAGGTGGCCTGGGCAGCAGATAAGAGTGAATGGACCGATAAGGTCATGGCTTGGTACAGATATATTGATGATCTTTTCTTAATATGGAGAGGGACAGCAGAAATGGCAGAGGAATATGTTCTAGTACTGAATAGCAATAACTTGAACCTTGAATTCAGTGCTGAAATAAGTGAAAGCTCGGTACACTTCCTGGATTTGGAAGTTACTGTTATTGACAATAAGATCAGCACCAAACTGTATCATAAACCCACAGCGGGTAATTCCATTTTACATACCCGGAGTGGGCACCCTCCCAAGCTCATCAACAGTATCCCCTATGGAGAATTACTGCGTATAAAAGCGAACAACAGTAGAGAAACAGATTTTCAGAGATATGCAGGAGAATGCATTGGGAGGTTTCGTGCTAGAGGGTATGGAGAACAGACTTTGGTTGGAGCTATGAAACGAGTCAATCTCCTACCTAGAGAGAAACTTCTAGAGGTGAAGGTGAGAAAGAGAGACAAAGAAGGTTTTTTTTGGATGATAACCACCTTTTCACAAGACTCAGGTAAACTACGGACCATTTTCCGAAGACATTGGAGTCTTTTGAAAATGGATCCGATCATTGGTATGGACATTCCAAATTGACGGCTGTTAACATTTCGAAAAGCAAAGGCCCGCCGAGACACCTTAACCAGCATGTTCATGAAAAAAGGTACATCGAAAATGTTTGATAAGGAAATGAAGGGGTTCTATCCCTGCGGGAAATGCCAGGCCTACACAGGTAGAAAAAGAGTCCCTACCTATCAGGTTACAGAGGTCAAAAAACCTAAATATATTAGCACATTTGTTACCTGCAGTACCCCTTATACAGTGTATTGTCTTGTGTGTCCTTACGGGCTCAAGTACATTGGGAGCAATATCCATCAGACCAAGATACTTATCCTTGAGCACGCAAGGGCTATTAATAACGGGGATATGACATATCCGGTCGTACGCCATTTTAAAGCACAACATTAATGGCGACAGATCCCTTCTAACCTTTTTTGCCTTTGATCATGTACCAGTAAATTTAAGAGGGGGGGGAAAGGGTGAGTAGTCTTAGGAGTCTAGAGTCCAGGTACATTATTGCTCTTCAAACAAAAGTACCAGGCGGCCTTAACTCCCATGAGAAACTTGCTGTACATTTGGGGGAATAACTGTGTATTCCATGGCCATGGGAGCAGTACTATTCTGTTTTGAGATTGGGTCTTGAGGCGTGATGAAGCTTTTCTATGAAATGTTGAAAGTTTGCAAATCTTGCTATTTTAAATATGGTTAATTGGAGCAATGTGGTGGGTAGGAAGATGTTTCAGAAGATTATGTGATATGACGGGTACACTGAGATCTAATTGAGAGAAAAAGAGATGTAATGGTTGTGAGAAGGGCCCATTCAGGGCTTTATTTAGGACAAAATATGTGATGTATAAACGGTATTATGAGTGGTACACAAGCCCATTTGTGGGCAAAATGACACGTTTTTTGAAAAAATAACAGACTGTTAAAACAATAACAATTGTGATTCTATTGAGTTATCACGCCGTTTGCAATGAATCTTGTTGACAAATGTGTATGGAAGTTAGTTGCACACTACAAAATGTCCATCAAAAGTATTTGCACTTTATAAGATGTCCGCCAATAAAGGCGGTGTTGTCTTTTCTCAGTATCAATGTAAACTGTAACTGACTTAAAAAACTGCTGTTTCAGGCGTGCCACACAGAAGCCTCCAAATGACGGAAGCCCCCATCCCTGCTGGGCAGCTTCAAAACGGGCATGGAGCAGCCTGTAATCAAACACATACAGAAGATAGCATAACAAAGTCTCAACTCGATGTCTTGTTGCCATTATATTTCTAAGTGGAACTGGCAGCACATTCTTCCCTTACGTGTTTCGGCTGCAACTCCAGCCTTGATCATAGGTGAGCAAGTCACTAGTGCAAAAGAGCCCATGTTAAATAGCTCTAAGCATGTGCTCCTTTGGAGCAGCGAACAAACAGCAGAAGTGCCAGAGATGACAGCGGTGCAGGGGTGAACAGCCTAAAAGAAAAATATTGAGTTTTAGAAAAACTCATGCGCCAGGAAACACCAAAGTGGTGGGAGTCAAAATCGTTACAAAAATACTTGGATGTTGGACGTGTCCCTGGGGGGTTGTGGATAATGATAGCGCCAAGCTATGATACACCTGAGCCCCTGATGATGGCTGAATGGGCACAATGCAACTTGGATTCCTTCCGGAAGCTAGTTGAAATACTGGTGAAATATGCGGATAGCGACCGGGGAGAACTATTAATAAAAATTGAGGCCCTAAATGATTAAATTAAAGCACTGAGTGACCCACAACAACAAAATTCCAAATGCAGTGAAGAATTGATGCTTAGGCTCCAAAAGGAGGAGGAAAAAATTATACAACGTAAAACGTATAAGTTTAGGAGAGACAAACAAGACTACGACAATGGGCAAATATTTACATTTGCCTGAAAGTACTGTACATTTCAGAATGCCACAGCAAACGTCAACAAGAGGGGAGTCATTCAGTAAACAGAATGCCAGAAGAGGAAGCTCCATCTACCTCAGACCTGAGTTCGGCGGTAGAGAGTGAGTCGGATGCAGAGGGCCGTGATGACCTACAAAAACGAAATGCGATCAGGCTCAAAATGGGGGAAGAACTTGAGTATCTAAGACGTAGTAGAAGAGAAACCCTACATCCAAGGAGCCAACAGGCAAAAAACAACGCACAAGGAGCAGGAGAGAAAGAAGGAGGGCAGCCAAGCAACACAGGCAGCAAGCGGGGAGGGCGGGGGTCATGGAGGAACAAACAGACAAACTGACGGCGACAACCTCCCACAGTCCCGGCAATGCCAACACCATCATCAATTTGGCAAAAATAAATTTAACTGCAGCCGAGAAACAACTGCTCTCCTTAGGGCTAATATATTGCCCCAAATCAAACTTTAATTACACCGAAATACGAGCAGATGTGTACCAATTCATTAGGAAGTTAAAACTCCGGAAGTTCCATAAGCTTTATCCACAAACCCAGATGGAATTGAGGCCAGCCACTTCTATTTCCAATACATCAGATTTAGTAGTTGCAGACTACGATCTATTAGGAGACCTACAGATATTGGAAAATGGAGCAGGAATTTCACAACAATATGGATAGCAGGGGGTGGGTTCGGAAGAGTTTTCAGGACAGGCATCCCAGGGATCTGGAGCAAAGACCTGGAGGAAACCAGACACCCCCTTTAAAATCAAGTCCAAATTTTCTCTGGTTTCAGTGAGAGACTCAGTTGACGTTTTTTTTTAAATTGGTCGTTGCCCAAATAAAGAAACTTAACATTGCAACAAACAAAGAGAAGAGAAAAATCACAAATCATGAAAGAAAGTATGGACAGTTGATGGCCAAACTCAAAAAAGAAGGGAACATGGTAATCAGGAACTCAGACAAAGGGGGAAATATAGTATTATGTCCCCTGTCTGATTACATGACGCAAGCCTACAGTCAACTAAACAACATCGATTGTTATCGCAAAAGTATTCCCCTTAAATTCAAGACAATGCTGGATCAGCTGTATACCAAACTATTGGCATGGAAAAGTTTGGGTCTTCTTAATCTGGAGGAATTTAAATTTCTAAAAAAAGATCATCCTAAAACTCCTGTCATCTACTTCATCCCTAACGTGCATAAGAACATTGAGAGGCCACCAGGTAGGCCCATTGTGTCAGCTTGTGATGGGCCTTTGGAGAATATGTCAATGTACATTGATTTCTTCTTGCAGGAACATGTCCAGAGCTTGGAGTCATACATACAAGATACTAGTGACTTCATATGCAAGATTCGCAATGTGGTATGGCAGGAGGGATATCAGCTAATTACCTTGGATGTGTCCTCTATTTATACTTGCATTAGAAATTGTGATGGTATTAAGGCTGTGGAGTAGTTCTTATCTAGAAGACCGATTGAGTACATGCAGCACAATAGAATGTTAACGGACATGCTGTTTTTTTGCATGGAAAATAACTATTTCTTATTTAAAAAACAGATGTTTCAGCAAGTGCAGGGTGTTGCTATGGGGGCCAGCTTCTCCCCTAGCTACACTTGTATGATTATGGGCTCGTGGGAGGAGCTGGTCCTGAGATAGGAATGTGAACAAAGCTATAGTCAGAAGGTTGTGTCCTGGCTACACTATATTGATGACTTGATTATTGTATGGAATGGAACTGTGATGGAAGCAAAATAATTAGTTGCCCAAATCAATGTAAATAATGTAAATCTTGCATTCACATCCTGTGTAAGCAATAGCAGTGTTACATTCTTGGATGTAAAGGTCACGGTAGCCAACAAAACCATAAATACTTCCATATTCCGTAAGGAGACAGCTGGCAACACCTTGCTACATGCGTCTAGTGCACATCCCCCTCATTTAAATCACAGCATCCCCTATGGCAAAATGCTGCGGTTACGCAGAATTTGTAGCAATAACACAGACCTGGAAAAACACCAGTCGGACAGTAAGACACGTTTTCTGCAGCGGGGATACAACAGTAAAACGACTGATGCAGCTATCCGCAAATCTAGGGCCCTAGCCAGGGAAGCCCTGTTACAACATAAAGGCTCCTCTCGGAAATCCCCTGATGAAAGTCTAGCTGCTTCTACTGAACCAGTAAGACTTATCCTGACCTTCTCTAGACAGGAACAGCAATTGCGCAAAATCATCCAGCGCAATTGGTCTATAGTCAGGGAAGATCCTATCATAAGCAGTTCTCTCCCGAGATTTCCTTCCATAACATACAGAAAATCAGTATCCATTGCGAATTTGTTGGAGAAAAGCAGCCCGGAACACAAGGAGGGAGAGGGCTGGCTGACTGCAAGATAGTGATTTTTTAAATGCTCTAATTATAAAGCGTGTTTACACGGAAGGAACAGAACATCTTATCTAACTACTTTCAGTGACAAGCCACAGATGATTAAATACCATCTTACATGTAGAACTGACTCTGCGGTGTATGTGTTAGAATGCAGCTGCAGGCTGGCATATATTGGGAGCACAAAGTTGGCAGGACACAAAAGGATTCTCCAACACACTAGGGCAATTATAAACAAGGACCCTAATTATTCTGTGGCTAGACACTTTAAAGAACACAATGAGAGCAATTTGAAACATCTCAAATATTATGTCACAGATACTGTTCCACCACAAAGAAGAGGGGGAGACCGAGAAGGGAAGTGTAGACGTCTAGAGACTCATTACATTCTTGAGCCAGACACCAAGCAGCCAGGGGGCTAAATATGAGTGAGGACCTCTATACATATCTTTAAATATTTTAGTCCAGTTTGCTCACCAATGCTTTAGTATTGATGAAAGATGTCCCTACATCTTTTTCCTAACCTTCACTCACAATTACAATTGTAAGGACCTCAGGTTCAGGTTTGATGAAATGAAATTAATTGATCAATAACTAAACAGTATTAGGATGAGCATGCCCATATATATCAGTTGACATGTATTATTGTGAATTATTAGGATATATTCCTGCCTCATCTACTTTCTATGCATAACAGATATATGGGGTCTACAATTTAGCACATTTTCTTCAAACTAAATTTTGAGGTAGAATAACATCTTTTTAAGCTCTACAGTTTCTTACTAGTTTTTAGAGCAAATTAATGTTATTTATAAAATTGTATATGTATTTATTTAGTATTATTTATCTACATATTTAAGGATATATATTTATGATTGTGGGAATCATTTGTCTGAATACCGTAAAAGCTTCTAAGCTTACTTCCACAAAACTCATTTTTTGCACACACAGTCATTTGCACAGGTTCTTTCAGCCAGAATAGTAAACTAAGAGACATTATAAGAATATTGTACTATTCTAGGCAATGGACATGACGTCTTTATTTAGCAGTAGCACTTTACACAGGAGGCACTGGTGGGGTATTAACAAAGTATAATTTAGGACTTAGAGCACTTTCTTTTTTTCATTTTTAATTAATTAAATTAGTACATACATAGATCTTAATTGAGAGGAAACGAGAATACTGCATTTAAGCAAGATGTTTGAACCATATGGAAATGGATATAAAACTGGAAAATAACACAGTTTTTATCTTTTAGGAAACAATTTATAATATAATTTTATTGAAAAATTCCGTATTTCCATAATTTGTCACCTTTATTGTTGGAAATCCGTTCCACTCCAATATACCAATGTATTTAAACAATGTGAAACTGTATGCATTTAGGCATAAATGACACAGTATTTCTTCTATGTTTAGAACTAACTAATTGCACTTGCACTTTAAATATGGGTTTCACACAATGCAATACTGTCATGCGATCATGGATGGGAAAGGAGTTGTGGAGCGTATATTTGACACGGGCCACCGCCGTGTAGACAGCACCTGCCATACGAGTGATAAGAGGTTAAAGGTGCAGAGGAGTGGTAATATATATATATACAAGGGCTTCAGGGCTCGAAACGCATTGTGTGTGTTGGGTGTCTCTGAATAAAGAAGATTTACTGCCCAGAAAAAACTGCTGAGGTCCGTTTCTCTTTCCTCGCCTAAACCGCCGTGTGCTGTATTTGGAAGCGGTTCGAGTGTCCAGGAAATATATATATATATATATATATAAATATATATATATATATATATATATATATATATATATATATATATATATATATATATATATTCACTTAAAAATATAATAGTCAAAGGGACTGTCTAATACATTTAAATTGTCAATTAAGACATACTGTATTAAATGATAAAAAAATAAAAAATTCACCAGTTGTAGTTATACCAAGTGATTAGAAATCATGCCCTAAAGTAATTATAACTCGCGTAACTCGCGCCCTCCAAGCACTGTGTTGTCATTTATGCTTTCATTTAAGATGTTATTGGAGATATTATCAATGTAGTCATTGAACATGTCATATGTGATATAATATGCAAGAGTAGAAGCAGTGCATGGTGAGGGCATACGTTATAGTTACTTTAGGAAACAAGTTATAGTTTCTTGAGATAACTATGACTGGTGAAGTTCTGTGTTTTTGTTCTTTTAGAACAGTATGTTTTAACGGACATTTTGCCTAACAATAACATCCCTTTAACCATTGCTTTTTTCAGTTAATGTCTGATGTTTGTTTTCAATGCCTGAGTCTCTGCATTCTAAGATGACAGCAACAATATTTTCCTCAGGTTGCAGCCAGCCAATGGGATCCCACGGTCGACTTGCGGATTCACGGATCCAACGTGAATAATCATGGTCAACCAATCAGAGCTTGGCTGGATCTGTGAATCCTACACGATGTGTCGCAAATGGTCCGTGGAGTGAAATATGCAACGTTTTTTAACCGTAATTTCTCAAAAAAACTGATTTGCACTAAATCACAAAAAGTGTGATTTCTGTATATACCAGCACTTCAAAGTTAGTACAATCAAACATGAATCATCACCTTTATTTAGTCTGAGATCAACTGCTGCACCTCATTCAAGTAACCAAGGGATTACTTCATCCTTCCACCAAAATAGTCTCTTAGCACAAATAGCTTACCTATTGCCTTTATTTGATACATCAGAATAAAACACAAAATAACATGCCTCAGTCAAACATTCAAAGCAATGACCATAGCATATGGATACAAATGAGAAAAGCAGACAAGCATCTAGAAAATCTGGTAATAGATTCTAAGACCTCGTCCTGTGCACATCCCGCAGGGACATTGCACAGCACTGGAAATCACCACATGGCCCTCAAGTAGAAAGTGGACTTGGAGAAACCTAGCATCTGGCCGAATGTGGCAGCATTTACACTGCTACCTCAGCTCACTTAGGATCCACAACAGAGGGAACTACCTGCTTCCCCCAGACCCCTACCAATTTACACTTTTGACACTAGGCATTCACTCTTGCTCACAAAGTCACTTTCACTCCAAATCATCCATAGCTATGCATACAACAACTGAGATGCCTTATCTTTAAACTTGCAAACAAAACAGGTGATGGACCGAATGTGGATCAATGTCACACATTCATCCCAGTCCAAAGATCTGGGCCCAAATCCATCGTTTTTTTGCACTCCACACCACCCTGGGTTAGACAATGGCGATATGCAAATCAGCTCTGACCCTGTGCCCCATGGGAACAGTCCAGTCCGAACTACAAAAGCCATGTCCTTCCCAGAACGGAATCAAGCATCCGAGGACCGGACCGGTTTCGAGGTAACACCTCTCATCAGCCCGGCTAGCTTGACTCCAGTGGTGTGGAGTGCCTGGGACCCACGTCTGGGCATCCCCAGCGCACTTATGGCGGCAATTGCAAACAAAACAGGTGATGGACCGAATGTGGATCAATGTCACACATTCATCCCAGTCCAAAGATCTGGGCCCAAATCCATCGTTTTTTTGCACTCCACACCACCCTGGGTTAGACAATGGCGATATGCAAATCAGCTCTGACCCTGTGCCCCATGGGAACAGTCCAGTCCGAACTACAAAAGCCATGTCCTTCCCAGAACGGAATCAAGCATCCAAGGACCGGACCGGTTTCGAGGTAACACCTCTCATCAGCCCGGCTAGCTTGACTCCAGTGGTGTGGAGTGCCTGGGACCCACGTCTGGGCATCCCCAGCGCACTTATGGCGGCAATTGCAAACAAAACAGGTGACGGACCGAATGTGGATCAATGTCACACATTCATCCCAGTCCAAAGATCTGGGCCCAAATCCATCGTTTTTTTGCACTCCACACCACCCTGGGTTAGACAATGGCGATATGCAAATCAGGTCTGACCCTGTGCCCCATGGGAACAGTCCAGTCCGAACTACAAAAGCCATGTCCTTCCCAGAACGGAATCAAGCATCCGAGGACCGGACCGGTTTCGAGGTAACACCTCTCATCAGCGCGGCTAGCTTGACTCCAGTGGTGTGGAGTGCCTGGGACCCACGTCTGGGCATCCCCAGCGCACTTATGGCGGCAATTGCAAACAAAACAGGTGATGGACCGAATGTGGATCAATGTCACACATTCATCCCAGTCCAAAGATCTGGGCCCAAATCCATCGTTTTTTTGCACTCCACACCACCCTGGGTTAGACAATGGCGATATGCAAATCAGCTCTGACCCTGTGCCCCATGGGAACAGTCCAGTCCGAACTACAAAAGCCATGTCCTTCCCAGAACGGAATCAAGCATCCGAGGACCGGACCGGTTTCGAGGTAACACCTCTCATCAGCCCGGCTAGCTTGACTCCAGTGGTGTGGAGTGCCTGGGACCCACGTCTGGGCATCCCCAGCGCACTTATGGCGGCAATTGCAAACAAAACAGGTGATGGACCGAATGTGGATCAATGTCACACATTCATCCCAGTCCAAAGATCTGGGCCCAAATCCATCGTTTTTTTTGCACTCCACACCACCCTGGGTTAGACAATGGCGATATGCAAATCAGCTCTGACCCTGTGCCCCATGGGAACAGTCCAGTCCGAACTACAAAAGCCATGTCCTTCTCAAAACGGAATCAAGCATCCGAGGACCGGACCGGTTTCGAGGTAACACCTCTCATCAGCCCGGCTAGCTTGACTCCAGTGGTGTGGAGTGCCTGGGACCCACGTCTGGGCATCCCCAGCGCACTTATGGCGGCAATTGCAAACAAAACAGGTGATGGACCGAATGTGGATCAATGTCACACATTCATCCCAGTCCAAAGATCTGGGCCCAAATCCATCGTTTTTTTGCACTCCACACCACCCTGGGTTAGACAATGGCGATATGCAAATCAGCTCTGACCCTGTGCCCCATGGGAACAGTCCAGTCCGAACTACAAAAGCCATGTCCTTCCCAGAACGGAATCAAGCATCCGAGGACCGGACCGGTTTCGAGGTAACACCTCTCATCAGCCCGGCTAGCTTGACTCCAGTGGTGTGGAGTGCCTGGGACCCACGTCTGGGCATCCCCAGCGCACTTATGGCGGCAATTGCAAACAAAACAGGTGATGGACCGAATGTGGATCAATGTCACACATTCATCCCAGTCCAAAGATCTGGGCCCAAATCCATCGTTTTTTTGCACTCCACACCACCCTGGGTTAGACAATGGCGATATGCAAATCAGCTCTGACCCTGTGCCCCATGGGAACAGTCCAGTCCGAACTACAAAAGCCATGTCCTTCCCAGAACGGAATCAAGCATCCGAGGACTGGACCGGTTTCGAGGTAACTCCTCTCATCAGCCTGGCTAGCTTGACTCCAGTGGTGTGGAGTGCCTGGGACCCACGTCTGGGCATCCCCAGCGCACTTATGGCGGCAATTGCAAACAAAACAGGTGATGGACCGAATGTGGATCAATGTCACACATTCATCCCAGTCCAAAGATCTGGGCCAAAATCCATCGTTTTTTTGCACTCCACACCACCCTGGGTTAGACAATGGCGATATGCAAATCAGCTCTGACCCTGTGCCCCATGGGAACAGTCCAGTCCGAACTACAAAAGCCATGTCCTTCCCAGAACGGAATCAAGCATCCGAGGACCGGACCGGTTTCGAGGTAACACCTCTCATCAGCCCGGCTAGCTTGACTCCAGTGGTGTGGAGTGCCTGGGACCCACGTTTGGGCATCCCCAGCGCATTTATGGCGGCAATTGCAAACAAAACAGGTGATGGACCGAATGTGGATCAATGTCACACATTCATCCCAGTCCAAAGATCTGGGCCCAAATCCATCGTTTTTTTGCACTCCACACCACCCTGGGTTAGACAATGGCGATATGCAAATCAGCTCTGACCCTGTGCCCCATGGGAACAGTCCAGTCCGAACTACAAAAGCCATGTCCTTCCCAGAACGGAATCAAGCATCCGAGGACCGGACCGGTTTCGAGGTAACACCTCTCATCAGCCCGGCTAGCTTGACTCCAGTGGTGTGGAGTGCCTGGGACCCACGTCTGGGCATCCCCAGCGCACTTATGGCGGCAATTGCGAACAAAACAGGTGATGGACCGAATGTGGATCAATGTCACACATTCATCCCAGTCCAAAGATCTGGGCCCAAATCCATCGTTTTTTTGCACTCCACACCACCCTGGGTTAGACAATGGCGATATGCAAATCAGCTCTGACCCTGTGCCCCATGGGAACAGTCCAGTCCGAACTACAAAAGCCATGTCCTTCCCAGAACGGAATCAAGCATCCGAGGACCGGACCGGTTTCGAGGTAACACCTCTCATCAGCCCGGCTAGCTTGACTCCAGTGGTGTGGAGTGCCTGGGACCCACGTCTGGGCATCCCCAGCGCACTTATGGCGGCAATTGCAAACAAAACAGGTGATGGACCGAATGTGGATCAATGTCACACATTCATCCCAGTCCAAAGATCTGGGCCCAAATCCATCGTTTTCAGAGCTGATTTGCATAAAGCCATTATCTGACCCAGGGTGGTGTGGAGTGCAAAAAACGATGGATTTAGGCCCAGATCCTTGTACTGGGGTGAATGTAAGACATTGATCTACATTCTGTCCATCAAATTGTTTTTTGTAATTTTCTCCCTGAGTGTACTGGGGTAGCTCAGACGTGGGTCCCAGAGCCTCCACACCACTGGAGTCAAGCTAGCCGGGCTGCTGAGAGGTGTTACCTCGAAACCGGTCCGGTCCACGGATGCTTGATTCCGGTCTGGGAAAGATATGGCTGTTGTAGTTCGGACTGGACTGTTCCCATGGGGCACAGGGTCAGAGCTGATTTGCATAAAGCCATTATCTGACCCAGGGTGGTGTGGAGTGCAAAAAACGATGGATTTAGGCCCAGATCCTTGTACTGGGGTGAATGTAAGACATTGATCTACATTCTGTCCATCAAATTGTTTTTTGTAATTTTCTCCCTGAGTGTACTGGGGTAGCTCAGACGTGGGTCCCAGAGCCTTCACACCACTGGAGTCAAGCTAGCCGGGCTGATGAGAGGTGTTACCTCGAAACCGGTCCGGTCCTCGGATGCTTGATTCCGGTCTGGGAAAGATATGGATGTTGTAGTTCGGACTGGACTGTTCCCATGGGGCACAGGGTCAGAGCTGATTTGCATAAAGCCATTATCTGACCCAGGGTGGTGTGGAGTGCAAAAAACGATGGATTTAGGCCCAGATCCTTGTACTGGGGTGAATGTAAGACATTGATCTACATTCTGTCCATCAAATTGTTTTTTGTAATTTTCTCCCTGAGTGTACTGGGGTAGCTCAGACGTGGGTCCCAGAGCCTCCACACCACTGGAGTCAAGCTAGCCGGGCTGATGAGAGGTGTTACCTCGAAACCGGTCCGGTCCTCGGATGCTTGATTCCGGTCTGGGAAAGATATGGCTGTTGTAGTTCGGACTGGACTGTTCCCATGGGGCACAGGGTCAGAGCTGATTTGCATAAAGCCATTATCTGACCCAGGGTGGTGTGGAGTGCAAAAAACGATGGATTTAGGCCCAGATCCTTGTACTGGGGTGAATGTAAGACATTGATCTACATTCTGTCCATCAAATAGTTTTTTGTAATTTTCTCCCTGAGTGTACTGGGGTAGCTCAGACGTGGGTCCCAGAGCCTCCACACCACTGGAGTCAAGCTAGCCGGGCTGATGAGAGGTGTTACCTCGAAACCGGTCCGGTCCTCGGATGCTTGATTCCGGTCTGGGAAAGATATGGCTGTTGTAGTTCGGACTGGACTGTTCCCATGGGGCACAGGGTCAGAGCTGATTTGCATAAAGCCATTATCTGACCCAGGGTGGTGTGGAGTGCAAAAAACGATGGATTTAGGCCCAGATCCTTGTACTGGGGTGAATGTAAGACATTGATCTACATTCTGTCCATCAAATTGTTTTTTGTAATTTTCTCCCTGAGTGTACTGGGGTAGGTCAGACGTGGGTCCCAGAGCCTCCACACCACTGGAGTCAAGCTAGCCGGGCTGATGAGAGGTGTTACCTCGAAACCGGTCCGGTCCTCGGATGCTTGATTCCGGTCTGGGAAAGATATGGCTGTTGTAGTTCGGACTGGACTGTTCCCATGGGGCACAGGGTCAGAGCTGATTTGCATAAAGCCATTATCTGACCCAGGGTGATGTGGAGTGCAAAAAACGATGGATTTAGGCCCAGATCCTTGTACTGGGGTGAATGTAAGACATTGATCTACATTCTGTCCATCAAATTGTTTTTTGTAATTTTCTCCCTGAGTGTACTGGGGTAGCTCAGACGTGGGTCCCAGAGCCTCCACACCACTGGAGTCAAGCTAGCCGGGCTGATGAGAGGTGTTACCTCGAAACCGGTCCGGTCCTCGGATGCTTGATTCCGGTCTGGGAAAGATATGGCTGTTGTAGTTCGGACTGGACTGTTCCCATGGGGCACAGGGTCAGAGCTGATTTGCATAAAGCCATTATCTGACCCAGGGTGGTGTGGAGTGCAAAAAACGATGGATTTACTGGGGTGAATGTAAGACATTGATCTACATTCTGTCCATCAAATTGTTTTTTGTAATTTTTTACCTTTAAACTTGACAGGGATTGTAAGGTTTATATAGTTCACATTGACAGAATTATACATAGATTCATTAAAGAACACTTGAATGAATGTGCAATTCTATTCACACTTACAAATGTTTAACTTGCATACGAGTTATAAATCCCTAGGCAGATATACTGCTGATGTTCATTATACTATCATATTGAAAAAATGCTTACTAAGAACAGTTTTTCCCAAAACGATCACTACTGTTACCATTACTATCCCCATCATCATCATCACTACCACCTTAACTACCACCATTATCGCCACCACTACAGTTACCACCACCACTATTACAACCACCTTTATCACCACCACCATTACAGGTGCCACCAAACCCAATAAATCTTAATCCACAAAATGCTTAGTATGTTATCTTTAATAAGATATAATATATATCGTAAACAAATATATCTTTAAAGAGATATGTATCTTATATATAAATATATTTGAATGAGCTCATACATGCAAATACAGGGATGAACAAATGCTGTGTGCATATATCAGCTCCTTAAAGCCAGACCTATTGGCTTGGTCAGTGATTGTTGGTAGAAAGCAAGACTCATGGGGGTGAGGGGTTGGCAGTCTCCCGACTGCCATATTACGAGTCAGGTGGTCTGACCGCCACAGCCCACCACTTACCTGGGAACCATCGATCCCTGATAGTGTTGCGGTGGTCAGGAGGCATCAATATGCTTGGCGGGCCGCTGCCGTCCTACGAAGTATTTCAGGAGTTACCTCTCCGCCGGCAGTGTCATGGAGGTTTTAACTCCATGAACACTGTGGAGGCAGGGCCCTTTCCGCCTTCTCTGCATGTGGATGCATAATGGGAGCACAGCATATGCCCCCTGTATGCATGCATTCCAGTTCTTGCACGGCATGGACTTTTCAATCCACGTCATGCAAAACTGTTTTTAGGGTTCCCATCGCAGTGCCCATTTTCAGGGTACTGCCATGGGAACGTAAAAAACAAAGCTCGCCAGACAGGAGGACACACCTAATCTGGCTTGCGGCCTGACCACTGCTTTGGCAGGGAGGACCCGGTGCTGCCCCGCCAAAATCGTAATCAGGCCCATAGTATGCCATCATGGTAGAGTCTGGACATCTTAGTATGAGACCACCCACGTGCCACTTCGCCAAGACTTTTGGCGTTGTCCTCGTGCACTGGTGACATACTCATTGTGGTTGTAGTTTAGTATCAGATTAGAATGAAGCTAGTTGGGTAATACACTGTAGGGAGCCAACAGGTCTCTTGTGAGTGACAAACACTTCTAGCATATTTCAGAGAGACAACTACTCTTCTTGTGCTAGGTGACACACTGTCAGTCTTGGACACAATTCATGCTTGCTAGCTAGCTCCATCAAAGTGGCCAACCTGTGACTCAGCCAACCACGTGATGGCCTTATTGGTTTTACACATTCAGATGGGCGACAAAGTCCAGCTGGTGGCCTATGCTGCAGTGAGTTCTGGACCATTGGCTGGCAACAGTGAGAAATCCTCCTGAAGAAGAAGTGAACCTACAGATGTTTTAGGCTCCTCTTGACCACAAAGTGACCTTTTCATGCCAAGAATCGACTGTCCGCAAAAACTCCCAACACCAACTGCTAACTGTCGCCCGCGTGACCAGAAAACCGTGACTAGTGTTTTGTAGTTGTTGGAGCTATCTTCACCTAAAACTTTTAAAATTCTTGCCTCCAGTTCTACAGATTTGCTTTTTGTCATTTTGGTGACATTTAATTAATTATAATGTAGTCTATTTTTCTAGATGGGTTTGGGATTTTTCTTTTTTTACATTTTCACATTATTACTATTTGTATTCTGCATAAATAGAAGGGGGTAGATTTACAATAACTGGCGCATCCCCAGAGATGCGCCAGTTATTGTGCGCCGCAGCTCCGCCACCCATGGTGCTCCGCATTTACAATGCGGCGCACCAGGGGGCAAAAACGGCACCGATGCGTGCCGTAAAGGTGGCGCATTGCTGGAGTTGCGTGGCAAGCGAGACGCATCTCCAGCAAGGCTCGGGGTGCCCTATCTGTCCAATGCTGCGTCAAGCCTTACTCCTGCTTCCATAGCAACTGACTGCTGCCATTCGATTCAACGTGTGAAGAGAAGACGATTTGCTCCTTCGTCTGGAGACGCATATTTCAGCTAAAAGATCATTGAAATTCTTGACGCCGCAGTGGACGTTCCCACGCCACCTCTCGGCCCTTGTCCCTCCTGGACCTTCCAGGATTCTGTTGTGCTCCACGACCGTGATCAAGACCTTCACTGACCTGATTCGTATCAAAGCTACCCACTCTGGCCAGATATTCACTGGACCACGCACTGCACCCAGCCCTACCTGTCCTGAAGATGATCCATAGTGATACGGATCGAAACGCCGTCGACTACACAGCCAGACTCTAGGCGCCCCCGCAGTGGTTCTCCTTATGAACATTGAACTAAAACACTATTTAATTGGAAACCATTGTGTATTTTCACTGTATATATCTACAGTTCGCACTTTGCGCCGTTCACGCTGTATCTCTTGTCACTTGCGCTGCCGTAGTGTCACCACTCACTGCACTCGTGCACCTTGTACATACTCCTTGGGCTGATCTATGTCATTTGTTTAATTATTTATACAGTGCTGTAACTGTATTTATTTATCCTTCCTTTCATAATTTTGAAAATCATAAACTGATGCTTTTTTAGCACAATCATGAACAAAATAACTGACTCCTTGATTTTCCTTTTAGGATAATACTGTACAGATATCCTTATTAGATATTGTTTATTGTTTCATTTAATTATACCCTTTGGGATACTGTTTTGTATACACTTACTCCTGCTTCAAGCAGGCGCAGGGTTTTGACGCAGCATTGGCCTAAAAGTGACTGAGTGAAATCTTGTAGATTTCACTCAGCCACTTTTGCGAGGCGCACCTGCCCATTGCCTGAATGAGGGGGAAAAAGTGCGCACAGCGTAATTAAAAGACACTGTGTAACGCCGTGAGTAAAAGATCCAGTCCGGTTAGGCAGGGCCAAAATAAGAAAGGGCGGTAACAAGGAGGGACTTAAAAGCCTCACTTACAATGGAAAGCTAGCGTTTACAATAAACGATGACACAAGCCAAAGAAAACAAGGGGTGGAGCCTACACTCCACTTCTGAAATGAAATTGATTACAAGGAGCCTCGCAGAGCGAGCAGCGCCTCCGTGCTGCAACGCAAGTCTGCGAGGCCTAAAAAAGGAGAATCGACTTTCAACCTTAAGGGTTTTATTAACAAATTAGTCAAATCATAAGGCAAATTGTTTAGCACATGTACATTAAAAGTACCTTCAAAATAAAGATCAAGATGGTCACGAAATCTAAATGTATGTATTTCATAAAACAAGATACTAAATATTACCACATATAAAAGGCAGAATACTCAAAAGGGGTGTTCTATAAAGCAAGTTCACTACTCTACTACACTAAGTTAAGGCTACAAAAGCCCAAAAAGAGGTTTTTTAAGGTGAAGTGACAGAAGGTGTCAGCATCTGAACCTAGGTTAAGGTTCCATTAAAGCATGACTGGTCTAGCATAAAGCCTTTCCACTACAGGCAGGGAAGAATCAGCAGAGCAGAGAGATGTGTCTTCTCAGTGAAGTCAGGATCAGGTCTCTCTAACTAAACTAAGGAACAAACGACGTTCCCAAAAGACTCGTTATCGCTGTTTCCCACCACAAGAACCAATCAAATAGCAGTGCATGTTGGGAGCAGGTGAACTCCCTAATTTCCCACTGACACACAAAACATACACATAATCTCGTCCTTGAAAGTATATTTGGTCAAGCCTGAATGGACTTCTCCCACGCTCTCATCTCCATGTTTGGACATGGCTTCTTCTCTGGGAACTTTACTATCGACTTAATACAATAACAACTGATCACTAGCTAATAATGCATGTGACAGCACCTGCAGGGGATAGGAAAACAACATGCTGGACAACATTTTGAATGTGTTATGTACAAACTTGGGCCTACTTACAAGGCAGGTCAACTTTAAACGAGGGGTATGACTTCTAAGCCATTACAGTTAGCACAACCAAATAAGTTAATTATATTAAAGAAGAGCTCGGTTCTCTATACGGTGTGACTAAAAGTGGATACAAAGGCTTCATTTCAACTAGAAATGCAAGTACCTTTTCGTTCACATGTAGATGTGCTCACCTACTACATTTCTTTAATAAATGTACACAAGTAAATATGGTTAGACACACGTTGAATACATATGTGTTGCTTAAAAAATTGGATACAAGGATGAAGCTATAAATGATGCTGCTCCATCCATTTTTAGATTCAATTCCTTTAATTTATCATTAATACAGTCTGTCTCTGCCTGGACAACTGGGTTATGTATTTAGTCAACTCACTTTATGAAGAGACAGGTGAGTGGTGTGAGAAAGTGGCTCTGTATATACTGTTCCCAAATAGGTACAGTGTGCACAGAGTCCACAGAACCCAGAGGTTTGGCAGAGGCTAAGGTGGTAGCTTGGTCAAGCAGTAAGGCAGTATCAGAGGACAGTGTAAAGCATTTGTTATACACACTCAGTCAGCAAATGGTGTCACACACTCAAGAACCGAACTATAGGCCAATGGTTTGTATAAAAAATATATACTAGTTTTATTTTAGAACCAACAATAGGTATCAAAATATACTTTCTCAGATTGAGTTACTTTTAGATAAATACTTTCAATAGACAATAGACTTTGGAATAGGATAGTTACAGTTGTTGCCATAGGCAACACAATCAAATTCAAACGCAATTTCACATTGAGCTCAATAGGAATTTCTAAAAGAAGGCAATAGATTACTTCTAGGATTACAGTTGAGCACAATCGATTAAGACACAGTAGGGATTTTAAGCAATATTTTGGTATTTTAAAAGTTGACACTTAAGAGAAATGTCCTAGAAAAACAGTCAATGAGTTCCTATGGAAGAAATTCACTTAACAGGTATGTGGGGTTATGGTTACTTTTTCTAACTCAGGGATGGATCCTAGATCCAGCACTGGCGCACCACCTGTAAACAGTTGAAAGATTGTGTTTTTGTTATACAGGCGATTTTTAACGAATATTTGCAAGTTTGCAAAATCGACACTTGGAAACTTTTTCAGCAAAAAACAGGCAATGTTTTCCTATGGAAGGAAATTCAAATTGCAGGTAAAGTATGTTCTCGTTACTTTTGTAATCTTGTGCTGGACTCCTAAGTTCAGCACTGGGACATCTATCTAAAACAGGTAAGTAATTATGGTTTTATAGTTGGTACGATTTTTAAATAATATTTGTAGTTTGTAAAAATCGACACAGAAGAAATTTCACAGAAAACGAGTCACTGGTTTCCTATGGGAGAAAATTGAGTTAGCGGTAAGTACAGTTGTAATTACTTTTCAGGGTCAGTGCTGGGCACCAAGAGCCAGCACTGGGATCTCTCCTGATAACAGGTGAGTATTTTCGTTTTCGTATTTTGCCTGATTTTAGACAAATATTTTAAAGTTTCAAAACTCCACACGCAGAAGAATTTCCAAGTGAAACCAGTCAATGTTACCCTATGGAGGAAAAGTGAGTTATCTGCTTTTGGTTAAGTACTCCCCTGGCAGAGTTAAGGTTCTGGGCATAGACTCAGGGATCTCTCCCAGGGTCAGGTAAGTACAGTTGTTACACCCTCAGCGGCACAGGGGCAGCCGGGTGCAGAGGTAATTAGGCCGAATGTTATCCAACGAGAGGCAGGGGGCCTTCAGTTGGTGGCTGCTGGCTAGCAGGCCACGTGGCTGTGGGAGCTGGGATCCTGGTCACATGCTCAGGGCAAATAGGGAAGTAGGTTAGGACCAAGGTTGCACTACCAGGGGCACTCGGGTGGCTGGGTGCAGGGTGCTTTTGAGCCGGCAGGCGCTCAATGTTATTCAATGTAGATCTTGAAAAGGGAACAAAGGCTGCAGACTCGGGGACCGAGGTTCTTCAGGAGTGTCCCTCACTTTGAGAGGTAAGTTGGGATCTTGGAGGATAGGTAGGCACCCAGGAGTTGGGCACAAGGGCCCGTGGGGTGCCGGGTGCACAGGTGTTTTTTTTACGTCGGGAAATCTTACCCTCTGCTGGTCGGGGGTTGGGGAGTCCCTTGCTTTGAGGCTACAGGCGTCATCTGGTGTCGTCGAGGAGGGTCCTTGGGCACTGGATTTTGGGTCACAATAGCCAGGGGGACGTCCTCGTGGTGTTGGTTCAGTCCAGCACAGGCCAGGCTTGGCGGGTGCAGAGTGTGCAGGGTTTGCGGTTCCAGGCTGATGCCAGGGCTTGTAACTTGCTTTGAGCAGTACCACTGCTCGTGGGAGACCCAGGTAGTCAGAGTTACAAGGCAGTCAGGTCCTCCAGGGTTTTTGAGGTTGCTGACCACTGGAGACGCCGGGGTTTAGCAGGAGCAGGTTCGAGGGTCGACGGGCACTGCAGGTCTTCTTGTTTCTTGTTCTTCTTTCTTGTTTTGGAATCTGGATCTCCTGAAGGAAGGTTCAGGTGCCCCTAAATACTTAATTTAGGGGCGTTACAGGTAGGGTAAGGGCAGGGACCAATGGGTCCCTGTCCTGGGGTGAGTACACCCATCTATCCTGCTCCTCTCCTGTGGGAGGGGGGGCAGGAGCCTATCTCTGATTGGGCACGACTCCCCATCCTCAAGATGGCAGGAGCCCGGAGTTGTGCTTTACCTCGCCTCCCCCACCTGAGGGGTGGGGTTGGCAGAAGCTGGCACACACTCTTCCCTTCCTTTATGTTTCCCGCCTGTCTTCCCACCAGAGTGGGGGTCAGAACCGGTGGGGGCCAGTTGCTGAGTACAGCAAGAGGCCTGGAGAAGCTCATATAGGCGGCCTGCTTTTGAAGCTCTCCCTGCCCATCCTGGGGGAGGAGACCTAGCACCTCGTCCCAGGATGTGCATTGTTGCAGGCCCAGGAGAGCGGATGGCTCTCTACCCTGGGGTCCAGCAACATGTCTGCTGTGTGGCAGCCTAGGCAGCCTCATAGTCAGGACACTGGCAGTTGGTTAGGTTTCAGGGGGCATCTCTAAGAGGCCCTCTGTAGCGATTTTGACATTAAATCCCACACTGGCATCAGTGTGGGTTTAATGTGCTGAGAAGTTTGATACCAAACTTCTCAGTCTTCAATGTAGCCATATGGTGCTGTGGAGTTCTTAATGACAACCTCCCAGCACCACATACTCTTAATGGCATCACTGCACTTACAGTGCCCAGGAATGGCCCTAGGTACTGTAGGGGCACAGGGCTCATGCACCATGTGTGCCATGTCGACTCTCTGTTTAGTTCTGTGCCAAGACGCTCAGCATGCCAAGGCAGTGTATGGGTGTCAGGGTACAGGGCCCCTAAGGGTGGCACAATAAGTGCTGCAGCCCTTCGGGGTCTTCTCTGGTCACAGTACCCTGGGTACCTAGGGTAACATTTACCAGGGGGTGACCTGTGGCCAGAGATGCCAATTGGGGTTAGGCTTTAGTGTAGTTTTTAGGGAAGAAACACAGGCCTTGTGTATCTGATTGGCAGGGACCCAGGGCACACCAAGCAAAAGTGCATCAGGTATCAGGCAAAAAGTGGGGGGTTACTGCAACAGAAACCCACTTCCCTACAGGGTGGGCATATGCTTATTCCCATTGATGACCTGATAACTTATCAAACTGCAGCTGATAAATCCAGGGCACTGTGAAATTTCTGCTTTCTACTTAACAAAAACTCACATGTTAACCAATTAATAACTAGAGGGAAAACTTTGGGTCTGTCTCTTTTGTTTACTTTCAAATGTAATCCCACTACTGCTCTATCCATATATATTAACAATGTATTAGTCTAACTAAGGAAACAATTTGTAATGACTCACAGGAAGCTTTATAGTATAGAGGAAAGTTTGGTAGAGCTAGTCCTGCCAGTCTGGGCAGATTTAAATTCTGTACTCCAGTTTGGCCTTGTTTTGTTGCCATATCAAATGGAGTGTCATCTTTTTAAGTTCCCTAAAGAATTCTTCAGGTAAATTGCTATTTTATTTACAGCACTTTAACATCAAGAAAATGTCATAAAATCAAGACTCACCCCATGGAACTATCACTCTGGAAACTTCTAATATGTTTCCTAACAGTGCAATAACAGTGAGCAGCTCTGGTAGGGGATTAACTACTCCACCCATCTGAGGTTCTATTGGAATGTAAAAATACCTAGTTGCTACATTGTACACTTCAACATCTGAAGACATAGGATGAAATCCTGACTTTCTCAATTGATCTTTTGTTTTTGATCTTGGAACAAATATTTTTCTGTGTCTTTCTGTTCCATTAGGCGCCAGAAACTTTTAGGGCCCAAGTACATAAGAAGAGGTTTCAATTAAATTAGGGTCTTTGCCCCTGTCCATTTTGCAATGTGACTGATGTAATAACTAGTTGCATCACAGTCTGTGGATTTGCCGGAGGTTGATACGTTAATGACGCAATACAAAACTGTTTTTGTTTTGGCAGTTTGATATAGCGCAAACTTGACCCACAGGTACTGGAGTGCTTTACATGAGCACCAGTTACATTACACGAAGACACATTCATTTTTAATTTTTTGAGGGCGCAGGGAGATTGTGATTTCCCCTGAATCACAGGATGTTGAGTAAACGCTGGGACTCAACCTGGTGCCCAATTCTATAGTGGGCAGCTCTGGCCATTACACCACATCTTCTCCCTATCCGCTGATTAATCAGCTTACAAAATATGCTGGGATTCACACAAGCCATGACGTGGCTTGTTATGCAAGGACATACTCATGACCAAGACAAGCCACCAGAGGGAGACCGAGCTAGGCCATGCCCATGGTATGGGTTTTTATGGTATTTGGGATAGGTTTGCGCTTACTTAAACCAGTTGGGTGAGTATGTGGTGAATTATAATTTATTGGGGATTTAATTAATTAATTTGTCAACATTCTTGATATTTGACTTTTGGTGAGAGCCTGGCCTTGTCTTGTGGAGTAATAAATTGCACTTGTTGACTTTGTTTATGCCAATCTGGATTAGGGTTTTCTTTGTGCCTAGATTTTTAATTATTTCCATTATAGAGGAAAAATGTATTCATATTTTAGTCTATTGTGATAGTGGTCATTTGTAGGTCATTGAAACCACAACTAAACAAGTCTAAAAATTGCACATTCTTGAAATCCTTAAATAGATGCTACCTTTCAAAAGCCAAAGGCCCACATGCATCAATATCGGCTTTTGCGATTTCTAAATTGCGAAAAATAGCGATTCGCAATTTAGAAATCGCAAAAGCCTATGCATGATTATTTTTTAATTTTTTATGCAATTCGGTAAAAATCGCTATTTTTACCGAATCGCATAAAAAATGCGATTTTCAAATTGCGATTTCGCAATTCCCATTCATTCCTATGGGCCAAAATGCCCATAGGAATGAATGGGAATTGCGAATTCGCAATTTGAAATCGCAATTCATCAATCCATTTCAAGGGTGGAGAGGGGGTCCAAATGACCCCCCCATGCACCCATGAAATGCACTTTTACCTATAAGTTACAGACACACATGTCCTAAGGACATGTGTGTCTGTAACTTAACAGTTTAAAAAATGCATTTTTTGTGCATTTTTAAACAATTTCGCAAATTACCACGAGGTTCAACCTCGTGGTAATTTGCACTTGCAATCTTTAAAATCGCAAATTTTTTAAGAATGATGCATTGCATTTAAGGAATCGCAAAATTGCGATTCCTTAAATGCAATCGCATTTTAGAAAATCGCAAAATTAGCGATTTTCAACAGAAGCAAATGATGCATCTCAAAAAGCATTTTTGGAGTCGCAAACGGACGATTTTAAGGAATCGCACCGTTTGCGACTCCAAAAATGCTTGATGCATGTGGGCCATAGTTCTTATTTATATCCATTTGTTGCAACATTTACTAAAACTAAGAAGCTCCTTTTTTGGAGGTATCAAGTACAACTCCTCTATGTGACTCAGTCGTTATCCATCATATCAAGTATAGGTTTTGATGGAGAGGATCCTGAAAGCAATTGAAAATGGAAGTTGACTTGAAATATGATCCCATTTTCCTTCCCATTGCCTATAAGGTCTGGATAACAGTAGGGCTAGATTGTGTGAATGGTGAATTCCCCTTTGGGCAAGTGGGTAAGTATTCCGATTCCACCTCTTCATCTTTAGATCAATGGGACCAATGAATAAATGTGTCAGATTTGATGTTAGGTGCTGGTTGTGAATGGCAAACTCTATAAAACAGCCTCTCTTAACCGATATGCCCTGAGGTTTCTTGTTAGTCACTAACCTTTTCCAAGCTTTGGCTTTAGTTCCTCCTTACAGTGTGTGTGATTCTGATCAGCCAATGCACTAGAGTTTATCGTTTATGATAATAAAGGCATTGGATAGGGTCTCTTACTGGCCAGAATGGCTATATTCCTACTTAACTCAACTTCTGCAGTGGAAGGAAACAAATGGGATGATTTAGATGTTTGCTTTGTATCCTTGAAATCCCTTGTAGTTTCTCGTAATCTTGATAGTACGTTTTTATTGCTAAGGTCAAGTACTGGAGCTATCATGTGCAAAAATGGTATTACAAATTGCTGTCCCATATGCGCACCCCGAAGTATGAAAGCTTGTTTTGGTTCTCATGATAATTAAAAAGCAACACCGGCTTGTGACTAGATTCTGTGAACCAGGTGCATGTAAATCAGATACTGGAAACTGATCAATCTTGAGTAATCTTGAGTAACTTGAAGAAAATCGGTAGCATCTTCCTCTTGTACATGCAAACGTTTCTTAATATTGAAAACATTCCACCTCTGACGTCATGGACAATTTAGTTTCAACACTATTCTGACTCATTTGATTTTATTGCACTGTAATATTGACTTTAGTTTTCCCTTCCTTGGCAGTGACCATGTTTTGGGGGAGGTGATGTAAGTGGCTGAAGGACAGGTTAGAACTTGACTTCCTGTGAAATCTCTTGGTGTGCCCCATATAAATGTGTGACTGCCACTAATCCACCTGTTTGAGACAGAGAGGAACGTGCTCATCAGGGGGATCTGAGCAATTCTTCTGAGTGGGAATAGTGTTGAACTTGACTCCAACCAAAATTATTAACAAATGGTATTATAGAAGACATTCACTTGAAACAATGACATTTTCATGGGAAATGTGCGATCTTAATTTTTTTAGTACCAAGTAGTATGTGTGCTTTTGATCTTTACTATCATGACAAACTGACTGGTTTGTACCAGTCTATTTTTAAGCTTTAAAATGTCCACAATATTTTTATTGAAAAAATGACTCCTAGAAGATGTATTCTGAAATCAGGGTAGCATGAAGCCTTGTGTCCCAAAAAGCATTTGTGCAGTCTGGTTCTGAAATAAGCTAGGAAAATAACTCTTTTGTTTAGACCATACTATACATAGAAAATGCGAATTGTTGACTATACTGGTTTTTAGTTTCCTTGTCACCTTCTACCCATGAGCAATGGTCTATGTTACTCTGTAAAACTGCAGACGTTAAGACTGGCATTCTATTTCCTCTTCAGATTTGTCATAGCTTGTCTTTTCCTCAAGTTTAAGGTATTTCGCTGTGGGAACTTTCTCATGAGCCCCACACAGACAGTGGTTACTGGGCTCAGATTGTGACAATCAGAGACTTTATCCCGGATAACCTTTCTGTTCACCCTAAAACTGAACCCCAAGTACAGCCCTTTGGCGTGAGACCCTCAGGGTAGCGAATTCAAGCAGTGCCAGACTTTCCGGGCGAGGTGGTGTGGGGTTAGAGATTCAGAACTCAACAAATCCCCGGCACAAGTTAATAACTGGCTGTCCAACTTTTGAAAGAAGTACTTAACTTCTGTTGACACATGCTGTAAGGCCGTGGTGCATATATGATTCAGAAGCAATAAATTACAGTGGCATTAATACTACCCCGTAATGATTAGTACAGGAGTAGCCTACGGTTCATCCGTGGGACGACCTTTTAAGGTGCTCTTGCTGATACGGTCTCCATCTGGTAATGTGTTGTGCGTCTTAAGAAGTCATTTCACTGGCACATGGTAATGTCAGAGCTTTGGGTCATCTCCGCCCTGTATAGTAGTTCAGGTCTTGCTTAGCCCCCATGCCACCTCCCCACAACCGCCTGTTCAGGGCTCCCTTGTAGCACACAGTACCTTTGGTATTGTTCATTCTGCTCCAACTTAGGTCTCCTGGCTATCTTCTACTTTCCTGCGCTGATTGTGGGATGCGCCTCGAAGGGTCCCTGATGTCCACAAAGCAGTGGTCCCCCATCTCAGTTGGTCGGTGCAAAGGTGGGATATGGGGTTCTACAAAGATGTCAGTAGAGTGGACATAGCGTCAGCTCAGATGGAGAGATGGCAAGAAGTCGTTAGAGCTCACACCTCAGTGGATGTCACATCTTGGGAATCTTCCTTGAACCCTGTCACAAGCCCACCATTCAGATGGCTAGGTACTCACCGCGGTAGGGTACTGAGTTCCAATGTCAGCCTCTTTATCACTGTGGCTTTCCTCCAGCACTTTGACCTGCCTCTTGTGTGGGTCATAAACTATGATACAGTTTTTGTAGCACCGCTTGGCTTTCCACTGCTTGAAAGATGTAGGGGAACTTGAGCAGATAGGTCACAGGTACCCTCCGTCCGCGGGACTACACGGTTGGGCACTGGTGTAATAACCTCACAGAGTGGTGCAGACCCTTTCAAGGTGCACCGCAGACATCTTCCGCTCCTTCACGACCCCCCACTTCTTCTTAACTGCATCCCCTTTATTTTTGTATCTTTTTATTGACATTGTGACGTTATTGAATATGATTAAGATCTTATAATGCTATAACGAGCCCACGCCCACCACGCGTTCCAGAATTAACAATGTGACAACTGAGCATAGGTGAGTGTTTGGCCAGACCCATTTCTAGCCCCATATCTCTACCCCTCTAACACCCTTAAACATCTACATGTAGCTAAACAATAGCAGCCCTGCTGATGACTATACCCTTGGGCATCTACCTGAACCCATGTATTGCTAGCCCTTTCTGTACCTCTGAAGCTCCTATGCCTTAATAATTCTCTACTCCTATTACACCCTAGTACATCAATCATTTCCAGCCCCATATCTCTACCCCTCTTACCCCGTTGAGCGCTTACAGGTAACTAAGCAATAGCACCTCTACTGCTGACTATACCCTAGTCTAGTGTGAAAGAAATGGCATAATGTCAACACGAAAAGGGAGAAATTGTATGAAAGGCACACAACCAAATAATTAAAAAACTAGATTTCTTTTATTATGTGTATACTTATTCACGTTAAAAACAGTTAATAAAAAAGCATAATAAAACAACAATTACACAAACAACACAGTTGAACAATAATCATATACTTGTATCGCAATTACATGGAAAAAATCATAAAACGGTGGCAGACAATGTTATTCGACGCGCGTTTCGGCGTTATTAGAAACGCCTTCTTCAGGAGCCACAATAATGTCTGAAAAACATATTTAAAACAAAATTAAAACCAACCAAAATGTTCGATATATTTAAAAATTGCATTCTCAAATTCCAATGTGAAAACTGGGAAATACATCCAAAAAATACATATAACAGTGCTTACATAACAATAACTCCCTACTTGTGTAGCTGGTTAAATATAGCTACGCAAGGTACAAACTAGTATTTATATATTTGAGCAGTGGTAAATGTGGGAAGGGATAGTACCTTATGTAAATTATGTTCACAACCGGTCAGTCAGAATGATGAGCTCTAAATATGAGGGGCTGTGGCCTTAAATAACCTCATACTATCCATAAAATTCACATAGAAGAATACCCTAGTCTAGTGCATCTGCCCCTACCTATCTATACATCTACTGCCACCTCTGCGTGTACCCTAGTGCACAGACCTCCTCTGAAAGCCTAGCACCTCTTCTCCGACCTGCACCTTAGCCCCTACTCCCTTCTCTATTAACGCTGTATCTTTCCACACTCCCTCTGTCTACTTTTACTGTCCTCATATTTTTATGAGAAAAAAGTTTCTTAATTTTGTACAATTTACCAAGAGGCGTTTTATAAGCCTGTGGACATCCTGCACATGTTCTCCATTTTGTTTTTTCTTTGAAATTAGGTAAAGCAGACGCATACCACGCAAACCCCACCCCAAATCTAAGTGTGAATATATCTTTGTAGTCTTGCGGCGAAGCCAAGATAAGGCACTGTCCGACAGGGGCACGTGTGTCTGGCAGGTCACCCCAGGTACTCTCTTGGCCAGTCTGACACTCGGGCTTGGACGCAGTCATCACGCCAGAGTCGGGGGAGTCCCTTTTTGTGGGCGTTCGTTCTATTTCTTTATTTTGGTATATGATATAGTCCCATACTGCTATGAGCCATGAGTTCTGCTGAGTGCAGCCCTAGTGTGGTCCCTGCCTCCCGTGCCTGCAGTCAGGGAAGTTAGTTCATAAACACAAACCAAGCGACTGACAAAAAGGGATGGATGTGGTACCCATGTTCAGGACAGAATGTGGTGGTTATTCGCGGGCTGTGATGGGGGGGGTCCGTAAAAGTGTTGCGGGCCCTCTGTGCCTCAGGCCCCTGAGGCACAGAGGGCCCGCAATACTTCAGGAGACCCCAATCCTTCTGGGAGGGAGGGAGGGAGGGAGGGGGGCCGGGCATCCTTCCCATGGACAATTTCCCGAGATATGGACACTTCGTGGGCCCCTTATAACATTCTGCAGGGGCGGGGCATAATTTCTCGTTATTTCTCCTTCAGTGTGATGTCATTTAGCATGGCCTATGTTAATTAGTCCGCCCCCTGTTTTACTTAGAATGTGTGCCTGATTTGGAGAGGGTCTTTTTCTCTATGGCACTATTAGGGTTTTTCCTCATTTTTTGCGTTATATTGGTGATTCTTTCCCTTTTGTCTTCTTTAATTGAACTACTCTGCTAGGCTATGTAATGTTTGTGTAGTATGCAGCTGCCACTGGTGCCAGGAGCCGTTTAAGCCAGACTCTCCATGTGTGTTGTGGAGATGTTTGGCTGTGGGGTGCCTTTGGGTTTACTTCCTCTGCCTCCTTTTTCTGTTGAATGTCTTCACATTTTTAGAAGAGTCTCTTTATTTTGGAGATTTATCAAAGAAGGGTTTTAAATCAGACCATAGTCGTAATGTTCACCATTTCGTTTTTTTCTCCGAAATGAGGTGGAGAAAAACATAGGTCACCCCGAATCTAAGAGTGGTTGTAGACAGTTGTGTGGCCCTGTCCCGGGGCAGCGCGTCTATCAGTTCGATGCTTTTGAAGGCTGAATAGCTCACCCATGGCGCTCTTCGCAAGGTGCCCAGAGGCCTCCTAAAGGACAGGTGCACCTGTATTTTCTGTGTTACACCTGGTAAGCGAGTCTCCAGTTCTAGTGTATTTTCCTGTGTGATGACGTTTCAGTTGCGCTTTAGAGCTTGCTGTTGGGCGGTGATAAAAAAGCATTCTTCTAGTGCCTTTAATGATCTGTACCGGTTCTAGGCGCTGTGCTCGCCTGTCCTTGTCACCGCCTGCCACAGCAATGACACATGCTTTGAGGCAGGTCCAATGCAACCTGTTCCCAAAAACCTGCCCGGAGAGTTTCCTCTGTGTTTTAGTGCTGTTGCCAACGACACCTGTGGAATGCATGGGTGTGTTGCGCTCCCTGCCCAGTTTAAGAAATACTCAGGGAGGGGAGGCCGCCGCTCACACACCGATCCGGACGTGCGTGAGCAACACCGGCTGCAGCGGGCGCGAGGCGGGCACGGGCAGGGCACAGAGCGGGCACGGAGCGGGCACAGAGCGGGGCATGGGTTTGCACCCCGTGAACTCCACATAGAGTTGCCTTGAACGGAGCGGCGCGGACGCTGGACGCTGGTGGCCCGGAGGCCAGAGGAGGTGGTTGGTGGACCCTGATTGGTGGCGCAGGGGTCTGTGGTGGCACAGTGGACGGCGGTCCGTGGATTATGTTTCTTTCCGCGGCCTGAGATCACGGATTCACCGGAGGCGGATTTGACGGCTCCAGAGGCGCCAGGCGGACCCGCCAGACAGGTGAGCGCCGCCCTGAGTGAGTTTAGACGCGCGCCGTGCACCTGCTACCAGGGGGTGGAGGGACCGGGGAGGGACAGCCAGCCCCCCACCGGAGTCCTCCCGGGGGTTGTGTCCTGATCTCCAGGGTCATGGGAAGAGCAGCGGGGAGGGAGGGGGTGTTCCAGAGTTTGCGCCCCCGCTCCCGCCAGCACTACACCTGCAGAGACCAATGAAGTGTGTGCCCCCTCTCCTTCCCAGCCTACACTACTTCTGTGGGGCTACGGAATCTGTACCCCACCGGCACAACTTCTGTTTGGGATCTTGAACTTATAGCCCTCCTGTGACGACTTCTGTGTGGGTGATGGAATGTATACCCCCCCCTGCACAACTTCTGTGCGGGTTATGGAATGTTTATCCTCTCCCTGTTCCCACCTGCACAACTTCTGTGGGCGCTATGGAATGTATACCACTATACCCCCTCCTTCTTCACTCGCAAAACTAAGTTCTTTGTGGGCCATAGAAAGTATATCCCCGTTTGCACAATTTCTGTGGAGATTATGGAATGTATACCCCTCCCTCTTCCCCACCTACACAACTTCCGTGGGGGCCATGGAATGTATACTCTCCCTCTTCCCCACCTGCACAACTTTTGTGGGGGACTTGGAATGGGCACCCACTTCCTCTTGCCCACTTGCACAACTGCTGTGGAATTGTCACCTTTCTTTCCCCACTCGCATTACTTCTGTGGGGAATAAGGAATGTGTACCCCTGCCTCTTGCCCACGTGCACAACTTCTGTGGGGCTAGGGAATGTATACCTCCTTCCCTTACACATGTTCGCATACAACACCCCTTCTTCTTCCCCATCTCCACATCAGTTGGCGAGGGGGTGTATGTAACGTATGCCCCCCTCCACCGCTCCTTCGCCACACCTGAGCCGTGAGCTGAGCCCTCCCGCCTGCATTACACGGGGGTGGGCAGGACTCTCAGATCCGCGGACCCTTTCTCATCTCCCACGGGTTGGAGCTCAGTAGCCTGGCACCCTTACCCCCCCCTCCCACCTGTATTACTGCTGTGGGGCCACCGAGGCGCCCCCGCCTGGTCTCAGAACTGCCTTTAGTATTAGCTTCAGACTACCGAGCACCTGCGGATTGGGTAGAGTCTGACGTTTTTATTGCTTGTTTGATGTTGGACAATTTTATTATTGGTCATGGGAGTCAATGTTAAGAAACTGGAGCGGAGAAACATACATATCTGATATATCCCTGGCCTGGTTGTTTACAAGTGCAAGATAAACGGGGATGGGGAAGGGTAGGGGCGGGGCAGAGGGGGTGGTAGGGGCAACCGCAGTGCGGGTAAACAGCTGTCTTCCAATCAAGAGACCCGAGGTGTAATATCTCAGTAGTCCATAATGTGTGATCCTGGGCATAGTTATTTCGTTCCCAGTGGCGCAGTCCTCATATCTTCCAACATGGCGCCGCCTACAAATCAACTCGTGCCCAGGATTAAAGGTCTCTAGAAGTTCGGCAGCTGCAGTCTGGCGGGGCTGGTCCAGGCGCTCGGAGCTCTTGGGACAATGAGCCGAGACTGATGCTTAGTTAATATGGAATGCGAAAATACGTTTTATAACTTGTCTCGTTTGTTGTAAACTCTGCCGAGTGAGTCTGGGACTCCTGTTGCCCAAGTGAGTGATACGCCTTTTATCAATTTCTGACAGATGAAAGGCTGAGTGGGTCCTAATGGACTGTGCCAATGACCTGCCGATTACAAACATATCTCTGCAGCACGTGCATCAACTTTCTGCCCAAATGTGTTATGATTGAGACCGACGTGTGACCTGCTGTTTACACAGGCCCGCCTCCCACAGGTGCATCAGCGCACTGAGCTATCCGACTGGCGGGGACCCCTGCCCTGCAGGGTTTAGAGGGGGCGCAACACCCCGCGAAGCTATCACACTGCAATTAACTTCTGCTACCAGAACGGAAATGACTGCTGTGACTGTTCTTAATGGTAGCCATACACACACACAGCATACTGTAGATGGCAGTGCCCTATACTGTACATAAAGATCATTCCAAGGATGGAATGTTGAGAGCTCCGTCACAGACGCCAGTAGCTGCTGCAGACCTCCAGCGCCAACGTGCCAGCGCGTGTCCTTCTGTCCTCCCTTTTAAATGTAGAACACACCCCCCTCAGTGGGTTAATATCACTCACTTCTGATATCCTTGTGTCCCCTCTTCCTCGGACCACACTGGGTGTGAAAGACCCTCAGCTCTCGCCTCGGGCCTATAATTCACATTCGGAGCCTTTAACAGCCGTTAGAGCCCTCAGCAGCGGGCTCTAATGCTATGTTATTATTGTTACAGCTAGTATTATTAACAATGATAACGAGAACAGCAACAACAACAACAACTATTATTATTATTATTATCAATAATAATAATAATAACAATATATTATTATTACCATTATTTATAGTACCAACAACCCATATTATTATTATTATGATTATTATTATTATTATTATTATTGTTATTATTGTGCCCCCAATCTTGCTATCGCCATAGCCAAATACTTGGGATGGGCCTGGATAATACGCATGCGCACTTTAAACTGTAACTAATTATGTAAAATGGAATGTGTAATTTTAAGGACAATCTCAATAGTTAAGGATTTTGCACTGTGACTCGGATTTTATAACGTATGAATTTTATAAATTGAAGTATTCGCCAGCACATTGTAATTTGATGGTATTTAATATGTATTTTATGTTGATCTTAAAATTCTAGAGTAGTATTTATTCTGCTTAGCTTAGGGAAATATGCTTTTATGACAATGCTGTCGAATAAAGTATTTAAACTTGTTATCATTATTGCTATTATTACCATTATTAGTGTTAGTATTATTATTATTCGTAATGACAACACTATATTATTATTACTGTTATTTATAATACCAAAAATACAGATTATAATTGTTGTTAATATTCATAATACCAACATTACTTAATAATAATAATATTATTATCTCTAAATCTGCCTGAAAGGGATCAAATGTTTCCCAGCCCACTCCTTCATAAAGAAAAGAGAGTGCAATTTTGCCCTGATATGGGTATTAATCTAGACTATTTCTTTCTAGACACCTGTGCTGCTAATGGCGCAGCCAGTCAGGCACTCACTGTCAGCCGCTGCTGTGTCCTTTAGATCAGGAGTTTAAGATCATGGCATGGCAAACTCAGCCGTTCATCCTTAAGCGACTGCATTAAATCAGATAATAGTGTCGCCTGATATCTGCAGTGCTTAAAAACGCAATACTATATAAAAAAGTTATTTTTTTAATCCATTTATCCTTCCAGGCCAATCCTGTCTGCCCATTTCCAGCACTGATGGTGCACTCCTCACATGGTCTCCAGCTTTGCCCTGCCTGCCTTCCTGGGTGCAGTCCCTCCACTGTGTCCCTCCCAGGTCCATGCAGTCTTGTGTTACTCGTAGTCTCCAGCTTTGCCCTGCCTGCCCTCCTGGGTGCAGTCCCTCCTCTGTGTCTCTCCCAGGTCCTTGCAGTTTGTGTTACTCACGGTCTCCGGCTTTGCCCTGTCTGCCTTCCTGGTTGCAGTCCCTCCTCTGTGTCTCTGCTAGGTCCATGCAGTCTTGTGTTACTCGTAGTCTCCAGCTTTGCCCCACATGCCTTCCTGGGTGCAGTCCCTCCTCTGTGTCTCTCCCAGGTCCATGCAGTCTTGTGTTACTCGTAGTCTCCAGCTTTGCCCCACATGCCTTCCTGGGTGCAGTCCCTCCGCTGTGTCTCTCCCAGGTCCATGCAGTCTTGTGTTACTCGTAGTCTCCAGCTTTGCCCCACATGCCTTCCTGGGTGCAGTCCCTCCTCTGTGTCTCTCCCAGATCCTTGCAGTCTTGTGTTACTCATGGTCTCCAGCTTTTCCCTGCCTGCCTTTCTGGGTGCAGTCCCTCCTCTGTGTCTCTCCCAGGTCCTTGCAGTCTTCTGTTACTCATGGTCTCCAGCTTAGCCCTACCTGCCTTTCTGGGTGCAGTCCCTCCGCTGTGTCTCTCCCAGGTCCATGCAGTCTTGTGTTACTCATGGTCTCCGGCTTTGCCCTGTCTGCCTTCCTGGTTGCAGTCCCTCCTCTGTGTCTCTGCTAGGTCCATGCAGTCTTGTGTTCCTGACATGGTGTCCAGCTTTGCCCTGGCTGCCTTCCTGGGTGCAGTCCCTCCTCTGTGTCTCTCCCAGGTCCTTGCAGTCTTCTGTTACTCATGGTCTCCAGCTTAGCCCTACCTGCCTTCCTGGGTGCAGTCCCTCCGCTGTGTCTCTCCCAGGTCCATGCAGTCTTGTGTTACTCATGGTCTCCGGCTTTGCCCTGCCTGTCTTTCTGGGTGCAGGCCCACCTCCGTGTCTCTCCCAGGTCCATGCAGTCTTGTGTTACTCATGGTCTCCAGCTTTGCCCTGCCTGCCTTCCTGGTTGCAGTCCCTCCTCTGTGTCTCTCCCAGGTCCATGCAGTCTTGTGTTACTCGTAGTCTCCAGCTTTGCCCTGCCTGCCTTCCTGTGTGCAGTCCCTCCACTGTGTCTCTCCCAGGTCCATGCAGTCTTGTGTTACTCATGGTCTCCAGCTTTGCCCTGCCTGTCTTTCTGGGTGCAGTCCCTCCTCCGTGTCTCTCCCAGGTCAATGCAGTCTTGTGTTACTCATGGTCTCCAGCTTTGCCCTGGCTGCCTTCCTGGGTGCAGTCCCTCCTGTGTGTCTCTCCCAGGTCCATGCAGTCTTGTTTTTTTCATGGTCTCCAGCTTTGCCCTGCCTGCCTTCCTGGTTGCAGTCCCTCCTCTGTGTCTCTCCCAGGTCCATGCAGTCTTGTGTTACTCGTAGTCTCCAGCTTTGCCCTGCCTGCCTTCCTGTGTGCAGTCCCTCCACTGTGTCTCTCCCAGGTCCTTGCAGTCTTGTGTTACTCACGGTCTCCAGCTTTGCCCTGCCTGCCTTCCTGGGTGCAGTCCCTCCACTGTGTCTCTCCCAGGTCCTTGCAGTTTGTGTTACTCACGGTCCCCAGCTTTGCCCTGCCAGCCTTCCTGGGTGCAGTCCCTCCGCTATGTCTCTCCCAGTTCCTTGCAGTTTGTGTTACTCACGGTCTCCAGCTTTGCCCTGCCTGCCTTCCTGGGCGCAGCCCCTCCTCTGTGTCTCTGCTAGGTCCATGCAGTCTTGTGTTACTCACGGTCTCCAGCTTTGCCCTGCCTGCCTTCCTGGGCGCAGTCCCTCCTCTGTGTCTCTGCTAGGTCCATGCAGTCTTGTGTTACTCACGGTCTCCAGCTTTGCCCTACCTGCCTTTCTGGGTGAAGTCCCTCCTCTGTGTCTCTCCCAGGTCCATGCAGTCTTGTGTTACTCATGGTCTCCAGCTTTGCCCTGGCTGCCTTCCTGGGTGCAGTCCCTCCTCTGTGTCTCTCCCAGGTCCTTGCAGTCTTCTACTCATCACATGGTCTCCAGCTTTGCCCTGCCCGCCTTTCTGTGTGCAGTCCCTTCACTGTGTCTTTCCCAGGTCCTTGTAGTCTTGTGTTACTCATGGTCTCCAGCTTTGCCCTGTCTGCCTTCCTGGGTGCAGTCCCTCCTCTGTGTCTCTGCTAGGTCCATGCAGTCTTGTGTTACTCATGGTCTCCAGCTTTGCCCTGGCTGCCTTCCTGGGTGCAGTCCCTCCTCTGTGTCTCTCCCAGGTCCTTGCAGTCTTCTACTCCTCACATGGTCTCCAGCTTTGCCCTGCCCGCCTTTCTGTGTGCAGTCCCTTCACTGTGTCTTTCCCAGGTCCTTGTAGTCTTGTGTTACTCATGGTCTTCAGCTTTGCCCTGTCTGCCTTCCTGGGTGCAGTCCCTCCTCTGTGTCTCTGCTAGGTCCATGCAGTCTTGTGTTCCTGACATGGTGTCCAGCTTTGCCCTGCCTGCCTTTCTGGGTGCAGTCCCTCCACTGTGTCTCTCCCAGGTCCATGCAGTCTTGTGTTACTCGTAGTCTCCAGCTTTGCCCTACCTGCCTTCCTGTGTGCAGTCCCTCCACTGTGTCTCTCCCAGGTCCTTGCAGTCTTGTGTTACTCACGGTCTCCAGCTTTGCCCTGCCTGCCTTCCTGAGTGCAGTCCCTCCACTGTGTCTCTCCCAGGTCCTTGCAGTTTGTGTTACTCACGGTCTCCAGCTTTGCCCTGCCTGCCTTCCTGGGTGCAGTCCCTCCACTGTGTCTCTCCCAGGTCCTTGCAGTCTTGTGTTACTCACGGTCTCCAGCTTTGCCCTACCTGCCTTCCTGGGTGCAGTCCCTCCACTGTGTCTCTCCCAGGTCCTTGCAGTTTGTGTTACTCACGGTCTCCAGCTTTGCCCTGCCTGCCTTCCTGGGTGCAGTCCCTCCTCTGTGTCTCTCCCAGGTCCTTGCAGTCTTCTGTTACTCATGGTCTTCAGCTTTGCCCTACCTGCCTTTCTGGGTGCAGTCCCTCCACTGTGTCTCTCCCAGGTCCATGCAGTCTTGTGTTACTCATGGTCTCCAGCTTTGCCCTGCCTGCTACCTGGGTGCAGTCCCTCCAATGTGTCTCTCCCAGGTCCTTGCAGTCCTGTGTTCCTGAGATGGTCTCCAGCGTTGCCCTGCCTGCCTTTCTGGGTGCAGTCCCTCCACTGTGTCTCTCCCAGGTCCATGCAGTCTTGTGTTACTCATGGTCTCCAGCTTTGTCCTGTCTGCCTTCCTGGGTGCAGTCCCTCCACTGTGTCTCTCCCAGGTCCATGCAGTCTTGTGTTACTCATGGTCTCCAGCTTTGCCCTGCCTGTCTTTCTGGGTGCAGTCCCTCCTCTGTGTCTCTCCCAGGTCCATGCAGTCTTGTGTTACTCATGGTCTCCAGCTTTGCCCTGCCCGCCTTTCTGTGTGCAGTCCATTCACTGTGTCTTTCCCAGGTCCTTGTAGTCTTGTGTTACTCATGGTCTCCAGCTTTGCCCTGTCTGCCTTCCTGGGTGCAGTCCCTCCTCTGTGTCTCTGCTAGGTCCATGCAGTCTTGTGTTCCTGACATGGTGTCCAGCTTTGCCCTGCCTGCCTTTCTGGGTGCAGTCCCTCCACTGTGTCTCTCCCTGGTCCATGCAGTCTTGTGTTACTCATGGTCTCCAGCTTTGCCCTGCCTGCCTTTCTGGGTGTAGTCCCTCCAATGTGTCCCTCCCAGGTCCATGCAGTTTTGTGTTACTCGTAGTCTCCAGCTTTGCCCTGCCTGCCTTCCTGTGTGCAGTCCCTCCACTGTGTCTCTCCCAGGTCCTTGCAGTCTTGTGTTACTCACGGTCTCCAGCTTTGCCCTGCCTGCCTTCCTGGGTGCAGTCCCTCCACTGTGTCTCTCCCAGGTCCTTGCAGTTTGTGTTACTCACGGTCCCCAGCTTTGCCCTGCCTGCCTTCCTGGGTGCAGTCCCTCCTCTGTGTCTCTCCCAGGTCCTTGCAGTCTTCTGTTACTCATGGTCTTCAGCTTTGCCCTACCTGCCTTTCTGGGTGCAGTCCCTCCACTGTGTCTCTCCCAGGTCCATGCAGTCTTGTGTTACTCATGGTCTCCAGCTTTGCCCTGCCTGCCTTTCTGGGTGCAGTCCCTCCAATGTGTCCCTCCCAGGTCCATGCAGTCTTGTGTTACTCATGGTCTCCAGCTTTGCCCTGCCTGCTACCTGGGTGCAGTCCCTCCAATGTGTCTCTCCCAGGTCCTTGCAGTCCTTTGTTCCTGAGATGGTCTCCAGCTTTGCCCTGCCTGCCTTTCTGGGTGCAGTCCCTCCACTGTGTCTCTCCCAGGTCCATGCAGTCTTGTGTTACTCATGGTCTCCAGCTTTGCCCTGTCTGCCTTCCTGGGTGCAGTCCCTCCACTGTGTCTCTCCCAGGTCCATGCAGTCTTGTGTTACTCATGGTCTCCAGCTTTGCCCTGCCTGCTACCTGGGTGCAGTCCCTCCAATGTGTCTCTCCCAGGTCCTTGCAGTCCTGTGTTCCTGAGATGGTCTCCAGCTTTGCCCTGCCTGCCTTTCTGGGTGCAGTCCCTCCACTGTGTCTCTCCCAGGTCCATGCAGTCTTGTGTTACTCATGGTCTCCAGCTTTGCCCTGTCTGCCTTCCTGGGTGCAGTCCCTCCACTGTGTCTCTCCCAGGTCCATGCAGTCTTGTGTTACTCATGGTCTCCAGCTTTGCCCTGCCTGTCTTTCTGGGTGCAGTCCCTCCTCTGTGTCTCGCCCAGGTCCATGCAGTCTTGTGTTACTCATGGTCTCCAGCTTTGCCCTGGCTGCCTTCCTGGGTGCAGTCCCTCCTCTGTGTCTCTCCCAGGTCCTTGCAGTCTTCTGTTACTCATGGTCTCCAGCTTTGCCCTACATACCTTTCTGAGTGCAGTCCCTCTACTGTGTCTCTCCCAGGTCCATGCAGTCTTGTGTTACTCGTAGTCTCCAGCTTTGCCCTGCCTGCCTTTCTGGGTGCAGTCCCTCCACTGTGTCCCTCCCAGGTCCATGCAGTCTTGTGTTACTCATGGTCTCCAGCTTTGCCCTGCCTGCTTCCTGGGTGCAGTCCCTCCAATGTGTTTCTCCCAGATCCTTGCAGTCTTGTGTTACTCATGGTCTCCAGCTTTGCCCTGCCTGCCTTTCTGGGTGCAGTCCCTCCTCTGTGTCTCTCCCAGGTCCTTGCAGTCTTCTGTTACTCATGGTCTCCAGCTTAGCCCTACCTGCCTTTCTAGGTGCAGTCCCTCTGCTGTGTCTCTCCCAGGTCCATGCAGTCTTGTGTTACTCATGGTCTCCGGCTTTGCCCTGTCTGCCTTCCTGGTTGCAGTCCCTCCTCTGTGTCTCTGCTAGGTCCATGCAGTCTTGTGTTCCTGACATGGTGTCCAGCTTTGCCCTGGCTGCCTTCCTGGGTGCAGTCCCTCCTCTGTGTCTCTCCCAGGTCCTTGCAGTCTTCTGTTACTCATGGTCTCCAGCTTAGCCCTACCTGCCTTCCTGGGTGCAGTCCCTCCTCTGTGTCTCTTCCAAGTCCCTGCAGTCTTGTGTTACTCGTGGTCTCCAGCTTTGCCCTGCCTGCCTTCCTGGGTGCAGTCCCTCCTCTGTGTCTCTCCCGGGTCCATGCAGTCTTGTGTTACTCTTGGTCCCCAGCTTTGCCCTGCCTGTCTTTCTGGGTGCAGTCCCTTCACCGTGTCTCTCCCAGGTCCATGCAGTCTTGTGTTACGCATGGTCTCCAGCTTTGCCCTGGCTGCCTTCCTGGGTGCAGTCCCTCCTCTGTGTCTCTGCCAGGTCCATGCAGTCTTGTGTTACTCTTGGTCCCCAGCTTGGCTCTGCCTGCCTTCCTGGGTGCAGTCCCTCCTCTGTGTCTCTGCCAGGTCCATGCAGTCTTGTGTTACTCATGGTCTCCAGCTTTGCCCTGCCTGTCTTTCTGGGTGCAGTCCCTCCTCTGTGTCTCTCCCAGGTCCATGCAGTCTTGTGTTACTCATGGTCTCCAGCTTTGCCCTGGCTGCCTTCCTGGGTGCAGTCCCTCCTCTGTGTCTCTCCCAGGTCCTTGCAGTCTTCTGTTACTCATGGTCTCCAGCTTTGCCCTACATACCTTTCTGGGTGCAGTCCCTCTACTGTGTCTCTCCCAGGTCCATGCAGTCTTGTGTTACTCGTAGTCTCCAGCTTTGCCCTGCCTGCCTTTCTGGGTGCAGTCCCTCCACTGTGTCCCTCCCAGGTCCATGCAGTCTTGTGTTACTCATGGTCTCCAGCTTTGCCCTGCCTGCTTCCTGGGTGCAGTCCCTCCAATGTGTTTCTCCCAGATCCTTGCAGTCTTGTGTTACTCATGGTCTCCAGCTTTGCCCTGCCTGCCTTTCTGGGTGCAGTCCCTCCTCTGTGTCTCTCCCAGGTCCTTGCAGTCTTCTGTTACTCATGGTCTCCAGCTTAGCCCTACCTGCCTTTCTAGGTGCAGTCCCTCTGCTGTGTCTCTCCCAGGTCCATGCAGTCTTGTGTTACTCATGGTCTCCGGCGTTGCCCTGTCTGCCTTCCTGGTTGCAGTCCCTCCTCTGTGTCTCTGCTAGGTCCATGCAGTCTTGTGTTCCTGACATGGTGTCCAGCTTTGCCCTGGCTGCCTTCCTGGGTGCAGTCCCTCCTCTGTGTCTCTCCCAGGTCCTTGCAGTCTTCTGTTACTCATGGTCTCCAGCTTAGCCCTACCTGCCTTCCTGGGTGCAGTCCCTCCTCTGTGTCTCTTCCAAGTCCATGCAGTCTTGTGTTACTCGTGGTCTCCAGCTTTGCTCTGCCTGCCTTCCTGGGTGCAGTCCCTCCTCTGTGTCTCTCCCGGGTCCATGCAGTCTTGTGTTACTCTTGGTCCCCAGCTTTGCCCTGCCTGTCTTTCTGGGTGCAGTCCCTTCACCGTGTCTCTCCCAGGTCCATGCAGTCTTGTGTTACGCATGGTCTCCAGCTTTGCCCTGGCTGCCTTCCTGGGTGCAGTCCCTCCTCTGTGTCTCTGCCAGGTCCATGCAGTCTTGTGTTACTCTTGGTCCCCAGCTTGGCCCTGCCTGTCTTCCTGGGTGCAGTCCCTCCTCTGTGTCTCTGCCAGGTCCATGCAGTCTTGTGTTACTCTTGGTCCCCAGCTTGGCCCTGCCTGTCTTCCTGGGTGCAGTCCCTCCTCTGTGTCTCTGCCAGGTCCATGCAGTCTTGTGTTACTCATGGTCTCCAGCTTTGCCCTGCCTGTCTTTCTGGGTGCAGTCCCTCCACTGTGTCTCTCCCAGGTCCTTGCAGTCTGCTCATTGTTGTGTGTTCCAGGCAGGGTCTCCATCTTTGCTTTCTCTCATGGTCCCTTTTCACAAATGTAATACTTTCCATGGGTGAGATTTATTTCCCCCTCTCAAGGAAAAAAGCTTTGCCAGTCAGAATCTGTGTTCTTACTCAATCAATCAATCAATCAATCAATCAATCAATCAATCAATCAATCAATCAATCAATCTATTTATAAAGTGCCAAAACCCTGCAATGTGATTAAACGCTCTTGATGAAGCCAGGAGGCACAGCGCCACTTGCTCTGAGTGCCTGAAAGTGTCACGAAGTCAGGCCACAAGGAGCAAGCAAGCCTCAATTAAAGGACCTTTCTGCCAGTTTATGGGGTGCCAATTGATTCTCATCAGCAGGTCATAGTGCAGTGGTAGGGCAGTAGGGCGTAATGTGATTGGGGGGGATACATGGGTGCTGGTTTTGGGAAGGCTACACTGTCCTAGCAGCAGAGCTCTTCAAAACTTGTACTTCTATGGGGCTAGGTTTTGACCGGGGAGTTATAGTGGGCTTTGGACCATTGGGTTTCCCTTACCAGCCTCCTTCAGCCGTTGGCTGCAGACTTAGTCAATCATGTCTTCACTCAACCCAGAGCAGTATTCATCTCTCGCCTGATGCTACCTGCTGATTGGCTGTGTCCTCCCGCCTTCACTCCATTCTTTGCATTGAGCTGCATGAAGGACTGCTTTACGACTATCTCTCTCTCAGTCCGCTCCTGCCGGCTCCCTGTCGAGTGGCTCGCTCTAACGTGCTAACTTTGCATCTGTTGCAACATTAAACCCAAACCTGTGTATTGGCTTTGCCAGTGCCTGTTAATATTGGATTTAGAAGGCACCGCCAAATGAGCATTAGCGTGACCAACTTTCCCGCCAGTCACGACTCTGGCAAAAAGGGCGCAGTCCCCTCAGGTCGGAAACAATGAGTGCTTCCGAGGAGTGCCCCTCGAGGTGACAGTAGCCTTGTTGCCATGGTGACGCAGGGATAAGTGAGCGTCCAAAAATCCCCGTAGCGGTGTGCCGCTGGTCATTGTGTAGCCAGCATGCGGTGGATGGCAGCTGTATGAAGACAGCATTAATGTCCCTGCACTGCACATCGGGCACTTATAGGGCAGGTCCTGCGTCCGCCAAACTGTAACCAAGGCCCAATGATTTCAGCCAATGGTCGGCGCCGGGGAGAGAGAATTCCTCTTAGCAGAATGAAGGCTTCCCCAGCATCCGAGCAGCTGTGTCTTTGTAGGTCTGTCCGGTCTGTCCTCCCCTCACACGCCCTTCCACTGCCCGCTCTGAGCACTTTAAGCGGTCTCCAGTCGCCCCGCTTTTTTATCAGTGCTATTGCTTGTGCGCGAGATATTGCAAGATATTGCACTTGTATCCCTAATGTGCTTGGTCTTCCGCTTTGCTCTCTCTTTCGGAATTCCCTCCTCTGTATTCCCCCCTCTCGCCCCCACTCCCTCCTCTTCCTGCTCTCTTTCTGCCCCAGGCCTTTTTGAAACCATTCCGCTTGAAAGAAAACCCTCCGAGATGAATACATTATTCAAATGAAGAGCCGACCTTTCCCACGGAGTGTCCCCTTGACCTGGGAAATATTTCTACCTGCTGCAGGGGATTGCTGTGGGGTGCGGGGTAGTGGAGTCGAGGGGTCGGGCCCGTTTTTCCTGTCGTCCTTTGGTCCGGGGGAGATTGTTGGCGCCTCGGCCAGGAGCCGGAGGGCACTCTGCTGGGTGCTGGCTGGCACGCCACTCATTCAGGGCACTCTGCCTGCCCTTGGGCTAGCCTCTGATTCTGGCTTCAGTTGAGCAAACAAATTCACCAAGCCTGGGAAATCCATGCTGGAACAACAGCTTAACTGGAGATGTGCACGGAAAATCGTGGGTTATGAAGCTGAGTGGGCAAATGCACGGGCTGCGCAAATCTATCTGCAAGCAGGAAGTCTCAAGGTAGTTGGGGGGGGGGGGGGGGGTTGAATTATCAACTTTGGAGATGGGGGCACTACGTGATAAGTCTCAGGCTAGGACTGGCCAGAGTTTAGGCAGATCTGGCCGTTACGCCACACCCTCTCCCCTGTATGATTTGTGCCCGGGGACACAGGCATCTGCTGGTCAGCAATCCCTCCAGCTTTAAGAGAGAGGCTTATCGGGAAGAACAGAAGGGTCTTCTTTTGAGAAAGGTGACGGTACAGCCATGTAATGGGAACAACATGGGCAAAATCAAACGACCAGGACAGCCTTACAGCCTGAGACCAAAGACAGAGCTGGACACCAAGTAGCATTCATGGGGGGGAGGTGGGGGGGTCACTCACTGTCGGCTCAGCTTTGGACATCGGGCTAGGTCTCCTGGGTCACTGCTGCTGTCAGTACATACGTATGAATGCATGTGGTATTTCTATAACGAGAACCTCACCAAAGGGCAGCGGGCACTGTACAGGGTACTGGACAAGCATAACGTTGAGGACTGTTAAGACAATGTCAGTGGCGGCTGCTGTGGCATTCAAGTGGTGCGGCAGCATGGGGGAAGTAATTAAAACAAATGATGCTTACCTGCGATCTGCAGCGCCAGTGCTCTTCTGGCCTCTGCTCCTCGACTCCTGCCATCCCACAGGGTCCCCTAGGCCAATGCAGACACTGCTCTCATGCTGGTATTACCCAGCATGAGAGCAGCGCAGTGATTGGTGTGAGCGCCATAATTAGGCGCTCACTAAGGTCCTACGACTGACTCTCCACTTGTTATTCACCGGCTGTAAAGCACAGCTCGCGTGGAGAAATCTAAGTGCGCATGATGGTTTGGCCGGCCTTAGACAGAAGGGACGGTCCGACCGCCCTCGGCTCAGCTGCAGGAAGTAAGCGAGGAAAAAAAAAATGATACTAACCTTTGTTATCATCATTGAATTTTTCATTGCTCAAAAGCAGGGGGCGGCGCTTCTCCGCCTTAGTGGAGGAGTCGCCGCGGGGTGTAGGGGTAAGAAAAAGAGGAGGTGGGCTGGCCATTATAGCCCGGGAACGGTTTGTGGTCAGAATATCCCCCATTCCAGTTACATCATGCGAAGCCTTGCAGTTCGGTATTAAGCTCACTGCCCTTTTTAATTTTAAGGGAGTGCTCTTATACCGACCTCCAGGAACAAGGGCTAGTTTTCTCGCCAATTTAAGCACAATATTGGAATCGCTACCCACCGAAGAGTCCTTCACAGTCATGGGTGACATGAATTTTCACCTAGAACAACATAACGATAAGGACACCTCTGCCCTCAATACAGACCTGGAAACACTGGGTTTCAGACAAATGGTCACCTTCCCTACCCATCAGGCGGGACATACCCTAGACGGTATCTTCTCTAACGTCGAGGGCCTGCATATATTAAACATCTTACCCATGCCTTGGACTGACCACTATGCCATACTTAGCAGAATGACAATCAATGAAAACTTGAGAAAGAAGGTCACTACCCCTGTCCCAGGCTCCTTTAAAGTATGGAAGAATATAAATCAGACAGAATTAAAAAAAGCTGTTGGACAGTACATGTCCATCTCTGTCTACAGAACCCAATACTGCCATCCGACAATTTCAGGATTGGCTAGGCCATGCTACTAATCTCCTAGTACCTACTAAAACCCAATCTAGGAATAGAACCACACCGACCGCCCCGTGGTACACAGAGGAATTAAGAACACAAAAACAACTCAGCAGGAATAGGGAAAGGCATTGGCGCAAAACCTACGATATAGAGAGTAAGACCAAATATAAAGAATCATTGGCCATTTACAAAGCTATGATTGTTGACGCAAAAAAACATTCTTCTCAGAGCAAATTGAAAAAGCCAAAAATTCCAGCAGGCAACTATATGACATCACAAAAAATCTGTCAGGTAACGTCCCAGATCTTACCCCGCCCCCTTCACAATCACTTTGCGATGCATTGGCCAACTTCTTCTTCTCTAAAGTGAATGACATCTATCAAGCTTTCACCTCAAAAACCAACACGACAATAGCCTCTCCTCATATTCCCCCTGAAAATGTTTTGACCAGGTTCAAGGATCTTACGACTGACCAAATAAAGATCATTGTCTCCTCGATTTAAACTGGATCAGCATTAGACCCTTGTCCTTTCTCAGTCCTCCCACCGGTGATGGACACCATCATCCCAGTCATCACTTTAGTTTGCAACTCCATACTTGGGTCTGGGACTTACCCGGACTCCTTGAAAAACACGCTGGTGAACCCACTACTGAAGAAACCGAGTCTGGACAAGGATGAATTAAAGAATTATAGGCCTATAGCAAGCCTCCCTTTCTTAGCCAAAGTGGCTGAAAAAGCTATGAACCAACAACTATCCGAGCATGTAGAGAAACATCTTCTACTGGATGATACACAATTCGGTTTCCGCAAGTATCATGGTACTGAAACCGCCTTAATCAAAGCCGCCGACGACATTAGAGTAATCTGCGATCAGGGAGGGACAGCAGTACTAGTACTGCTTGATTTATCGGCGGCTTTCGACATGGTCGACCACAAGATCTTGGTGGACCGTGTCGGAAAGATGGGCATTCACCATACAGCGAGAGATCTGCTTGCATCCTTCCTGGCCGACAGAACACAGGCCGTCACCTTGGGGCCATACCTATCTGCCAAACTGTCACTACCGTGTGGGGTTCCTCAAGGCTCATTCCTAAGTCCGACACTATTTAATATCTATGTGTCGGACCTTGCTAATGTTATCAAAGCACATGGGATGAGCCTAACCTCCTACGCTGATGATACGAAATTGGTATTGGCCATCAAGGGCGATGGATATGAGGTGGCAGAGCGCTTCCAAAGTGGAATGCTAGCAATCGGAGAGTGGATGGCGTCTAACTGCCTTAAGCTCAACTCCAAAAAGACGGAGGTGGTCATCTTTGGACCCCTTTCACAAGGTTGGTCATCAACCTGGTGGCCACTAGCCTTGGAGCCCCTCCCAGCCCTGCCTCTAAGGTCAGGAACCTGGGAGTAACTTTTGATGAGGGTCTCAACTTTGTGGCACATGCTAACAAAACAGCGGCTACAGCCTATCACAAACTAAGAATGATCAGGAAAATCATCCCGTTTTTGCCAGATGCACCTGGTAAAACACTGGTCAGTTCTTTAGTTTTGTCTTCCCTTGACTACTGCAATGGCCTATTCTTAAACGCCCAGGTCAGGGTAACCAACAAGCTTCAGACGATACAGAATGCAGCAGCATGTCTGCTTTCTAGAACACCCAAGTTCTCTGCCATATCAGACACAATTAATAAGTATCACTGGTTGACGATCCGGAATCGGATCAAGTTCAAATCACTCTGCATAGTGTACAAGACACTCCATGATCAAGGACCGCAATTCCTTAAGGACCAGCTGATACCCTATAAACCAGCTAGACAGCTCCGATCCACTACTCTTAACCAACTAGTGGTCCCACGTACCAAAACTGTCTCATGGGGTGACCGCCGCTCTCTAGTCGCGGCACCCAAACTATGGAATGCCCTGCCTCAACACATTAGGACAAGCCCCTCACTCCTGCTGTTTCTTAAAAGATTGAAGACCTGGCTTTTCAACCAGTAATACTGGCCATTAACATCCTGGGGAAAGTTATGTGAATAGTCTAGCGCCGAAACGCCTGCGGGTATTTGTTCTCGCTTAATAAATCGCAAAAATAAATAAATAAATAAATAGTGTTGCTTAGAGAGGTGAGTCCAACTCTTATCTAAAGTGGGGCATCGTTCAGCCATTCCTGATGGATACAGCAATGTTATTCCAGAGCTTGCGTGCATAGATGGAAAGGGACTTTCACAGTTTAGCAGGCACCTGTTAGTGCACACTGTAGGGATCAGAATGAGCAGGCATGAATTTGTTTTGCCTGTGGGGTTTTCAGGAGTTGCACAGTCAAGCAGGAATACATTAGTGTATACACTGTGAGGAATATCGAGTCACGTTACCAAGCATCATATATTAGTGCACAGAGAGAAAACACCAACAGTTACACTGTCAGACAGGCCCGTTGAGGGTTCAGAGGGCGACTGTGATAAAGGCACTTAGTGTGAGGCTCATGAGTTACACTATGACACAGGTACCTATTAGCACACAATATGTGAAAAACATGAGTTACACTATTACACAAGCACTTATTCGTGCACAATATGCAAAAACAATGTTTAATAAAAACACAGGCACTGATTAGTGCACATTATTGCACAGGCACAATAGTTGAGGATCAAGGGCCGTATTACACAAGTACCCCAGGGGCACAATGGGGGCTTGCAGATGCTTGTGCTGCCCCTTTTGTAATACAGATAGTGCTGGCGCACATGTAGGGCCAGCGCAATACTTAGAGGGCGCTCCCTCATTTGCATGGGGGGTGAGGCCCCATATAAATGAGGGAATGATTTTGCCTCTGTGCCCGCGGCATATTACCGACATGGGCGCAGAGGCAAAAATGCCTTTCGAAGGTGGACTGAAAGTGCGCCACAAAAAGGTGCCGCCCTTTAGTGCGCCTTCTAAATGCAGTCCGCTAAAGAGATAAAAGGGAGTCCCTTGGATCCCACAGACATCCCCCTGCAGGCAGGCGCTGTCACTCACTTGGAGACCCAACTGACGGCTCTGGAGACTGACTACCCTAGAGTAGGATCGCGTCATGTTCCAGTTCTGCTTTATGCGGATGACGTGGTTCTGCTCGCATGAACAGCAGTGAGCCTGCAACATCTGGTCAGTGGATTCGTAAGGTTCATGGAGAATCTGGATCTCTCGGTGAACCTGACCAAGTCATTTGTCATGGTGGCTGGAAAAAAAAACCCCAAGAGATTTGTTTTTAAAATAGGAACTCATGCCTTAGAAACTGTAAACACATTTTCGTATCTGGGTCTATTGTTCGATGGAGAGATCAGGTTTGCCCCTTTGGTGGAGGAAAGAAGCAGGAAACTGGTGTCAGCAAATGGTGCTATTCTAAACTTTGCACTTAGGATGGGCCGCTGGTCACCGGAGCAAGTAATGACGCTATATAGAGCGGTCAGCATTGCCAAAGCCACGTACGGAGCAGAGGTGTGGGGTTTTAGGGATGGACACCAGATAAAAGTTGAAGAAGACAAATTTCTAAGAAAATTGCTGAAGTCGCCACAGACCACCCCAGCAGCAATTGCACATAAGGAGCTTGGGATTCCGTATATATCTGACCTGATTAAAGTGAGACCCATTCTGACCTGGCTCCGAATCTGGTTAAATCCAGAAGCTGAACTCAGTAGACGAATAATCAAAGACTGCCTCCAGAGAGATAGGTGCCTACAAATCCCCTGGCTTAAATACGTTAAAGAAACTCTAGAGAGCATAGACCATCAAACACTATTCACTGACCCGGCAATGATTGATTCTTCTTGTAAATACCGGATTCACAAGCAGCTAATTGAAAAATACGATTGTAGCAGGAAACAACTGGACTCTACTAAATCATCTGTAGCTGCGCATTCCATAGTAAGCAATGGAGAGGGTATGGAACCATATTTATTTTTAATGCACAACCAACAAGAGAGGTTTTTAATGTGTCGTTTTAGGCTCAATTTGTTACCTAATATTTTAGCTTATCCGTCTGGTTTTACTTTAACAATTGAGCAGAAGGGTGCCTGCGGCTGCGACAATAGGTCTCCGCAGGACACCCTTCATTTTGTATTATTATGTTCCTTTTATCGTATCCCTCGCCGCAGCTTTCTTGTAGACATTTTAAAGGAGTCAAAAATTCGTACCCCAAATCTGCTTTAATATTTTTGCAAAGAGCAACTGACATTCGTACTCTGTGCTCTATTATGAGATTTTTAAAAGTGGCTATTAAATTAAGAAACACTAGGGGCTGATTTCGGAATGTATTAAATGCCTTTTTAATTCATAATAATCTCATTTTTAAATATTGTATAGTTCAGAAATGTAATGTATTCGACGATTGATGATTTGTACTATGTATTTTTATGATGGTTTTTAATCATCGAAATAAAGATTTACTGAACTTACTGACACTGCAGCCCCCTGCATGGGGACCTCTAATCCCTTTTAAAAGTGCAGGCGGGTTACTGCCTACACTGAGAAACTCGGAGCAGCTTTTAAACAGCAGCTCTGGCTTGGTATTTCTCGTCAATGCTTTGTCCTGGGGTCTCAAGTTTGCAGCTGCCCCGTGGGTATTCTTCCTTATAGGGCGCACTTTCTATGTTTATACCCGGAAGCACTTACTTTATGGTGCTCTGAGGCACAAACATGGAAAATGCGCTCAATCTGTAATATGGGCCCAGGTGTTCTATGGGCGGCCCATTCAAAACAATGCACGAGGAACAGGAGTTAAAATGTCATACAGATACTTAGGGGACGATTTATATTTCGGCGGCGGCGCGTTTCTCCGCCAGGGAGATCGAGTAAATTGCTCTGTTGCCTGCCAAATTTTAGAAAGGATTGCCAAGCTGGCCGTCATTTCTAAAGCACTGGGAGGAACCACTGTCACCGCGTTTCCTGCCAATGTTGTTTACAGTCTGGTGAATGCTGGCGTCATCATGGCGGAACACTACACCAAACTTTTGTTTTTTTCTTCATAAAGAAAATCCAAAAGAAGGATTTTCTTTTTGAAAATAAAAGAGGAAATGCTCCACTCCCCATGGGAGTCTTCTACCATGGCGAGGAGAGACTTTAATGTTTTTTACTGCCCTTACCTGGCCGTGACGGGCAGGGAAACTGACCTCTACTTCCGCCCATCTAGATTAGGTGGGGCCGCCAGAGAGGTTTAATCACAGCAGCGATGGAGCTTTCTGCACTTTGATTAAACCTAAGGCCCACATGCATCTAAATTTGGCGGGTGGAACATTATCTTGGCAGCATCCTCTTGGCAGCATGGATGCTGCCCTTGCAACAGAGCATCATCACCAAGATATAAATCAGGCCTGTAGTGCACAATGTGTGAAGATGTAAATGGATACTTGTATAGCGCACTACTCACCCGCAAGGGTCTCAAGGCGCTTGTACGAATACCGCTGTGGAACCCATCCTGGCTTTCCCTGTGAGGCGTCCACTCCTAGGCACCCCCAAGGTGGAGGCCAGGCATCCTTAGCGTTGTGGGGGTTGTTGTGGAGATTAAGCAAGCTATTGCCCAGAGTTGCAGAGTGGGACTCCATGATTGGAATAGGCACCGAGGCGAGAATTATCAGGTCCGTGGAACTTTTGAGCCCAAGACCCGTCGAGGCGGGAATTGAACCCTGGTCCCGGGCTAGACCTCTGCATCAGTGTCTGCCGCTCTAACCATTGAGCCACACTTCTCCACAATCAGGTGATGATTTTTGGGCAGCATGTGTTAGTGCACAATGTGTGAGGATTAAGCAGTGCTCTTCAGGCAGGCGTGTGTTAGTGCACAGTTTGTGAAGGTCCAAAGTTTTACTACAGGCTGGCACGTGTTAGTGCCCAATGTGTGAGGATGAGGCAATGCTCTTCGGGCAGGTGTGTGTTAGTGCACAGTTTATGAAGATCCAGAGATTAAGGTCCAAAGTTTTACTACAGGCTGGCACGTGTTAGTGCCCAATGTGTGAGGATGAGGCAATGCTCTTCGGGCAGGTGTGTGTTAGTGCACAGTTTATGAAGATCCAGAGATTCACTACGTGTTAGTGCACAATGTGTGAGAATCAGTTGGTGCGCTTCGGGCAGGCGTGTGTTAGTGCACAGTTTGTGAAGGTCCAAAGTTTTACTACAGGCTGGCACGTGTTAGTGCCCAATGTGTGAGGATGAGGCAATGCACTTCGGGCAGGTGTGTGTTAGTGCACAGTTTATGACGATCCAGAGATTCACTACGTGTTAGTGCACAATGTGTGAGAATCAGTTGGTGCGCTTCGGGCAGGCGTGTGTTAGTTCACAGTTTGGGAAGTTTCACTACAGGTTGGCACGTGTTAGTGCACAATGCATGAGGATCAGGTGGTGCTCTTCAGACAGGCAGTGCTCTTCGGGCAGGTGTGTGTTAGTGCACAGTTTGTGAAGATCCAATGTTTCTCTACAGTCTGACACATATTAGTGCACAGTGTGTGAGGATCAGGCAGTGCTCTTTGGGCAGGCATGTGTTAGTGAACAATGCATGAGGATAAGGCAGTGCTCTTCGATCATACATGTGCCAGTGCACAATTTGTGAAGATCAGGAACGTCACTACAGGTCGGCATGTGTTAGTGCACAATATGTGAGAATCAGTTGGTGCGCTTCGGGGAGGCGTGTGTTAGTGCAGAGATTGTGAATTTCACTACAGGCTGGCACATGTTAGTGCACAATGTGTGAGGATCAAGCAGTGCTCTTCAAGCAGGCGTGTGTTAGTGCATAGTTTGTGAAGTTCCAGAGTTTCACTAGAGGTTGGCATGTGTTAGTGCACAATGCGTGAGGATCAGGCAGTGCTCTTCGGGCATGCATGTGTCAGTGCATAATGCGTGAGGATCAGCCAGCGCTCTTCCGGCATGAATACATGCATGTGTCAGTGCATAATGCGTGAGGATCAGTCGCTTTACTACAGGCTGGCATGTGTTAACGCACAATGTGCGAGGATCAGGTGGTGCTCTTCCGGCAGGCGTGTGTGTGAGGATCAGACAGTGTTCTTCGGTCAGGCGTGTGTCAGAGCACACTTTATGAAGATCCTGGAGTTCACTACAGGCTTTTGGGGCTGCATGAGGAGCAGGACTTGCACTGCTGGGCTGGAGATGGCAGAGTTTTTGGCATGGTGCCCATAAGCAGGAGGGGCACTGGTGGTATCTCATGAAAAGCTCCCCATTGCATTCTGAGCATTGCGGCCCATTATGATGCCAGTAACTCACACGCATCGAATGTTCAGCACCAGTTGCTGCAGCCAGTGCTCGTATTTCTGCGCGTGTTTCAGGGTAGGCCCTTCTTTAGGGGGCCTGAGATGCTGCTTGATCCCATCAGGCCAGCACCACTCCAAAGGCGCACGTGTGGACCTGCTTCAGACAACACCTTGTAGCCCGCGAAATGTGTGGGGTCCGGGGGTAGGCGGGTGTGAGGAAGTGGAGTCAACTCTATATTCATGGGTGTATCCGTTTCAGGCCCCGCATAGGTCCTTGTTGCCACAGTGTCCGCGAGCCGGAATGGGCGGGTGCCACAGGCCAGGGTAGGTGCGGTCAGAGGCCGCCCAGGCAGTGGCGCTGGGTTCCTATATTTAATCCATTGTTACTGAAGGGAGGGTCTTGCAGAGCAGGATTCGCGCTGAGCAGCCGGACTGCCGCTATCTATCAGCTTCTCGTCCCACAGGCGCCCGCTGCTGCGTGCCGCACGTGCCCTGGCCTGTGGAAGGAGGCCCATGTCGGGTCTAGCTGTGCCCAGCCCTGCAGATTGTCTCTTGCCCTAGCCGGTCTCTCTGTGCGGCCTGCTCCAGGGTGCATGCCCGGCCTCTAGTGCACTTGTGCGTATCTCACACCCGTGCGCGGCCTCTTCGTGTGTGCAGATTCAGTCTTTACGCACTTGTTTTGCGTGTCCTCATGCCTCGCTGTGCCAGCCCCCTCCTGGGTAAAGGTTCGACCTCTGGTGCATGACGTGTGAAGAACCCACACACCTCTGTGTGCAACCTTCTTCTCGGATGCACGTTTAGCAGCTCACACACTTGTGTGCAGTCACTTCCAGGATCCAGGCACGGCCTGGTCCACATGTGTGAAGAGTCCAGACGTTTCTGACCTCACACAGGACGCAGATTCAGCCTTTGACGCAGGTGTGCAGAGCCCACACACTCCTGCGTAGAGTCACCCCCAGGCTGCAGGCTCTGCACCTGGCCATGTGTGTGAAGAACCCACACGCCCCTGTGCGCACCTTCCTCCGTGGAACCTTTGACGCACGTGTCGTGTGGAGATCCCACACACTCCTGCGTGGAGTCACCTCCAGGCTGGAGGCTCGGCCTCATGGCATGTGTGTGAAGAACCCACTCACCTCTGTGCGCACATTCCAAAGTGGAACCTTTGACGCATGCATGGAGATCCACACTCCCGGCTGCAGGCTCCGCACCTGGACATGTGTGTAAAGCCCACACGCCCCTGTGCGCACCTTCCTCCGTGGAACCTTTGACGCAGGTGTGGAGAGCTCACACTCTCCTGCCTGTAGTCACCTCCAGGCTGCAGGCTCCGCACCTGGGCATGTGTGTAAAGCCCACGCGCCTCTGTGCGCACTGATAGGTGCAGACACAAACATTCGTCCATATGTAACCTTTTGGCACTGCACCCTATTTATTTTGGTAGTTGGACACCGATTTATAATTTTGTAAGCTGCTCCTGTTTGTTTTGTTGACATGCCCTTAGGGCTGACGCATTGCCAATCCCCCGTCAGGCATGGTGTATACATGTGCTCTTCAAATCTCACCGCATCACTCTTATCTGCCATTCCTTCCACAGGAGCTCACGTCGCCCTGAGTAATATCCCGGGTCCCTCCACCCTCAGTCCACACATGAGCGCAGTGGATGTCAACATTCCTTCACACGGGGCAAGCCCGCTGTTTGCCATTGCAATCTGCGCTGCTGTCAGCCGATAAGATAAGCAGCGAGGCACCAACCCTGCAGGCTGCAGCTCAGATCCCCAGGGCCCTGCAGGTCACCGGTTCAAGCGAGTGGCACCCCGAGGGCCCATCTATCATGCATCAGCATGCAGCCTTTCTGGGTCTGGCTGGAGCACATCTATCTGGAAACCTTTGGTTACCAATTCCTTTTTTTTTAAAGTTTGAGTTTATTAAAGAATAACAAGAAAAAGAACAGCAACACAATAAGTAGAACAAATCCTATTAAACATCAAAATATGTAGTAAAAAAAGAATATATAAGGATAGGATTATCAAGCTGTAAACAAAAAAGAAAAATGCATAATATAAACAATAAAGGGCAAGGACAAGGGAAGGGAAGCGATATGCAATTACTATATAACAATTGAGAGTAATAATGCGACATTGTAGGCATAACAATGACTGAATTAGAATAACATAATATAAACATACAGGTGTGAAGAAACTTCTAATCGTCTAGGAGTAAAGCGGCCATACAGGGAGAACTCAAGGTGGTTTCCGAACATCGTCTGAAATGTTGGTAGATTTAACGTTAGAAGAGGCACACAAAGATAGATATGTTGTTAATGGAAGCCATAGTAAATCTCTTGTAATTGCTAGGGATATAGGGGAAACATAATTAGTGTCTAGTCGGTGATGAAAGCAAACAGCATTCCACCAGGATTTGATAGTGACTTTGTCTGCCTGCTTCCACTTTGAGGTAATTAAATGAAAGGCAATAGCTAGCAATAAATCTAAAAGTATAAAACTGAGTGGTGATTGGGGCAATTGGGGAGATAAAGTGCCCAAGAAAAATTACTGAAATAAAAAGGAATCACAATTTTAAAAATTATCTTAATTTGGGATCAAACTAACTGCCAAAATTGGTGAATAGGGGGACATTCAAATAACATGTGTCTTAAATCAGCAGAAGGAGAAGGACAGGATCAACAAGTAGTGGAAAAGTCTGATGAAAAAGAAAAAGTGGTATTTGCAGCACGAAAAGTCTTGTGAAGCTTAGACCATAATTGGTCCCATAAAGTGATTGGCCAATCTTGTGAAAAATCTTTTTCTCAAGCCAATACAATCTTAGATTTGTGTCTGTCTGGGGGAAATTGTAAAAATGTGTATATATTGGAAGCAGGGGGGATGTATCAAGTATTGAAGATAGATTTTTATAGTTTACAGGGAAGTTAGTCGTTGTTGGTAGAGTTAGGAGATATTGGTTGAGGGAAGAACATAAAAGATTTTTTTGTTATCTAGAGGATGTTGGTAAAGAGAATTAAGTTTGGAGATCAGAAAAAGAGAAGTATTGATCATTAAGTATAAGCAGAGATATCCAATGTAGACCTTTAGAAAGCCAGATTTTCCAATATATAGAACTGTTATAAATTTGTAATGATTTGTTATTCCAAATAGGTTGATGATGAAAGGAGTTCGTTGAGGGATATGATGATGCTAAAAGAGGGACCAAAAGTTTACGGAGTGGGAAATAACAGGGGAACGTAAAGATGTTATATTGGTGGTAAAAGTGAGGAACTCTTGAAAATCAAAAGGGGCACTAAAGAAATGTCTCTATTTTTATCCACAATGGAGGATATATATGAAGATCTATAGAGATCCAATGAGAAGCTTGTTTTAGGGAGAACGCGGAATGATAAGCTTTAAAATCAGGAAACCTAAGACCTCTGTTAGATCTATCTTTTTTAAAGATGACAAAACTATACAGGAGGGTTTACCTTTCCAAAGAAATCTAGTCAAGATAGAATCAATTTTCATAAAGTAGTATCCTGGAATGTGTATAGGAATCATAGAGATAATAAATAAAATAAGAGAAAGCATCGTCTTAATCAAGATTAGACGACCCCACCAAGATAGAAAGAGGGGATGCCATGGTGTAATAGCATCATTCATTTTTTTTGTGATATAGTCGAGGTTTAACTTTATTGTTTCAGGAATTAATGGGGCGAGCCACAATCCTAAATACTTTATTTTAGATGATTGCCAAGAAAATATGGAATGTCAAAGAGATGTTTTTGACATAGAACATTTAAAGGCAAAACTTCACACTTGTCAATGTTAAGACTATATCCTGAGAGCTGAGAAAAGGAGGATACCTGATGAAGAAAAGGAGGAAGAGAAGTTTCAGGATTGGACCAGTATAGAAGAATGTCGACGGCGTAAATTGACATTTTAACTTGATGTGGACCAAATTGAAATCCTGAAATACGATCATCCCACCTAATTTTAGTTAGAAAGGGTTCAAATGCTATAACAAATAACAATGGTGACAGGGGTCAACCTTGTCGCACCCCCCTACTCAATGGGAAATAATCAATAGATTTACTGTTGACACATATTGATGCCTTGGGGCCTGAGTAAAACAAAGAAATTAAAGCAATCAGTTTAGAAGGAAACCCGGCCCATTTGAATGCATGAAACATGAAATCCAATCTGATCCTATCAAAGGCCTTTTCCGCATATGTAAATGTAGTAGTATTTGTATAGCGCCCGAATCGACCCCCGAAGGGATATCTCAGGCGCTTGTATGCATACCGCTGTGGAACCCTTCCTGGCTTTTTCCTGTGTAGTGCCCACTCCTGGGCACCCCCAAGGTGTAGCCAGGCATCCTAGCGTTGTTGGGGCCGTTGTGGAGATTAAGCAAGCTATTGCCCAGAGTTGCAGAGTGGGACCCATGATTAGAATAGGCACCGAGGCGAGAATTATAAGGCGGGAATTGAACCCTGGTCCCGGGCTAGACCTCTGCATCAGGGTCTGCCGCTCTAACCATTGAGCGGTACAAAAGGGGGTGGTGATGGACGGAGCATCTGAATCAATCAAACACTCACACCCAGTCAAAAGATCTGGGTTTAATCCATCACCGTTCTTTAGCCCACTCTGCCACCCCAGTTCAGACATGGCTATATGCAAATCAGTCTGACCCTGTGCCTCATGGGAACAGTCCAGCCCGAACTGCCAAGCCATGTCTTCCATGGACCGGAAACAAGCTTCCGAGGACCGGTTTCTGGCATTCCAGCCGTCTTCAGCCCGGCTTGCTTGAATCCAGTGGCAAAGTGAGCAAGGGACTCACGTCTGAGCATACCCTGCCACACTTATGGCGGCCGAAAGCGGTACAAAAGGGGGTGGTGATGGACGGAGCATCTGAATCAATCAAACACTCACACCCAGTCAAAAGATCTGGGTTTAATCCATCACCGTTCTTTAGCCCACTCTGCCACCCCAGTTCAGACATGGCTATATGCAAATCAGTCTGACCCTGTGCCTCATGGGAACAGTCCAGCCCGAACTGCCAAGCCATGTCTTCCATGGACCGGAAACAAGCTTCCGAGGACCGGTTTCTGGCATTCCAGCCGTCTTCAGCCCGGCTTGCTTGAATCCAGTGGCAAAGTGAGCAAGGGACTCACGTCTGAGCATACCCTGCCACACTTATGGCGGCCAAAAGCGATACAAAAGGGGGTGGTGATGGACGGAGCATCTGAATCAATCAAACACTCACACCCAGTCAAAAGATCTGGGTTTAATCCATCACCGTTCTTTAGCCCACTCTGCCACCCCAGTTTAGACATGGCTATATGCAAATCAGTCTGACCCTGTGCCTCATGGGAACAGTCCAGCCCGAACTGCCAAGGCATGTCTTCCCTGGACCGGAAACAAGCTTCCGAGGACCGGTTTCTGGCATTCCAGCCGTCTTCAGCCCGGCTTGCTTGAATCCAGTGGCAAAGTGAGCAAGGGACTCACGTCTGAGCATACCCTGCCACACTTATGGCGGCCAAAAGCGGTACAACGGTCTAACCATTGAGCCACACTTCTCCATAAAGCTATAGCAGCATAGGGTGATCTAAGGAAGAGGCCTTGCTAAGGACATTAAAGAAGACTCAAGAGTTGTTCGAGGCTAGTCTTCCTTTAACAAAACAGGTCTGTTCAGGGCCAAATAAATCCGGTAAAACTGGGTCAATATATAGCACCAAAATCTTAGCAAAGATCTTATAGTCAATATTAACTAGAGAAATAGGCAGATAATTATTTTAAACGAGGGATCCTTATCTTCCTTAGGAATTAAGCAGATCAAGGCATCCTGAAACGTGCCTTGAGAAGAACCATTGTCGGAGAAAAGTTTCAACAAAAGTAAAAGATTGGGTAAAAGAATCTTTGCAAAATGATCAATAAACTCAATAGTAAAACTGTCTGGTCCGGGCGCATCCCACAACATAAAACCGAAACAGCATAGGAGATATCCGCTAAAGAAATATCAGTACCCAGGGAATCAAAATCAATGTGGTTAGAAGGAGGAGAGGGAATGGACTGAAAATAAGAAGAAAGCTCAGACTTTTCTGGCAGGGATTCAGGTGTATATACATTTTTATAAAATGTAACAACTTCATTTAAAACATCATTATCTTTAAAAATAGGAGTACCAGTAGAACCCTGTAGAGATTCTATTCTCGTTTTTTCCTTTCTAATTTTTTAGTAGTTAGCTAGTAATTTCCCCATTTTGTTTTGACCCCCATAATAGCAAGAATTACATTTCAGTAAGCAATTGGAGGCAGCATCTGTAGATAATCTGTTAAAAGTAATTTTGGCATCAATAAGATTCTTTAAAGAAGACTCATTGTTGGATTGATAATAAGTATATTCTAACTGTTTAATTTTATTAAGTAATTGAGTGGATTGGGCTTCTAGAAATTTTTTCTTATGTGATACAAAATTTATAATAAAACCCCTGGCGGTTGCTTTAAAGGAGTCCCATGTCATAACAAAGGTAGATTCTGTGGTCGTATTGATAGTAAAGAATTCAGAGGCAAGACAATTGAATTGTTGACAGAAATTAGGATCCAGAAGTAAGGAATTATTAAAGCACTATCTTCCTGGCAGGGGAGAAAAAGGAATAAGATCTATATCTACAAGTACAGGAGCGTGATCTGAGATTAAAATGGAACCAATTTCAGATTGAATGGCATGTTGGGCCAGAGACTTACTAAGGAAAAGGTCATCAATACGGGACTGTAAGTGGCGTGAGGCTGAATAAAATCTAAATTCTCGAAGGTCAGGGTGACAAAGGCGCCAAATATCAACCAACGATTGTGAATGCATTTTAGAGGGAACAAACTTAACTCTAGAATGTCTATCTAATATGGGATCACGAACTTGGTTACAATCATCACCAACAATATAGATGCAATTTGTCAGAAACATTAGTCCAGAAAACCTTATCAACCAAAGTATGGGCATATTCATGAAAAACAACGAAAGGAATCTTATCTATGAGGAGCTTAACAATAACCCACTGACCTTCAGTGTCGGATTCTTGTTGAACAAGGGAAACATGTAATTTTTTATGTCACAGGATCATAACTCCATTTATCTTACCTAAGGCTGGAGAGTTAAACAGATGACCCACCCAACATATTTTCAGCTTGGAAGCTTCATCCTCAGAAATATGGGATTCTTCATGTAAATCAACGTCAGTTTTTAATTTTGAAGGATGAGATAGTACCCGTTGCCTTTTGATAGGGTTGCTTAATCCTTTAATGTTCCAGGTACTAACCCAAAATGTAACTTAATGAAAAAAGCATGAACAAGTGATATGGCTACAAGAGCAAAACCAAAGTTAGAATAAGATAAAAATGAGAAGGAAAAGTAGAGGGAATATAGCATCTGTTTTAATAAAGAAGGCAAAAAGGAGAAAGGAGTAAAGAAGATAAAATACAAAGGATAGTGGAAAGAAGAAACCATAATAAAGGATACCAATAAAAGATAGAGAACAAAAAGACAGTACATGTCATACAAATTACGACTGAAAAACAAACCTACAACACAAGACAAAATGGGGGATGGCTACACCATAAGATGATGACAATATCCACTCCCAGTCCCCAAGGTTAAGACCCTCGGCATCCTCCTGGATCCTTCACTTTCCGTCCACTCCCAGGTCAGTTCAGTTGTTTCCTCCTGTTTCTTTTCCCTTCGAATCATCAGAAAGATTTCTCGTTTTTTTTCTTTACCCGCCCTAAAGATTATAGTGATGGCCATGGTGCTCTCGCGCCTCGATTACGGGAACATCATTTACAACGGCGCTCCAGCTTACGCCATTCGCCGTCTGCAGCTAGTGCAGAACCAGGCTGCCCGCCTGATTCATGGCCTGCCTAAATACCACCGAGCCACTCCCTTACTGCAGGCATTGCACTGGCTGCCGGTGAAAGAGCGTGCCTTGTTTAAACTTGGTTGCACCACCTTCCAGGCTAAGACAGGCACCGCCCCGGAATTCATTTGTTCTGCCATCACCCCCTACATACCTGGACGAGAGCTTAGGTCCACTCATCAGGCTCTGTTAACTATCCCCCGCTTCAGTAAGAAAAAGACTGGTGGTACGAAATTTGCAGTGCTTGCTCCTTCGTTCTGGAACTCCCTTCCCTCGGAACTCCGCATGTCATCTTCCTATATGGAGTTCCGGAAGGGTCTCAAAACTTTTCTTTTCTCTCGAGCCTACAATGCTTAATCCTCCTCCGCTCCTGCCCGCTTCTCACAATCCAACAGCGCCATGAAACCGCATGGTAAAAGTGCGCTATAGAAAAGTTTTTAAATTCAAATTCAAATTCAACTCCATCAGACCCCAAAGTAATCATGGGTAAGACATCAACATACAAGGGAGACCATAAGGGAAGCGAAACGGCGGGGAAAACTACACCTATATAAGAAGGGAAGAAAACATTCTAGTTGAGAAAATACACTCAGAGAAAGGGAAAAGAGAGAAAAAAGATAAAACATCTTGACGCAGTGATCATTACAAAAACAAAAGTAAAAAATGATCAAGGAATTACATAAACAAGAAACAGTAGACATGGCGAAGCAAAAGTACAAATCAAGTAGATTTAGAAGTTTCCGTTGCAACAGCTCCATGTTGACAAAGGAATTCCTGCAATACAGCTGGATCATCAAATGTGGTAGTCTTTTCCTTATAAGTGACCTTAAAAAGGCAAGTATGGATTAGTCCAAATCTGGCATTCATGGCACGCAATTGACAACGAAGATCAAGAAATTTCTTCTGATGATTGGCTGTAATTTTAGCCACATCTTGAGAGAAAATAGACGCTGATCCTCCCCAAAAATTTGTTTTTGGGCCTTAACAGCAGACAGAACTTGTAGAAGATCTGTATATTGCAAGAAAAACATGATGACTCCACAAGGCTTTGCAGAGATCTTGGGACCAAACCTTTAGCCTTTTGAATGTTAAGCGGAGCAGTAGTAGATAAATCCAAGAGCTTAGGCAAGAATGTTTGAAAGAAGACGGTTGGATTGGAACCTTTAATATTTTCGGAAAGACTGTAAATTTGAAGCTTGTTTCTGTGATTTCGATTTTCTAAATGCCCCGATTGCTTCTTAAGCAGAGCGATTTCTGACTCCAGAGTTGAAATGTGAGAAAAAGAGACCTGAAGAGCATCCATTCTTTGTTACACAACAAGCATACGCAATTCTAAGGAAGACCATTTATAATCCAGATATTGCATGGTTTCATTAGTGTCCTCGATAAAGGGTTTCAAGGCACAAATTTCCTCAAGGATTATAGCCATGGACGCTAAAGATGAGTTCACTGGAGAAGGAGGGTCTTTTTTCAGTCGCTTGGCGGAAATCGCAGGTAGTTTGCTTGAGAGACGTGATTTTGGAATGGTGCCTGTCGTGTGATCAGGTTTCTGAGGAGAAATGCCCTCCATTTCTTTGAGATTATAGTCAGAGTCCGAGTGTGTAGTAGATTTAGAGGAAGTAGTAAGCTTAAGGTTTCTTAATCTCCCCATAAATGAGACAAAGGAAAATTTAGTAAACAATGCTTAATTTTGAACTTCCAAAAAACAGTACATCAGAGTCAAGCATACTGTGAGGAGAAGGAAATTGCAGGGTCCCCCCTCTTAGCCAACAAAATCACTATGAACGTGAAAATCTTGAAAAAAGTTACATAGTGAGGATACCTAAGTTCTTCTAATTATGACAAGGAAAATCAGTCCAGAAGAACAAGAAAAACTGAAGAGTAAGGGCACAAAAAACATCTTTGCTCTTCCTAAAATGAATATACCTACTGCGCACAAGTAGAGAGAAAGCGAGCAGTAGTAAAGCGGACACTCAAAAATCAGGCTAAAACTCAAGGTGAAAGTCAATTATTATTTAGAAGACTTGAGGTGTGATGAGGAGAATCCCAAAATGGCGGCCATTGGTAGATAAACCACAACATGTCCTTTACAATATCAGAAAGCTTGCCCAACTTAAGATGCCAGTCACTAAGCGCTTCCTGAATTAAGTGAGCATTCCTGAAGAGAGAGTTCAGCGCGACGATGAGGATCTACAATGGCGGCCACTATGTGAATAAACAGCTCACACCGCCAAAAATGCCAAAAACGGAAGGAAATCAGCAAAAGAAGACTGCAAATGCTTCCCTGAACAAAACAAAGTTATAATCCTACATCTCTATTGCAGAAGGGAGGTGCTCCCCATACTAAACGAAGTTCTGTCAGGACCGTCGGCGCGGAGCTCCTCAATCATGCTGCCATCTTGTTTGGTGTCCAAGCCACACCGCCCCCCCTGGTTACCAATACCTAAAACTACACACAGAGCGAGCTTAGGTTCCGCCCAAAAGAGTATTTTTCTCTCATCACGTGCATGCTGTTGTCTGTATGGTGTATAATTTCGCCCTCTTGGAAGATTTTCATTAAAATGCATAAAGTGCTAGTTTCCATTTGAAATGTACCTCCAATCATCATATTGCGGGCAAATTGGTGCGGAAGAAGCTTTGTGTTGTGTGCCTCTAAATGTTGGAATGCACTTCCGAGGCGCATAATAAATGCCCTTAACATATTGGCCTTTCGAAAACTGGTGAAGACCTGGCTTTTTAACTTTCTTTAGCCTTGAGCTTTCTTCCCTCTGTGTCATTCAATGCCTTGTTAGCTGGCGCCAAGACACCTACAGGTTTTTGTGGCACTTTAGAAGTCCTAATAACATAACATGCCATTCAATACTTTGTCCTGCATGCCTTCTGTACAAAAAGCAATTGCTTTTTTTACTTCTTTCCTCAGCTTTGACAGTATGGCTGTCTTTTGCTTGCTGAGCAGCTGCTATGCATGCAACACCTTTGTACAACATTTGTGATGTCTGTGTTTGTATTTGTTACCACTTTAAAGCCAAATCTATTGGCTCTGCCAGTGCGTGTTTCGAGAAGTCTTGGTCTACACAGGTCCTCTGTTTCTATTGGCTGGTTTCCACCAGCCTTCCTGTGAATGGGATCCTGCATAATTATCAGAGGCAGGCGTGTGGTTCCTCTTTGCGATTCAGCTGAGTCTGTGGCACCCCCACGCTGCCATGCATTGTGGTTTAGCCTCCTTCCGGGAAGGCTGTGACTGCGGTTACCTTCTCGCTCATGGTCTGCATCTTCAAGCACTCATTTAATATCAGCCTCGTTGGCATCCCTCAAAAGTTGATCATCGAAGAAACCCTTGATTGCATCATAGGATCATAGTACATGGTTACCTGCTATGTTTCTTTGCTCTCTCTCACAACATCAATGTAGGCACACATATATAGACAATTTACTCTATCATCCTCCTGAAACCCCTCTCAAATGAAAGTTATGGATATGTTTCCAGCCCCCAAAACACTGAAACCTCACTTCTACAGTTACGAAAAAGACTGAAGACGTGGGTATTCAACCAATAACACAGCACACTAGTCCGCATAAACTTCAGCCTTGGGGAGGGACACTACTGTAGTCTAGCGCCGAGACGCCCACGGGTATTCGTTCGCGCTCTATAAATGTCAGTAAATAAATAAATAGTTATGGTGAGCAATGTATCCCACCCTAATTCCACTGCTTATGACCTCACTAATGACTCCATCAAAGACATGACAATTACATAATCACATACCTCACCGGTGAAATCACTCACATATCACATCACACCCTACCTAGCTCATTGACAGCTACTCTCCACTCTAGGGCCAGACTTATATCGGGGGAAAGTCTCTTTGACCACATCACTCCCATCCTCAAGCAACTCAACTGGCTGCAAATCGAGACAAGGCCATACTGAAAAATGCCTGCATACCTCACAAAGCGCTCTACTCTGTAAAACCAATCTACCTCACAAATATATGATCACAAGCCGGCCAATAGGAACCTCTACGAAGCTCAAACAGTCTACTCCTGATTCGACCTAAATTTAAGAGAGAGAAATCTCGCACCCGATGTTTCTCGGGGAATGCTCCTAGGATCTGGATCTCCCTGCCCCAGGACCTGTGGGAAAATGAATCCCTACCTCACTTGAAGAAGAAACTGAAGCTTTTACTCTTCAACAAAAACCCAAATCCACCCCCTTAGAGTACCTGACTTGCCTGTGGGTACTTTTCCTGCAACCTCTAAATAAATGAGTGCAACACTACCTAGGAGAAAACTGTGCCTCGAATGAGGGGTCTCCAACCAGTAGCTCGTGAGCTATTGTAGCTCTCCAGCATCCTCTGAGTAGCTCACCTGTGTGTAGCCCAGCTTATTAAATTAGAACTTTTTTGCTTGGTTAAATTATTATACATATAAAAATGTTTTTTAATTATACAGCACTAATAATATTAGTAGCTGTCAATGCATTTCATCGAACATAAGTAGCTCTCAGTACACAAAAGGTTGGAAACCCATTAACCCCCCTTGCCCTCACAAGGCCTTACCCCAGCTACCTTAGATCTACCTCGCCCATCTCAAAGACGGATCGTTCTTGCGCTGGAGTTTTTACTGTTACTATGTCCTTTTCTTTTTACCTATCCCTCCAGCAATATCGTAAAATTGCAGTGATGCCCTGTAAAGCGCTATGTACTTATGTGTACCTTAACTACTTAGACATTATATCTGCATCTTTCCCTAATGTTCTGTACGCCTTGTCACATACTGTCACCCTGCATCAATATTCACTCCAAATGTATCTGACGTAGTGCTGCTTATGCAATTTTGTATACCTCATCACTTTCTGTCATTATGGATCTGTATTTACTCCTCATGTATCTCAGGTATTTGCTGCTTCTGCGAACTCTGTGAAGCGCTCTGATGCGCTTGGGTCAAATCTGCAATATATCCAACTCAATAAATAAATAAAGTTAACCTCAGTGTCATCATCACCGAAGCAGCTCAAGGCTCTTACATCCCACAGTCTTCTGGGCTCAACCTCTGGCTGCACAAAGAATGCTTTAGGGCCAGAGGCTGGCTTTGTTCAGTTCCTACATCATAGCATAATTTATATATGTAATAATATGCATATACACAATTGTGTAGTATGCCATTTGTACCATTGTGAGTGGAGTGGAACCTGCTGATAGGCCCAATAAGACCTGAACCCTGGCACTACTGTTGTCCATAATGGGTTTGCTCAGACTTGCTAATCGTATTACCTGAGCCGAGTCCTAGATCTGAGGCCTTATTGGGCTTTCTCAAAATGTTGCTTGGTTAAGTAACATCTTACAGCTGAACTTAAAAAAAATTTACTCCAGTATTTTGTTATGGGTAGTACCATTTAGGAACTGTCTAAAGAAGTGATCTGTGTGTTGGCGGTACCTTCCCAACTGATCATGTCATGACACATGTATTATATTGTATTTTTTTAATAAATCTGTTTATTAAAGCAACAACTAGCCACACCTTTACAGGATACATATCATAATAGGCTAGCAAGTCTCAAACAGATTGTTAAGTCAGTAATGATCTTATTATAATAGTTCACAACTTCCAGGTTCTCCCCTCCCCACATCCCAGCCCCATTCTCTCCTTCAGCTATACTGTCCCTTGCTCCTGGTCCTGTTGAGTGATTGGACTACACAGCATTCCTCGATATGCATTCCATTTCCCCCAAATCTTTGTCCTTTTTTGTGGGCATCCCCTGCTATCATAGCCCACCCTTTAAGCATGCACAACCAGTGCAATTCCATTTTCCATTCAGTCAAAGTTTGACTCTCCACTAGAAGAACTGGTCAAAACCTTACTATCCCCGCTTATTGAGAGGATAGAGAGAATTGGGGAAAAGGTTTCAAAAATAGATGAAAATACCAAGCCAAACAACCAATCCAAGAGCATGGTTCCCTCAAATAAGCTTGACACCACTGTAAACAGCAACATTGCCCAGAGCCAGCTACTGGATCCCGTACCATTAGTTTTTAAAAGCAAGGAGGTACCCAAAAAATTGACAATGGCCCATAGCTCGGCTCCCAGAGCAGGGTCGAACAAAGTAGGAATGAGTTGTGACGGGTTAGCTGCAATTAATAAATGTATAAACTTACCACCGGAGGCAGCACCCTACGTGTGTGTCCGCTCTGGAGTGCCTGAGCTCACTATCGGAAAAATTGAAGGTCACCAGGACCTTAAAAACAAAGTACAGTTTTGGCTGACGAAGAACAGACCTCTTCCATTTAATATCGACGGAAGAATTCTAAATGTGAGAAGGGTGGGGTGGATAGGTTCCCGACCCAAGACCATAGCCGGAGACCTGATAATTGTTAACTTCAAGGATAACCAGGTCGTCCCATATCTGCGTAGCTGGGAGCCACAAAGAGGAGATGGGCCAATAGCAACACAGGAATTGTGCGATTTCTACCCCAGAAATGCGTATTTTCCAACCACAAGATGGAGTGTAGAGGAAAACCACTGGGTGGACAGGAGGGGCCCTGTATCGATCAGCTACCAGCAGATACCCACATATAAACACCAAAACCTACTTCCTGGCTTAGATATGGTGATCCGATAGGACAAGGATATTGCCCCAATCAGTAATCATTAATGCACAGTTATTATTCTTTTTGTATGATGTACAATATCGCTTTGCCAAAATGTAAGGAACCTCAACTTTCGTTTTTAATTGCTTTGTCCTTTAACTTGTAACTATTCCTAGAGGTGTTGACTGTTTATTGTTTGATCGCAAGGAAAACTGATCTACATTTTTGACTTTGTGTAATATTTTAATGTTAATGAATTTTGTACTTTGTATGCTTTTATGGTTATTAATATTTAAACGAATAAAGTACTCTTGAACGACTCTCAACTTCCTCGCAATATTATGTTTTGCAATCATGAATCCTAGTGTTACCCACAAGCACTTATCATTTGTGCGGTCCGAGTCTCCCCAAATATGTAACAGACACTGTCTCAGAGATTTGTTCTCCTCTATTTCATAAACTTCCCCCATGGTTGTTAGTATTGCCGTCCAGTATTGTTGGAGGGGTGGGCTCTCCCACAGCAGGTGGAAGTATTATATTGTATTATTGATCCTGATTCCTCAATTTCCATTACTGAGACCCAGCTCCTACCTATATAGCAACTCCTTTAGCCATCAGTACTATGTAAGTAATTAGTAGTATAATGTTTTGTGATAAAATAAAAGAAGAAACAATTTGTCAAACATAAAAATAAAAAGATAGCACCTGTTTTTTTAGAAGGGGATGAGAGTCTGTAGCCATGTTTTAAACATTTACGCATTTTTAGGTCTTGTGGCGTTTACAGCGCAAAAGCGCTGTCTCGCCAGAGACCTATTGTGAGCGACTCAGCTTTCCAGGAGACAAGAGCTGGCCACGTGCATCCCAAAATCGGGGATCGGTGCGGGCCGCGCGCGCGCGAATGTGCATGCTGTGGCCATCTCCTGTCTCCTGGGAAGCTCCAACACACACACAGCCACATCTCCCCCTGCACGCATGCGCACACACAGAGACACACACACGAGCGCACATACACGCACGCACACATACAGAGACACACACACGAGTGCACATACACACACATACACATACAGAGACACCCCCCCCGCCGTCGCACACATACACACACATGCGTGTGCACACACACACACAAGCGCACCAACCCCCCCCAGCCGCCCCCCCTACAACTAACTTAGTTGTAGGGGGGGCGGCTGGGGGGGGGTTGGATGCATGGATTAGCAAATTTAGCGGCACAAAAATGGAAATTTTGCGGCACAAATATGGAAATTTAGCGGCAATTTAGCGGCATTTTATTTGGCGTTTTTTCCTATAACAAACACAGATATCTTAGTTTTTGTGTTTGTGGTCTGTGTGTGTTGGTTCCTGGTGTGTTTGTGGTCTGTGTGTGTTGGTCCCTGGTGTGTCTGTGGTCTGTGTGTGTTGGTTCCTGGTGTGTTTGTGGTCTGTGTGTGTTGGTCCCTGGTGTTGTATTTTGACCTATAATCCTATACATGTATTGCTAAATCTTAGCTAGTAATAGGACTATATTCCATTAGTATTTAAACGGTGCTTTCCTCGGTGGCACGGTTGCATTATTTATGTAGCACTTCAGTGTTAAGAATAAATACAAAAAATATGTTTGTAACCTTTGATCCTATGTATATTGCTGACTCCTGGTTTGTAAAAGCGTTTGTTCAAAATGAATAGGAAAGCCAGGGTTGGAGGCTGCAGGGCTTGTTTCTTTCTGTCCATGTGCCAAAAGTCACCCTGGCCTGTTGTTGTGGTCACCCTGTGGAGTAATACACCAATATTCAAAGGGCAGCGCAGCCTGACCTGCTGGTGACATTAATTCTGCTATGTGGGTCGTGTTTTCTTCTCTAGTTAAACTTCAAGCAGATGAAAACAATATATGAGCGAATAAGAGCGGGTCAGGGCTGCTGCCTCGGTCAGCGTATTAATCGCATAGTTTTATTTCAGGAGAAACCCCTCCTTTATATATTGCATCCTATAACATAGACGGGCTTGCGGATCGTGCGCCTTATGACAAACTAACCCGTTAATTTGAGTCCTCTAGTCAAACGCCTCTTTATGCAGGGATCACAATTACAAGTGGTGAGCTGTTTATCAAACCTGTTAATATAGATCGCAACCTTTGTTCAATTTCAAATTTCAGAGGCATAGGAGTTGTAAAATCCGTCAAGGGAAAAACTGAAGACTGATTTCACTTAATATGGAGCCCCGAGTGACGGCTAAACAAAATAACCTCTCAAATGACCAGTGCGAGGTTGTGCCCGGACCTCTGATTATACAATGCCACTGCCTCCAGAGGCCTAAGGTCGACCAGATGGCTCTTTCAACCCCCCCACCCCTGGCCCCCCACCCTCCGCAGACCCGCCCCGCCCCCTTGAAAGGGGTCTGGAAGTCTAGATTTCGCGGGCACTTTTGTAAAAATCCCGCCATTTTTACAAAAGTGCCGATTTCGCAGGCACTTTTGTAAAAATCACGGCATTTTTACAAAAGTGCCGATTTTGCGGCCGCAAAATCACGAAATCGCGATATCCTGGAGGGTCTGACTAAGGCCCACTTACCACCACTCCGGACATCTGCAGCCTCCGCGGGGCTCTCCCATCACAGAGGACTAGCGACGAAGAGCCAATCACAGAACTGGAAGAGACAAAGACCATCTGCACATGCGCACTGGACCCATCGCGAGCACGGCTTAGCGGAGACAGTTTCTCTATTGCACACCCAGCAATGCTGTGGATACAATATTTCCGGTGCGCGGAGCCAGAAGCTGCCGCCGCCGCCCGTCCCGGCCGAGGTAGGTAGGGGGGAGGGGGCACATGCGGTGCGGATGCTCAGTGGAGATGGGGAGGGGGAGGGGGAGCGGTGGTGACCCCCCGCTGCCCTCTCCCAGCAGCAGACCCCCCCGGGAACGGAAAGGGGACGGGGCTCTTCTCCATCCTTTGTGTACAGGGGGGAGGAGGGCCCCCTCTGCGCATCAGGCCGGACACATGTGTCTACACATGTACAGGCCCCTCCACATGTGTGCACATGTGATAGCATCGCCCCCTGCGCGTCACACATGCTGAAGGAAGACTGCTCTCTTCCCAGCCTGACTCTCTGTTGATCTGTCTTCAGTGATCTTGGCTTAAAGGTAGATCTTCAACCCCTCAGCTTTGTCAGTGTCATTTGTGGTAAGCAGGACAGTACGTTGTGCCCATGGTGCTAATGAGGGAAAGGAGGTGAGTGGATGAGTCACGAGTTAAGAGTGGTTGTCAGTTAGAGGTGAGTGTTTGTAACTAGCTTTGGATTCTTGACTGATAACAGCTGTAAGTGCAAGGAGTTGGGTCTGGGTGGTATGACTTATTGTCTGTGGGTGAGAGGTATGGAGGACTCTGGGAGACATGTTTGTGGCTGCCCTACGTTCATTCGTGAGTTGAAGTGAATGCCTGAGTGATTAAGGTAAGTAATGAGATGAAATTGTACTTATATAGTGCTTACTACCCCAGACCAGGGGTCAGAGATTTCCGGCGAGTGGCACGTTACTCCGGAACCCAAAAATAATTAGTGGTGGATTAGTATAGTGAAATTTGAGCAGTGGACATGTGAGTTTGTTACTTGGATTGAAAGGGTAATAAGGGAAGAAAGAAGAATCTAGAAAGTGTGCGAGAAAAATGTAGATGGATTTACCTGAATGAGTTTGCAAACGGCTAGGGTTGCTTGGATTTTTAAGAGGAAATACAGATTTTATAGCAGTTAGCAACGATGTGCGAGTGGATCGGTAAATGGATGTAAGGAAATTTACTTTTAGGACACTTGGGCCCGATAGCGAGTGAAGAAGAGTGATATCTCCATGTGGGATACCCCTCCTTCACAAACAATGTTTATATACCAATTGCAAATTTAAAATAAAAAAAATTAATGCAAAGCATTGTTATTTACAATGCCAGTAACTCAAACTTTAATGCTGCGAGACCTATTGCATTGTAAATGCTTGTTTTACATTGAGTTTAAAACATGTGGCTTTTTTTGGATCCCTGTATATTTTGAACGTTTTGGCTATTTTTAGTGTACGAAGTCATGGGATCACAGCAATAATAAAAAAAAATGAACATAGGATGTTATACCAGCGTTTTGCCTTTCTAAGCTCTGTAGGTAATGGGCTTGACTATTACTTGTGTTGATGGTACATAGGTTATTGATCTTCGAAAGCTGAACAGCCAAGTAGGGTTTGGCCTGCAGTTCTCAATAATGTGAACAGGGGGCACTTAACGCACTGAGTCATGTAGCTGACAAGCTTTTTAAACGTGAAGTATGTAGGTCTCAGCAATAAGTGAAAGTAAAGGCGTCTCAGTAACGGTGGTCTCATTGGTGACACACGACTTATAGTGCAGAGAATCAGCGTCTTTGGTGAATTTTGCACGTTTTTTGGGTAAAGTGGTGAGGGAATTATATCTTTCGTTAAACATCCAAATTTTATAATGCTATTGTGGATTTTATCTTTTGTTGTAGGTGGGACATTTTGTTACCTCTCTTTTTCAGTGGTGCCTGGTGAAGTTTGAAAGGGGCTGGGTGTGAATACTTTCCCCGAATTCCAACTGTGTGAAGTGAGAAAGCCCAACCTATCCCAGGGAAGTTTGGGGCGCTTCACCTAGAACATTTTTCAAAAATGAGACCAAGTGAGAATTGTTGCAGCACATTTTTTGCATAAATTATCTACTAAAGAATACGGTCAAAAGGGGCACTCATGAAATTGTGCAATGTCTGTGGCACACCCAGTAAATCTCCCCTTGCCTCAGGGCCTCATTTACAAGGCCATCTCTTTTTTTGACCCAGTGACTTTTCATGGCCTTGTAAATGTGGACCCCTTTCAAGCAATACTCTGTGTGAAAGGGGCGTCCATTTGGTGTTCCCATGCAACATCCATGAAACCTGATACATTCCCAGAGTTACAAAGTGTCGTAAACCTGGGAATGCGTCCTCATGGGAGGTGTAGGAGTGGTGCAACGATATTAAATACATTTATTTCTCCTAGTTTTTCACTCTTTCTGTAGCACGCATAGAAAGAGGAAAATGTCATAAAATATTGTTTTTGTGTAAGAAGGTGCCCCTTCCCTGCACAAAAACAATCATCCCTGCAATGTAGGCACCTTTGCAACATGATGCGAGGATGCCCGTGCTGATGCATAGCAGCCAATTGTGCACCAACGCAGGAGAAAGCACACAGATGTGTCGTATTGTTGTTAATACGACGCATTTAAAAGGACACAACTCGGTGCAGCAAAATGGCTTGCAGTTTCACGCCATTTGTTTGTAAATGAGGCCTGCAGTGTGGCATAAAAATATAAAAATATTGGTGACAAAGCAGTTCCTTGTCCAGTATAATTTCTATAGAAACTGACTGAAAAGTCAGAACCACTACAGAAAACTTAAAGCCTTGGGTATTACATTTCACACTGCATATATTTTTCTGAATTAATACACACAGTTGCACTAAACACAAGCTTGTCATTTCAAGAAAAACAATACTTTTGTCTTTAAATATAATATAAGTTTTTCACTTTGAGTAAATGCACACTTAATCACAAACATACCTTTATCAAGTACCTAAATGTACTTCTTTTACTATTGGGAAGATACAGCCTTGAAGTCCAGATGCAGGGCACATGGCAGTGGAATCCTCCATTATCTCAGAATAGGAGAGAGGGACCCAAAGGGAGGGGTACTCATTTTGCCAAAGGTGGGCCCAGTTTTGTCAGTGATGCCCACAACATGGCAAGGATGGGCACCATTCTACAACGGCCACAACAGTGCCAGTGAGTGGCTCCATAACATAAAGAATTCCCACAATATACCAAGGATTGTGCCAGGCTGCTCTACACGATGAGTCATGCAAAGGAACCCCACAAAATGCCAAAAATAACAACCATTCTGCAAGGGGAACCAAAATGTCCAATACAGAATGCCAAATAAGGCCAGCCTTATGCCAGAGGTTGGAAACAGTGTGGCAGGAATGCCCGAAGGGCCTAAGATGGGTAACATTATGCCACATCTTTGCACCATTATTTCAAGGATCCCCACAATATACTGAGAATGACCACCAATTATCCCAGAACCGCCACTACGCGACTCAGGACTCCATAATGCCAACGATGTTCTATGCTATGCCAGACATAGGAATCATTATGCCATTGGTTTCTGCAATATAAACACTAGGCCCATTCTCATTTGAGTGCATGGACTGAGTTTTGTGGTGATTTTACTAATATCATTGCACTCTATGGAATCTCTTTTATTTTGTTTAATTTGGATTTTTATCTCTACTCCAAGATAAAATGTGCACTTCCTGTAACATTGAGATTGAGTCGATCAGCATGGTTACACTAGATAGCGCTCATCAGCGAATTATTCACATTTGACCTGATTTGAATTTATGTTATAGCAATATTGGCTAGACCTTGGGCTCAGCTGGCTGCTGTGGTGACCACTTCACTCCATATCATCCCAGACACTGCTCCATGTCCTGAACGTTTGACATATAAATCATTGCTATCAGGTGTGTCAGTCCAATAAGTTCATGGGAAGAGAACCAAGACAATAATATGCAGAATTCATTAGTATGACTCATAAAAGCCCAGCCGTGGAAACTGTGTCCATAATGAGAGATGTGCTTTCCCTACTGGCTCTGTGTGTGATCAGATGGCCTGCCATTGTCACATCAGTCACATGTAAGTTGTGCATGTCTTCTGTGCATTTGAAGCATTAGCCTTCTTTTAGCTGTCTCCTTGGGATCGCCTCTGAAAACGTTGCTGCCACTTGACCAATCGCCAAGACTTTTGAAACAATGAACTTTATTTAACAGGCCAATTGTCTGCCAACTTATTTAAAGATTGTCACACATTGCCGAGGTTATTAATTAAAGCTCATGCATACATTTAAATGACACATTTTTACATTACCAAACAGATTTGCTGCAAATTCAACATACATGTTTTGGGTAAAATTCTATCTCCATGCTGTAGCAGACAGCAACAATTCCTATGGTACTTAGAATGCAAAATGCTGCTTTTAGATGACCCCAGCGTAGATGAACAGGCCAAGCTCTGGCTCAAGTTATAGGATCATATACATCAAACTAACCTTTCAAAGCTTGTCTGACAACTATTTGTGACCTAGGTACCACAAAACTACATGTTGAATTGAATGTTAAATTCTACCTAGGTTACTCCTCTCTTAAAGAAGTCACTGTTTAACCTCGACAATTTGCCAGTTATTGACTGTATCCCAGCTACTATAATTGACAAAACTGCTAGAAAAAGTTGTTTTCCGTCAATTGTCGGAGTTTGTTGAAATCAACCAACTCTTACGCCCTGCACAGTTGTGTTTTCGTTCCAGCCATCGCCCATCGTTTGGTGCTATGGCAGCTCAGGGTGATCTGCATCACTGTGCCCACAATAACCTCTTGACCGCTTTGGTTTTGTTGAATCTCTCGGTAGCGTTTGATACAGTGTACCATCAGATTTTGTTGGACAGGCTTGAATATCTTTGCCCGAAATGTCTAGGGCTATCATGGTTTTTGCATTTCCTGCCAGAAAGATCGTATGAAGTATCGCTTTCAACTTTCACCTCATCAGTCACAACATTTTCATGTGTTCTGCAGACATTCATATTGTCTCCCATTTTGTTTAATCTGTGTATAATCCCTCTGCTCTATCTGATTCAGTCTTTTGACTTTAGACTCTTGTTATGTTATGTTAATAAGATTTATGCAGCGCACAGCTACTCAAAGAGCGTCCCTTCGTTAAAACAGGCATAACGGCACCAGCAATGATTGTCCTATGAAATTGTCGAAAGAACCATGTCTTTAGTTTTTTGTTAAAAATAGGGAGCTCAATTGTGATACATTGCTCTGATGAAAGATAATTCCATATAACGGACCCAAGATAAGAGAAAGATCTTCTGCCTGTTCTGAGCACACGAATATTGGGAACTCTAGCCAAAAGTAAAGTTCTGGAAGGGACGTAGCCATGAATCCTCTTTCTTAGGTATCAAGCTTTGTGTACCAGGACCAGGGATTTAAACAGAATACTTTTTTATGGGAGACCAATGGAGAGCATTCAGATGAGAGGACATATGTGTTCTAATGGAAAGATTCAGAAGTATCCGTGTTGCCGAGTTCTGCACCACCTGAAGGCTGCCCAGAAGGTACTTAGTGTGACTTAGGTAAAGATCATTCCCGTAGTCAAATTTGGAAGCTATTAATGCTTGGATTACCGTTCCCTTGGAACCCTCTGACAGTATGGGCAAGAATACTTTCAACATCCATAGCAGTTCGAAGCAGGAATCTGTCAAAGTCTGGATCTGTGGTGGAAAGGAGAGGGCATTATCAAATGTAATGCCTAAGTTCCTTACGGAGTCCTGTTGAGGACCAGGGAAGGAACATCCTTCAGCCAAAAGGATCTCCATAAATCTGGCCGAGATGGACCAAAGACCACTATCTCTATCCTTGTGCAGATGGCACTCACCATCCTAAAGATCCCAGGTGATGCCCACTGGATTGCTGCTCAGTGGTTTGAGTGTCTCTCTAGATTGTAGTGCTGGATGATGTTGAGGACGAGGTTCATCCTCTGACACGCATTAGAGACGAGATTGAGATTCTCTGCCCTGTTAGATCATAACCTCCTTTAACAAGCCCTATCGTTGAGTCCCAGGCCTATCCCAGTGACTTGTGTGAAAAATCTTGATGTAAAGATTGATTCCACCATGAGTTTAACATATCAAATAATGACTGTGATTAAAGCCTGTTTCTTCCAGCTGCACACACTAAAACGTATTCTCCAACATTTTCCTTTTATGCATAAGGTGCACATTTAGAATACTGTAATTGTGGTTCACTTGGACTACTGAAATTCAGTTTATCATGATTTGCCTGTCTCATTTACAAGCTGAATCTTACCCAGGATTATGCTGCTAGACTGGTGTTGGGTCTGAACTAAAGGAAGCATATCTTCTCTGCCCTGGCAAAGCTTCATTGTCTCCTGGGTAAAGAACAGATCATGTTCAAATCATTGTGATTAGTGCATAAAGGAGCTTTCACCCCCAGTCTTTTTCCGCTGCAAGAATATTTCTAGTGATATACTCTAGTGGTAGAGTCTATTGAGCTAATTGGGCTAATTTCTTATTGAGGTTCCGATGTTTCAACATAAAGCTTTTGGTGGCCATGCTTTCTTTGTGGCTGCCATTATACAACAATGGGGTAACCCAATGGACCGCAGGACCTGGGTACAGCTTAGTATAATCAACAAAAGGCCCTGTCGGGAAAACGGTCTTAGCTAGACAGACATGTTAAGTCAAAAAACATGCAAGACAGGTTGAAAAGGCTCTGTGATTATAGCTGATCCCCAAAATTACCATCCTCCTCTAACTCAGCCCCTTATTTCCTTCCTTTGATGCATACTTACTGCTTAAGATTATTTGTATATGTATGGATGAGCTCAAATACTGTCATTGTGTAATGGTTTTAGGTTATTTCTAAATAAATTGCTTAGAACATGATATTGTGTACACAAGTGGAAGACAGCCTCTCGAGTTGTACATAAGCAAGATTTTCTATCAGTGGCGAAGGAACTGCTCCTTGAAGAGATGTGTTTTCAGAAGTGCAGGAAACCATGTTGACAGCTCAGCAATTTATGTAAAAAACATGGTGCATTCTGGGAGGTTGTAGCTGTTATCTTCAGTTGAATGCAAGCAACCACTTACAGTGGGTTCTTATGACTAACCCTGGGCAAAGTACTACGCTACGCTCGCGTAGTTTGCGATGTTTGCGCTACTTGGCACTATGCGAATTGCACGTAGCACAGTGAAAACACGAGTAGCGATCTGTGACGGGCACAGGAAGAATAGGTAACAAGTGGGTCTTTGTTGCCTTAGGTTTTATTTTACTGTACAGCAAGTCAGTACACGTTTTCCTGTCAGGTAATGTCCGGCGCCGTGAACGACTCCTTTCGGACCTCTTAGTGCAGGACTTTATGGGATCAGCTCGGCGGGTTCTTTCCGGAGTCCGTCGATGAAGTGCTTCATCTGGTTCCGTCTTGGCTCTCAGAACAAACAGAATGAGACAGCACTTTGTGAGTGTAGTATTCTGAGGGGTATATCGATATCGGGAAAAGGGAGTGAGGAAGCAACAACCCGTGCAACACGACTATATACAGTGACCATGTGAGGGGTAGTGCTCGGGGTAGGGGTAAACCGGGGACAGGGGGATACCAAGATCACACTGTAGAACCGTCCTTACGCCCGACCCAACCCCTGATCTTGTTCCGTACCTGGGTAAGCCATACACCTCCCCCAGGTGTATGGGTGGGCGACTCGCGAAGACGTTGGCTTCCTGGCTTCTCCTTCGCTGTACGCGCCTTTCCTCCTCCGGTCTCAGCTTCTTCGAATTCTCCCAAGTTCCCCTCAGTTTCGCTTTTCTCCTCCGCTACACTCCACTTGCCAACTCTCTCCCTCTGGGTGAACAAGCACACTCTTGATTGGCTGTTGTCCGTATAAGACGTCTCCACATCCTGGTGTAGCTCCGCCCACTCGTCAGCCGTGTCAAGATTAAAGGGCCAGTGTACCATATCGTTCTCTTGATCTCGTAAGTCAATATCGACGTTCTGTGGGAAGCAGAAAGAAGGGGAGGAAGTAGGTGAGAGCTGATGAACTGACCCCCGGTCATGAACCGGAGTATACGGCGGTCCCACGCCGTGGTCCCACGCCGTTACACGATCATTTTTTGCTTGCTCGCGGTCCTCAATGTCGAGTTGGCGACCACAAGCGAGCAAAATGACATCCCGGCAAGACTGTTTCCTCGTTGGCGATCAGCAACATCAAGCTGCCGATCGCAAGCGTGGAAAATTAACCTCCCTGCGAGATTCTCAACGCAGGGAGGTCAGGTTTCTCATTGCGAGTGGCCATGTATGCTCGCGACTGCTCGCGATGAGAAACTACCAGTCCACGTTGAGAAAGCTGCAGCTCGACTAGAAATCTACTCAGCGGCAGAAAACAACCGCTTGCACTGTGCAAGATGCGGTTTGCACTGATTGCACAGTGCGGACAAGCATCCGGCACTGTGTAATCAGTGAAAACAGCATTTTACACAGCGCACACTGCAGTTCACGTAGTTACGCATAGCTCGCTTAGTGCGAAGTGCATTCCGCGTAGCGCTACTACGCGAACTTCGCCCAGGATTACTTATGACACAGCGTCATCTAGTAAAGATATGTATTGCCCTAGTAAATGGAACAGTCAATAGGGCATAAGGTGAGGTTAGGCATACGTGGATCAAATGCATCAACTGTTTTTAGATTAGTAGCACTGTTCCTTGTAGTCAAAGGCTGAGGTAGGAGGAGAGGTGTATGCTTGTGTATTAAATCTTAGGGTCACCTTATGCCCCTCTACTGAGGGTGTTCACTGGTGCAATTGTTGTACGCTGTCTTGCAGTGCAGCTATGAGGGTGTCTTTAGTCCTTGTCAGCATCATTTTTATTAGGACAATGGGCCAGGATGGTGTCATCTCTGGAGCTAGCAATTACAGAAGAATCTGTTTCTTGTTTACAATTTTATCACAGTATTCTGTTTAGCGAGGTGTCAATTCAGCCCCTATGTGGTGAGCGAGATCCTTTGGTGTTTTGTGTGTGGTAAAAAGAAATACCTGCAGGAAACGACCCCTTCCCACCAGACAATTATCTCTAGTTTAAACAAAATACACCCAGAGCATTTATTTACTCAGTGAAAATGGCAATCTCTAAATGTAACTTTGAAATAAAACCCGTTTATTTTAAAAGTAGTAATTTGTTAACTTCATAGAAAGAAAATATGCGCGTGAATCATAAAAAAGCGTTCTAAAAATGTTCTTGGGAGTGGAACGCATTCTGAATATGTTGCTACTTTGCTCCCCAATACAGTGTGGTAGAAGCAGCTCTGTCAGATCAATTTACTCACATTTCAACTATTTGGCAATCAAACACTTTCTCACCCAGCGCTAGAAATCTAAAGACGCCCGATTCATGGTTCTTGACACCTGTAACAGAAGACTAGTCCCTCATTTGAAGCGCCGCCATGCTGCTTAAAGCAACTGTGATGAAATACCAAAGAAACATAGGTGAAGTCATCCAATGTACTTATTCCTGCTCAAAAAAGCCTTTTAAGATTCCTCAGGTGTGGAATACACCCTCAAATTTATTTTCAAATGTGTGAGCATTTTTTATTAATTTATGTGTTGCTTTAAAATAGTTATTTTGGAATATAATTGTAGTGTTGTGACGTATCTTCCTGCAACATGGCACGAATTGCGGATACACGCGGGTGGACGGCTTCCACCCACTATTTTCACTCCACCCTGCCAAGAAGTTAGGCCCCACTGAAGAAGTATGCTGAACTCATCCCGGTGTAATTTAAAAACACCGGGACTCTTTCAGCTGTGCCTGGATGTAGTGGTCTGCTTTCCATCCGACAACGTGCACCCTGACAACGTGCACCCGGGAGGGGGCTTTCTTAGTTCAGACTCCTTCTGGGCCTATAACAAAGGCCGAATCTGAGGGGTCATCAGGCCTCCTTTTGTTCGAGTCTCTTGGCTGGGAGCAGTCAGGAACCTCACACCTATGGGCAAATGCAATGGAGGGCAAACAAAGGTTCACACCTTGTTAGCACTTCACACATACTTAAGAGAAGCAGCTTTTTATGTTGTTCAGTTTCTGTTTACTGGATATGTATTTATTGTAAGAATGTCAGATGTGTTGGTCTTTCCCAGTATTTACACAAATTAAATGTAATTTAAATAGCACTTACTACCCCTGAGGAGGTGTTCAAATAATTTAAGTTCTTCTATTTTTTCTGGTAAAGCACTATGGGTAGAGGTAGTTTACGCTGACATAAGCCAACATTGTGTTGTGCGTAGCTTACAAAAGTGTGAATCTTCTACATGAATCAGGTGAGTTTCCTTGTACACTCGAAATGTGCTCCAATGTACTCATGATAGACATGTTAAACATATATGTGAAGGCTTAAGCTCTGATGTCACTTCTTGTGATACCACTTCTTGTGGTGCCAATTCCTGTGATGTCACGCGCCGTGTTGTCACACTCCGCGATGTCACGCGCCTTGATGCCACTTGCATTCTGATTAACTAGGTTAGTCCCCCCACTTCTTTTTTTAAGACTTGTGCCCTGCTTCCTAATGTGTCCGACGATTGTTTTATAGAATTTGTTTCCTGCTTCATCAATGTGAACCCACCCACAAGAGATCTGCGTGCACTTGCCTGCCCCACCTGGACCAATTAGGGCTTGCATGTATATTGGACTAGAAGGGCGCCCACGGGAGAAAGTGGTTCTATGCAGAAGCACATCAAAAAATCAGTGTAGATGTTTGAGAGCTGGCCAGACAACTGAACTGGTGTGTGATTCATCGAAGATGTTCCTAAGCTACAATCAGCACCCACTGAAATCGAGAAGTGGGGACGCCTAATCATACCAGAAGCGAGGCCCACTTACTTTACGAGAAGCAAGGTGCCTCATTGTACACGGAGGAAACGCCTGATTTTACGGGAAGCCAGACGCCTAATCTCACGGAGAGTCGTGCAATAAAATGAATCTTTTGACCTCATGTTTTAAAACGTTTGCCTGGGATAAGCCACCTTTCGAAAGAGGATCGAACTCGTTCTACGTAAGTCGTGGGACCTGCATCAGTTGATTTCCGGGTGGTGTTGGCTGCGCGCCCCAGCGTGAGACCCGGACCCATGTAAGGCTGTCCTGGCCTTGAACCGAGGCCTCCCCCGCCTCGCCCCAGCTACGAAAGAGCCGTGCGTACACAGGCCGCGTGCGCGCGCCTTCCGAGGGCGGGGCCGCGCTGAGGCCTGGGCTCACCGTCGGGTTATTTGCTTAATCTTGCTCAACTCTTAAGTGCCTCGCGAGCTCAGACTCAAGTGTATCTCTCTGGAGCCCGGAATGTGATCTATCACGCGCTGCAAATATTTGAGCTGGTGCCCGCTGTGTAGGTTGGCTCCTGTGTGGTTGTTCAGGTGAAAGTCCCCCGGCCCCGCCTCCAGGTGAATCTCTCGGGCTCTGCCTGCGACTGAAGCTTCGCTTTACATGAGCACCGGTTACCTTACACATTCAGGCCCCAGGAGATTAAATGATGGCTCGGAATCACAGGATGTGGACGCGACCCCGAGGCTCGAACCCTGGTTTCCAGCACCAAAGTCGGCTCAAGTTTTCAGAGAGGGTCGAATGCCCTTTGCAGTTGTTCACACTTTCATCACCCTCTCTTGTGCTAATGCTAACCATGCTCCCGACCCAGGACTTTTAAGTGGGGTGAAAAGGGGGAGGTGCCCAAAGGGGGCGCGGCCCAAGTAATTCAGGGGCTGGCTTAAACATGTAAACTTCATTTTGTGATTCCCATAGTCATCCACTCCCATCAACATTTATGTTCCCCTTTGAGCTTTTTGTTATTACCTCCAGATATATAAATGAGAACTGTCATGCACCTAAAAACAGCCAGGACTATTGGCTTGTTAAAGGCTGTTTGCTATTTAAGATAAAGAGTAACAGTAATGATTTTTTTGTAAATAAGATCGAGAATGTATCAATTCTGAAATTGAGAGACCTAATGGCTACAGCAGTTGACCTCGAAGCTGGGGAACCAGGTTCGAGTCTAAACGGGGATGCTCAGCATCCTGTGATCCTGGGCAAATCATGTAATCTCCCCGTGCCTAACGAAATTAATGTGTCCATCTGTAACACAACTTGTGCTCATGTAAAATGCTCTGATACATTCAAGTCGGGTTCACGCTATAAAAAGCTCACGAAAGAAACAAAAATACTGAGGGCTGTGGAAGGGGTAGTGGTCCTCAGAGTGTCTCAATCACTCCAGTTAACACTATGTTAGTCATATACATCATTTTTTCTACACATTGCGTCCATTTGCCCATCTTACACCTCATCTCTATATTCTTCAGCACCCTATTTGACCTCTCTCCTGAATGGACATGTGGACTATAAACAGTAACTAAATATCTGACATGGATTACCTTGACTTTATTTTACACCCTTTGTTCAGAAATGAATGTGTTTTTGCCAGTGCAGTTAAGCACATGATTATAGGGCCCCACAGGAACCCGTTTCAACGTCCATGTTCAAATTACTAACAGCTCGGAGACCTGGAAGGAACTCGCCCACTTAAAGCCCTGTCCCAGCCTCTTCCGTCTGTAAGAAGTGTGAGGTTGAGAGGTTACGGGGGTGAAGCCGAATTATATCAATAGAGATGAAAAAATTGTTAGGTGGTTGAGGAAGGGTTTCAGGGCAGGTGACGTTCTAAGAAGGCATTTAACTGGTTTGGAAGATGAAAACAAGTCTAAGAAGGGGGGCATCCTCCAAATGAGGGTTATTGCTTACAGAATGGTGGAAAGGAAGGAACAACTTCTCCAGAATGCATTAACTCACCCTCAGTGAGGAGAGGTAGCAACTGAACTCACCAACAAGTCACACTATTGAGCATGCACCCTTTTACATTACTATTGTAAACACATTTTTGTTTTGTGAGCTGAAGATTAAGTGTGGCAATTTTAAAAAGCCCTCGAAGGGTTCTGCACACAGCATGTCAGATGGTATTAAAGGCTCAGCAGCCCCTAAGGCAAGGTTTACAATCTTAACCCCTTCTTCTCTCAGCCGGTCCTCGCCTTGTGTCCAAAATATTCAAATGAATCACACAATGAGCATTCACTCTTCTCTCGGTAATTACCACAACAAATCTTGACAAATCTTTGTTATTTTTGACTCGGCCTCTCACTGCTAGCTTTAAAGCTGAAGTGTAACCGTGCCTTCCAAACTCGCTGTATAACTGGAGTCCCATGTTGGGGAGCATACATACCTTTAAGAAGAAAGGGCGGGGCATCACAACCTTTTTGAGGCACTGGCTTATCAGTCATGGCCCCTCCGCGCACTCAACAATAAATAATAGCAGATTACACCCCATACAACTCAACAATAAATAATAGCAGATTACACCCCATACATATGTATTTTAAATATGTGCGTGTGTGTGTATATATATATATTGACGTAAGTCGTCACCAAAAGGAAAAACTCCTGCCTTGGATAATGACGAAGAGCAGACCCAAAAATCAGTGCTCAATCAAAGTGCTTTATTTTCAGCCAGCCAGGCCGCCATGATGCGTTTCGCTTCCACTGAAGCTTGATCACATGAAATGTTGCGTTTGGCAAGGACCAGTATTTAAAGTGCAAGTGCAATTCTAACAGAGCTGAACAGGCAGCAACATAGAAGACATACTATCCTGTAGCAAAAGATGACCTCATCCTGTTTGAGATACATCGGGCTGATACATAAATATTAAATAAATGTAAATAAATTATTTAAAATTCATGTTTGCATTCATATTTCATAAAAATCACATATTGGATTTTTAAAAACATTTCGAACAAAATATACAATCCGCATATAAAAAGAATATAAAATATGCGAAGTAGTACAGCCCTAGACAGTATAAAATCAATACATGATACACAATATACTGGTCACTACTAGTTACTCAAATGGATAATTCCCAAAAAGCTTTGTCCTGTTTGATATTGCCCCAGTGGGCTAAGACCCATTCTCACAGCTCTGTCGAAAAAGCCATATATATATATATATATATATATATATATATATATATATATATATATATATATATATATATATATATATATATATATATATATATATATATATATATATATATATATATATATACACATATATATATATATATATATATATATACATACATACATACACACCGTCTCTTTATTCTTTCTTCAGCACCCTATTTATATATGCATATATATATATATATAAATACACACACACACGCACGCACACACACACACACACACACACTTTATAAAAAAGGTTGCCATATTTGGTGGGATTTGTTTGATCTTTTCTTCCCTCTCTACCTTACATTCAAACTCAGTTGCTCCTGTCAGCTCCATTAACCCCTTCGCTGCGGGGGCTAATTCCACCGTTGTGCTGGTGGGGAGGGGGGCGCGCACAGCGCTCGCATGCTCATGACGCTCAGCACAGAAGCGTCATGAGCACCGGAGCACCATACCTCATGACGAGCTCAGCACGTCATGAGCATGGAAAGTGTTAATGAAATACTTCCTCGGATGGTTCAATTTAGTAGGTGTCATAAGAGGAAGGATTTAACACTGTCCTCCCTATTTAGGGTGGGTGTGTAAAGGCTTCTTTTTTGCTGCCTGTCAATACCAGGAAAAACAGTCAGTAAGGGACATGAAAAAGTATAATGGTCCCCACACCCTGAGCAAAAACTCCTAGGAAGTGGTGGTGGGGGGCGGGGGGGAGAATTTTGTATTTGTTTTTCTAACACAAATTCACACTTTGGGAGTTTGTTTTGGAAAAACAAAAACACTTTTGAAAAGTTTGATGGACAGCCATCATGTCTGACGATGCCATCTGTCTCACTAATCATATATTGACAGGAACACCTGTGAAGGCAGTTCCTTTCAATGTATAAAGTTGCCAGTGCATAATTCTAAATGTGGCAGGCAGAGGTCCCATGGTATGGCAGAGTTATCTTCCATCCGCCAAACTCTAAAACCTTTGACCCAGATGAAAAAAGATAAAGGCAGAAAAGGGAGTTAGGGAAACGTAATAAAACACTGATAAAGGGAGTGAGCAGGGACGAAAAAGAACCTACAAGATTTAAAGAGAAAGAAAGCCTAGCGATTTGGCAACCCTGACATTCGACAGTACTTGCTGTGGGCTCCTTATAAACATGTTTGACCCCTGCACTTAGTGTGTTTTTGTAACAAATTAAGAATGAGTGCACAACAGTTTCATGGGCAGGTAAGTGTACAGCAGAATAACAATTCTCCCTGGGTCTTGGGGCAGATCTTAGTGCCTTAGATTATTTCATCATATCACATTCAGAACTCTTTCTAAAACTTTCCTTTCTCAAAAGGCTCTTGGATTTTGAACCCCATCCCCTCTCAAAGCCCATCCTGGAAATACTTAGCTCACTCTCAAAATTAGCACGGCCTTTAGAGGGATGTTCACAAACCCCTATGACTTTTGTGGAATGTCTACAGAGAACCCCGGCAGAGGAGAAGCAGATGCTTTGAAAGTTGTTCTCGGCTCCACTTGTGACGCTCGCTGAGCTTGTGAGGCAGGTTTGACAAGGTCTACCTCTTGAGGGCCCTGGGCTCATTTCACTGCCTCATACGTACTTGTGGTGGTTGCCGCCTCATTCTCTCTGGAACTGAAGCTCTGAGTTGGTCAGCTTTGTGTTCAGTGGTAAAAGCATAGATCTGCCAGGATTCGACCAGGTTATTTGTCGAACAAAATGGTCTCTTTGATCACTGGCACCCACTAAGATATCAACTGAGCTCAAGAGTGGAAGGAGGGGAAAGCATAGCCATAGGATTTTAGGAGCAAGCTTTAAAAATTCCCCCAAAAATGAAAAATAGGAATTCCGAACTTTTTATACAGCTGAAGTAGGAGTACAAAATCTCACAAATATTTAAACACTAAACTGCTGGCTATTGATTTTAAATTGGTAAGTAGTGACCATGCTTTCAAGAACAAGACCTGTTTTTTTTCTTTTTCACCAAAAATCCAGAACTGTAGTTTAGATGATGAACGTTGTGGGGGTTAAGACAAATCAGAGCCCTCTCGATGTGGCCGATCATATCCTCATATTCTGCCCCGACACAGAGGGGCAGTGAGGCAGAAAGGCAGAAAATGAAAAAGTTAAATGAAAGCATGGATTTTTCTTACAATAGAGTTTAATAAGATGAACGGCTAAGGGACGGGACGGGACATGTTTTGGGTGGGAATTCAGATTTCCCTCTACAGAATGATGAACTATGTACCAATGGCTCTGACCTTGTCTTGTAGACCCCATATGTAAGCAGAAACATACGTAAGCTGTGAAAAAAATATATAGAAATTAGCTATGTAGAAATTCAAATTTGCGCATAAAACCTGGGGGTCATTCGAGACTTCATTGGGACTTCAATTTAAGAGTCTAGAACTTCATTCACAACTAATTCAGGCTTCAGTGATAGTTCTCATGATAAAACGTTTTACAAATCAGAAGAACATGTGCATAAAGTTGATATGTTTGAAATAAACATACCAATTTCATAAATCAGCAGTTGTTTTTTTCAACGAGAAGCAACGCTAGTACCTGTGTATTTATTTTTAGTTTTTTCCTGCACAGTGCTTGCAAAATTTCTTGTAAACAAACAAAAAAACTGGGTTAGAACCCATCCCGTACTTACCATTACTTACCATTGTTTGGCTCAAACGTCACTCTTGTTTCCTTGCTTCTTGTTAGTCACTGCCTACTCCTCGCTTTGTCTTCCTCCTGGGTCTTCTCTGTATGTCCCTGCCATGGAGCATGCACCAAGTACAGGTTCCTTTCTGTGGCCATAATCCTTCCACTGGCCAAACACTCTTTCAGGCACTCTTTTTTCAGTTTTGCACGTGCACTCTTATAGAGATCATAGGTCTGCTGCAGCAGAGTTTAATTTGTAAAAATACATAAGTGCCGGGGTCCTTGTCAGGAGACCACTGCAGCTTGCACCACCCATTGCCCTTGCCATTGCTGCCAATCACACAACTAACACAACTACTCATCATCACACTCCTACAAATGTGACAATTCTGACTATTCCAGGACCCCAAAGCTATAAGAAGGGATTTGGAGGCAGGTATTAGTAATGTTTAATGTATATTGATTTAAAAAACAACTGTTGTTGTGCTCCTCTATAAATTAGATAAACAATTCCACCATGTGGCAGACTGTAATAAGTACCAATGTTGACAATATAGTGCCGGTGCAGAGCACCGGACACCACCAGCACAAATAAAGCACTGCCCTCCCCCCACGGTCCGTTGTTTCATCACCCTTCTGCTCAGGGCTCGAGTCGGGGTACCACGCGGGTGGACGGCGTCCCCCCACTTATTTAATTGGGGGGACGCCGTCCCCCCTGCCAAACAGCTGGACTTCACTCTTTGGCCTCTCTGGGAGGAGGAGCTTGGCTCCTTCTGTGACGTCACTTCCTGTCGTGCCGTCACTTCCGGTGACAGCGTCCCCCCACTTCTTTTTGTAGGACTTGTGCCCTGCTTCTGCTATCCATTGTTTCCCATACTCTTGCCCTCCTCCCTCTGTCTGCTGTTGCCCCACCACCGTCCTCCTCCCTCTGTTATTTGTTGTCCCCCACATCTTTCCGTTTCACCCTCCCCCGCCCTCCTCCCGCTATTCGCAGTCCCCCACCCATTCCCACCTCCTGCTGTCTATTGGAACTCCTCATGTTGCTTGGTCCGTCCCAACCCTCGGCATGTTTTTGTTTTCCTATGTTGCACAGGAGCACAAGCTGTTGTGCAATTTGGCTTAAAGTGAAAAAAGAGAGCTGTGACACGGTCAACGCTGGGGCTGTCATAGCACTTATTTTGTATTTTAAGCCATTTTGCACAGCAGCTTGTGCTGCTGTGCAACATGTAAATAAACATTGACAAAGCCAATATATCTTGCATAGCTGAAACTTATTGGCTTTGCTAATACTTGCTCCTTACTGCCTCCCTTTCCTAAAGCCCATGTGTTTTGATGTCATCTGCCTCACCTTCTGGAACACACAATCTAAGGGAAGAAGGGTGGTGCATTTCAAGTGCAAATGCGCGTAGGAAGCGGAGATGTCATTATTGTTTGGGGCACAACCATAATGAAGGTTTCGAAGAATGAAACTTGTTTCCTTGTTTTTTGTGCTATATTGCTACCAGCACTCTTCTGAAGCAGTGACAGAACGACACATACCGATGAATGTTGTGTTACAAGAGAACATGCATACAGGGCTCTAGTGATTTTTTTTTTTTGTGTATACATCTGTCAACATCCTGGTAGGCTCAGTCTGTAAAGTAATGACTGCCCTACCCAAAGATTTCTCAGAAGCCCACAGCAAGCACTGCTGTAGACTTGATTCCACCTCAGGCCTTTTTCCTCCATCACCAGACACTTCCGGTCTCTTTATCTCACTCTTTCCGATTCTTTTTCTTGCCTGCTTTCCCCCGTCCTCACTGTTTGCTCCATCTTTCTCTTCCTCCTCCTTTGCACTTTTAGTGTTTACTCTCTGTTGCTTTGGGTCAAAGTCTTATGTGGGAGAATAAGATCCGGTCCCCAAAAATGAGTGCTGGTGGGCACCACCTGCATCCACCGCTCAAGTGAAACTCTGCGTCCTGGGAGTTAAAGGTTATTTTAACCAAACCACACCCACCCTCCAACAGTAGGTCGCCAAGGGCAGAGCTCCAGAAAAGCCACATCTTGCCCGCTGCTGTCAGGTGAAAGTACACTCCGAGGGACGAGGCAGACTCAGACTGTGGGAGAGACATTATAACAATGTGACCTGAAGATGGATCAGAGCAAACATTGACGCTCCCTGCCTGCCCACGCCCTAGCCAAGGCTCTGGCCTATGCATACAGTGCCCCATAGAGCTCAAGCCAGGATGTGTACATTTTGTAAACAAAACAACATTGTGTGACTGTCTTCTGAAGTGAAGTGTAAACAAGGCAGGAAGTAACCAATGGGGAGGGTGGGATATGAACTTTATAACATATTGAGACAAAATGGAGCCATATGGTTACTCAAAGCATTTAGGTGGGTTTTCGTTTGTTTAGGGCGGTTGCATCTGCATTCAACATTTTTCAGTTATTACTTCTTTTATTTTAGTGATTTTGCATAGCGTGTAAAAGGCCCACAAGGATCAGGACACTTTACATAGATTAATTGTATAGCATAAGCCAGCAGGAGCAATCATAGACATACAGATCATATATACAAATGGATAAGAACATAGACTAGTACAAACTGTAGCAACAGGAGCTCACTTACGATAAATTAGGGTTACCAAGTAAAAATACCCAGAAATACACAGAATAAACACCACCAAAGGATTCTTCAGGAGTTAGTAGGGTCATGTCTGTGTAGTCATGTTCAGTTCATAGATATTTGTTAGTCAGACTAAAGACTATGGACCTGGTTCTGAGTTTGGTGGTGTGGGAGCAGGGAGGTGCCGCCGCACCGCTCCCACACTGCCAAAGCTCACAGTCGCACTCCCAGCAGATTACGAGTTTTCTCGTTGTCTGGTGGACGGTCCTTTGGAATTCCGATGGCAGTTCCTTTGAACGCCAACGCCTGTTGCTGCATGGCATGGACTCTGCAGTCCATGCGTGCAGAAAAGGGTGTGACTACACATGTGCCCCCTGCATGCATCCCCATTGCCTCCGTACCAGTGGCCCTCGTAGGGCCCCCTTAGTTCCCTATGGACCACCAAACTTGTAATCTCCCCCTAAGATATCCTAATCAAGCAGATGTGCACGAGTCTTCATTTGCGACTGCTATATTTAGGTTGGAGTTCTGGAACCCAACTATCAGAAGGAGACACAAATAATCTAATTACTAAGGATTTGCATGAGGATTACTATGTCAATGATGCATACACATGAAGATGTCCTGGGAATACATATCTCCATCTGTCCTTTAAGTTACAATGCAACACAGACCAACATGTCACCCTAAGGTGGGGCTACACTTGCTACACTTACCGTTCTTCTGGGCCTCTTAGTAATAGCATGACAAATATTGTTGGCTACAAAGCCCAGACGGGCTGTGCGTGTCACATATGACAGAAAGCCACTGGGCAGTTGTGATAACCCTACTGATGCTAGATAATGAAATGTTTCAAAATGGCGATCTAAAAAAGATGTTGGATTTTATTTAAAATAAAAAAAATGCCAAAAGTGGTCAGGAAGACAAGCCTTAACGCAGAGCCTTGTCTGAGGCTGTTTGAAAAAAGATAGGTCCATCTATTTGTTTGAAGACAAGACAGAGACTGGTTGTAATATCCTCTAAAGGTACACCGACAATTAAAGGATTTTTACTCTTTCTCTTTTTGACTTCAGGAGCAGCATCTACCTTGAAGGACTTTGGACAGGATGCAGTCTCCAAAGCAATCCCCACTGCACTCTCCCATGCCATCACCATCCGGGTAAGTTTGTATTTTGTATGGAGAAATAGGAAGGGTTCACCCTGTTTTTATGTTTATGGACACCTCATGGTTATCTGCAGTCAACTAAAGACATCAGATCTCTTCCTCTTGTTGGTTGGATGTCCGATTACCGAGTGGACAGAGTGGACTTCAAAGCCATGGTCCAAATCCAGTTTTATCCATAGTTTTCCATGTTTTATGATATAATTTCACTGAAACAACGCAGTTAAAAAGTGAGGCAAGGTTCTCGCTCAAACACGTAAAGCCACGGAAACTTGACAGCAATGGTTACCACCGCACACAACACACTTCATAACTTGCGCTGCCCACCATGTTGTTCTCTTGATAGCAGTTTTCCATGTTTCAATACCTTTTGAAAATTGGTCTTTTGGCTTTGGTGGTCGGGCAAGTTATAGCCTCCTGCCATCAGCCAACCCAGAGCTGAGCCCAGCAGTGGTTGGGAAGAGCAGCTGGCGAGTGGCACTCCTGCAGCCCAAACTTCTTGACGGATTTGCATCGAACTTGGCATGAACGTAGATCTTGACTCATAAAGTCAATGTTTGTAGTTTGCTGTACATCTATTCAATAGTTTTTGAGATATAACCATTTGATAAGGGTGATGGGAGGGCTTCAGACACTTAACATTTTTTATATATCTTGACAATTGAAAAGGCATTTGTTGATTTTCTTACAGCTTTAGCACTGTTTCACCAAATATGCATGAGATTTTCGAATTCATCCTGATCAATTAAGGTGGGAGCAGTTAAAATTGGGTGGGGGGCAAAAAATGTTGTGCTGGTAGCTTTGGCAATGTATGAAAAATTCACAGGTTTGACAGCTGCTTAGAAGCATTCGTTTTGTCTTGATATGTTAAGTTTTGTGCCAATCTATCAAGGAAGGTAACAATTTTAGGGGGCAAATCATATTTGCTAATAACTTTGGGCATATTTGACTAATCTACAAGAAATGTTGTAGGCAGTTAGCAAGGCATATCCAGTGCAGGCATTTTGGATTTTGTGCAGATTCAATATGGGGATTAGTTAAATGGTAGGGGGTCAACACTTTGATTTGCTAATACCTCTTGCACCATTTGGTGGGTCTGCATGAAATTTGTCCAAGACTAAGACTGTTTTGCTTACTTTTTGCATTCTTAATTTCACACAGACGGGGGCACCTTAATGTGAGGATCAAAGAAGTTTGCATTTGCTGATACATTTGGCACTATTTTATGCCTCTACATGAAATTGGGCAGACATTTAGCAGATTTAGCTTTCTGTTGGAATATCAAATTTTCAGCTGATCCTTCGGGGGGAGGTGGGGAAACATAAATGGGGCAGTGGCAATACAAGTTTCATTTGCTAATATCTTTGGTGTTGTTTGATGAATTAGCATGAGATTTGTTAGGCAGTTAGCAAATTAAACACAGTACAACAATGTCAGGTTTCATGAAGTTCAGTATGAGCAAAGTTAAAACTGAGGCTCCAAATGCCAGGGTTTGCTACCAACTTCTACCTCGCACAGCCAAAGACCTTATGCAGAGAGGGTTGACAGCAACGGGGCTTGGCCACAGAGCCTGGGGCAGCTTTACCCTGCTGCTCCCAGGTGAAAGTAATGTATAGTTGTGTTGGGCATCCACAGTGTTTTGAGCAAAAGCCCTGCAGACAGCCTCGGCAACAGAGAGACAAAAGTCACGTGCAGAATGGGTGAATGCAGTACATCATTAAAAACCCTGACATACATTAAAAGAAACACAGGTACATGTATGTTCGGGATCAGTGAACACAGCACTGAAAAATCCCTGAAATGTGTCAGTTGTGGTATTCAGCGCACAATTCTCACCATAATTCATGACTGAGTATTTGATAGACATCTTTTTTCCAGTACCGCTGCAAGGTGGTGTATCAAGCATCGTGGCCAGATTGGGTTATGATGTTGTCATGTTCCTGTTGTGAACCAGCAAAAAGGATGCCCATCAACGACGTCTTGTCGGGGAAGCGAGTCCTCCCTTGCACCTTACAGAGGGGTTGCCATTTGGCTCAGACTGCAAACCTGGGCATTGAAGGGCTTTTTTGATAATGATGGTCTCGCTCAAGAGAGGATTCCTTGGCAGTGTCCTCCACGTTGCAGGCGAGTGTGTAGCTTCCCTTGAGGTGTTGCTTGGCAAGCTGGTTTGATGCTGCCCAAGACACAGGCATCAACATGACTTGGGGTCATCAGAAAGGAAGTCACAGGTGATCATGCCGGAGATCTTCCCCGGGCTTGGTGGGCGTGGTCAAACCTCCAATGGGTTATCACTGCCTATCTTCAGATGACGAGGACTCTACTAATTTAAGGGGAGCTCACCTGAGCAAAGTAGCTGTGTAATGTCCTTTGCCTTCCTCACTTTGTCTTCCTGTGGACTTCATGTTAAAAAAAACCTAGAAATTCACTAGAAAAATAACAATGATTAAAGTGACGCTATAGTAAGGAATTGTAATTATATCTTAATTCCCATTTTCAAAAAAACTTCGAAATTCACTGAAAGAAAAAAAGTCTACAGTGACATTACTGTTAGGTATGATAATAAGATCTGATTGTGTTTGATAAAAAACCCTTCAGTGATGTCATCAAGGATGTCATTTGAGATGTCATCAGTGATGTCATTAATGATGTCATAGAACATATCATGTGTGATGTAATATGTGAGCTCAGCAGTGCATGGTGGCAGCTACAAGTTATAATTCGCAGTGTTAACTATAACAGGAATTTCTGGGGTTTTTTTTGTTCACGTAACGTTGGCACTGAAACTAGCTATGAAGTCACTTTAACCTTTCTTTCAGTTAATATATAGGGATATGCAAAAAATAAATTCATGAAACTGGATCATTGAATTAAAAGAAGAGAAAATTCGCAGTGACTAAAAGGCATGCACATTGCGTAATGTGGTTATGTGCGCTAGGTGCAGGGCACATTTGGTTTGGGTGGGATAGGCTCAATACCTGGTCACGGGCCGGAAACTGCACTGAGAGGTCTCTTCAGCCATGCTCAATTGAGCCATGCAATGAGGTGTAGGCCCTGTGTCGAGAGCCTGTTGGTAATGAACAGAACTGTTCGTTTAGTTGGGACGGGGGCTGAAGCGGGTCCTAAAGATAGGGTGTGGTGATCTTTGTTAATGAAAATATGACAATGTTTGTGAGATTTGATTTACTGCAGCAATGGTGCAAATATATGTGATTTTCTTGCATAGATGTCATTCAGGAGTTTCTAGGGGTCACAGCTGCAACCCCTGGCAGGCCCTTTGTGACCCCGGGCACTGCCTTTGAGACCAGCCCATAGTCCAAATGGAAGGGGTTCCCGCCTTCTGGATTACGATGCATGGTTTCCGGCAGGGATTTCCATTCCGGCCTTTCTTAATGGAAACCCTGTCGGAAAGCGTGTTTAGGGGCCCCTAGCTGAGCCCCCTTCTATTTTTGGCCTCCGGTTGGGGGCCTAGGGGGCACATAGGTGCCCCCTTGTTGATCCCTGCATCCTGGGGCAGGCCTGCCACAGCGTGCAGGGATGAACACAAACTCCCATTCCTCTATGGGAGCTTGTGTTACGGTCAATTTACAGCTGTAATAAAAGCTCCCATTGAGGAATGGGAGGATGCGACCAGTCCATGTGCGATCGTGAGTAGGCGGCCAGACCGCCAACCGGACGTCAGTCGGTCCTGTTTCCGTGATGCGTCCACCCAACATCAAAATGTATTACATAATGTATTGCAGTCCTCTCATTGTAAACAACAAGGTCACACATAAGCACACGGGGAGGAACTCGTCAGAAATTCAATTTTGGATCAAGTCCCTTTTTTGAATGAAAATAAAATAACAGAAGAGAATGCAGAAATACATTATTCACCGGCCTTCAGATTTGGGTTCCACAGGCCTCTCTGGGGTAGTCTTCTTTACTTGTATATCTCTCGATTTCACACGCGTCTGGACTTTATATAATTGCAGCAAGATGTGCTTTCAGAGTTACAGGTGGTGTTACCAGGGCTGACTTGCCCGATGGTAATCCACAAACCTGGAGCCATACCTGATTTTCTGGATAGCTGCATGGAATTCACTCACATGTGGTGTATTTTATGTCCTTGTTTCAAGGATTCCAATGTGCGGGAGGCTGTGAATTTCCAGTTATGGCTGCACCAACAAACGGGCATTACAATGTATTGGCAACTAGAATGGGGAATAACATAGCCATAGGAATACTGTGTACTTTCCGCATGTCATTCCCACGACTCCCCTGCCAGACGTCAAAACTCTGCAGCTCATGCATCTGAGCCCTTTGTGCTCATAGCTCAGTGACGAGAGACAACTCTGTTGTGTTACGTCATTGAATATAATGTATGTGTTTCATTGGCAGTGGTTTTCATTTATTCTGGGTTTAGTATTATCACCATAGGCTACTACTCTGGTGGGGACACCAGCATGGCGACACAGCAAATATCACAAGACTGCACCCTGTCCCCGCCCGATCCCCCTCTCCAAGGGGTCCATATTTCTCTTGGCGCCGCATATGGTCATCAATGAACCTCCAAATGTGGACTCGCCAAGCAAGGGGGGTGGTAACCAAGGGCTTAGTCAACCCCTGTTGGACCTGGCCTTGTGGCGTGGTTCCCCCCTGTTCCTCAGTGTCCCGCTAGCCCCGCTCTGCACCCTGAAACCCCTGGTCGTCCCGTTCCCTGTCCGCCAGCTCCCTACACGACCCTACCAACGGACGACCATTCCTGCATGCTTCTCCCGGTACCGGGCACCCTGAACCTGCATCTCCCCACAGGGCCACTGGCCGCCATTACCCTTCCCGAGGTCCCTGACCCCATAGCCTTGCCCGACCCCGGTCCCAGCGAAACTTAGGCTGCAGATGCGCCATGCCCGGCTGGGGGTAGAGGACTTCCTGAGTGAGATAGGACCAAAGGGTCTCGATTGCACCTCCGGCCTCCCCTGGGGGACTGGTTTCGCTCACACCTCTGGCCTTCCCCCGTGGGCTGGTTTCGATCGCACCTCTGGCCTCCCCGAGAGCTGGCTCCAGACCCTGCTGGGCGTCTGGGAATCCCCGGACGCATGTTCAAGAGGATCAAAGGGCCAGCCGACGGAACTCCCCGACGACCAGCCCCGGAGCATGAGATCTCCGCCTGCGAGGGTCCGGACATCAAAGGGCCACTGTGCTATATCAAGGTCACCCAAGAACTAGCGGGCAGTTGTATCCTGGACAAGAGAGCCCTGCTGATCTGATCGCGGCTCAACCCCTTGAGGAGAAAACTGAACTTTAGAACTCATCGAGCCCTGCTGACGCTGTCGCGGCTCATTCTCGTGAAGACTGAACTGGAACCTCGGAGCCCTGCTGACCTCGTCGCGGCTCATCCTTGAAACTCGAAGGACATTCGCTGAACACCCTGAGCCCTGCTGACTTTGTCGCGGCTCCCCAAGAACTGACAGACACTCTGTTCACTCCGGATCGAGCCCTGCTGACCTCGTCGTGGCTCGAGGAGAACCTTGGTCTGGCTAGACCATCGACGCTACCAACACGACCAGAAGCGAGAGGAGTGAGTACAGCAGCTGGTATGACCACCATCGCCCGTATTCCCCGGCTCGAGTATTGAGAGCTGTGCGCAGGGTACGCTTCGTACTGGCCTGATACTGAGACTGTCCCGCTTCCTTGCTCCCCATAACCAAGACTTTACAATCCCTCAATCGCTTGTAAATACGTGTTCATTTTGCATAAAGCTCTACTGTTGATAAAGAACTTGCTTACTGTAATCCACGGTGTGGTGTCCGTTCATAAGTGTGGTGTGAGCTCAGTGTGTACGATCTTAGACCCGGCGTCCTCAACGGCGAGGACTTCATGTTAGTATTCAGCGTATTGCTGGGAGAGGCGGATCACGGGAAGGTCAGGAGAATACATTCTGACCCCCCCTGGGATCGCCCTTCTAACAACCCCCTTATGGATCTGCACATAATGGTATACTGCAAACAAGGGGGTATATCACGCAGAAGCCTGGTTGCTGCAACCCTGGAGAGGCCATGGAACATGCCCATGGGGTAAATAAAGCTGTGCTGAAAACAGAGAATAGCAGTACCCAAGTTAAGTGGAGGCCATCAAACTTGCCTACGGAAGGGTAAACAAGCCATGCGCAAGGACACCAAGCATGAGGGCTTGGTTCAATTCTAATCCAAAATCATATATATCTGAAGGGCTCTGTGAATTAGGCACGGTCTCTTTAGTGCTACATCGCAAGCTTTCCATGATAGGGCCGGGAAACACCTGCAGAGGAAGATCGGAATTGTCCTGCCAGAAGGTCTGGTAACCATGTCAAAGATAAATGGGGACTGTGTGGGTCTGGATAAGCCGTTGAAATTTCTTACAGGAGGATAAACAGCTTCATGCGCAAAATTCATGGAACCGAGGGGATTCTGGATTTATCAGACTCGGCTCTTGCATGCCATGACCAGGGGATGTATTGATGTGGATGGGTTTCCATTTGTCTAGCTGTGGCATGAATCTGTTTCTGTTGGACCTGGGTGATGCCCTAGAATTATCAGGGTGTAAGTAAGAATGCCTGCCTTGGTGGGGGGCCCTGGGTATGATGGTTGAAACACCCAGAGCTGTGGCAGAGTTACAGGGCGATCCAGCGGCTGAATGGTACATAGGGGTACCCTCTTCAGGACCAGAAGAAGGGTGCAAATGCCAAATAGCCCCAGGAAATCCTTACAGCAGGACCCTGGAGGAACGACGGCGCCCCGTGAGTCCTTCGGGCAGTTGTAAACCTGAACAACCAGGGGTTGCCTGAATACGCTCCGCCCCCTCAAGGGGCGTGAGTAAATGGGTGGACTGGTGGTCCACAGGATGTAGGGGTAATCCTCCAAAATGGTTAGCACTGATTGGTTATGCCACGGTGCAATTTGGCTCATCAAGTGGGCAGGCAGTAGAGGGGCTGCCTGTCCTTGGATCGCCCGTAAATTGACCCACCATGTTGGCATATTTTATATGCAAAATAAACCTGCAGTAATGTTTTCTCCAACAACCAATGTGTCTTGTGTTCTTTATTATGGTATTGCTGTGTTTGCTGGTTGGGTGCGTTGCCGATATTGGCACTATGGAAGATTGGGCCTCGCTGTTCTGTATTCTCAGGCCTTCAATAACAAATCCACTGTCCTAATTTTCTTTAAAGGTTATTCTCCTCGAGTTTACAGCTCCATTGTGAGTGAAGAGCGTGGTAATTGTGCGTGCTTTGCCATTCAAAGATGCACCAAACTCAATGACAAGTGTTAGCCTGCACAATAAACACCCGGTATTTCCCGACATAAATCATCCCTCGAAGAGCTCATCTGACGCGCGCTTGTTATTATGATTATGCTCCGGGCTCCCCAGTGAGTATTTTGAGTAGTGTGTTGAATGAGTACTGACTGAGCCCTAATTATGAATGACGGAGGAGGACCCTTGCAGTGCACAGATACGAATTCCGATTCCTATATGCAGGGCTTTAAGTGGAATGAATAAACTGGGGTGGGGTCTCTCCAAGGGGTGTGGCCAATGTAATTAAGGGCGTGGTTTAAAACATGTGAGCTAAAAATCTTATCTTAGCATAGAGTGCTGCCCGACTTTTTTTTTGATGTTTCTGTCATTGCATCCAAATATATGATCCAACAAGTAACATCTTACCTACAACAATTCATTGCTATTAGCATTGTCAATGGTTGTTAGTTGCATAAGATAAATAAGTAGCAACTATGTCTTGTATAGAATATTGAAAAAGGTTCAATTTATAGCCCTGGTGACACAACCACAATGTTGCTGCTCCTGAGTTTCAAAAAGAGTTGGGAAATCCAGAGAGAAAATGACTCTCTTTAAAGGATTTCGCTTACCCTACAACACTCTCCAGTCATGACCTCATGCGTAACTTCTCCACTAGTGCTGTCACTGCAATCTGGAAAAAAACGGAGCGCCTGTGCCAGGGCACAAAACAGAGCCCGATAGAGACTCGTTTGGAGGCCCCCTTTAAAAAACTGCTGGTGCTCAGCACCAGTGAGACCTGGCCCACTTAAAGCCCTGCCTAAATGTATTCTTCCTTCCTGGCCCTTTTAACATGCTAAATACTCAAGTGAAAATAACGGTGTGGTATGGTGTTCTTGCGTAACTTGTAATTCCCATAGAGCTGCCAACAAATGTGGCGGCCCCTCAAAAGGAGGGCCAAAGGGCGTGAGTGACAGCCCAGGCTCAAATCCAGCTGAACCTGAAGCCTCTGTGATTTCTTCCACGGTGCGTCTTACCAACGCATTGCAATGTCCGCAGTCCCTATGCATCAGCTTCATATGTTAATTAGATGCAACCAAGATGGCGTCAGTTTGGTTCGATATGGTCGAAGTGGATCCACATATGACACAAAGTGTCTTGCCTTACTCCTGATGGCTCTGGGGCCTGCCAGCAGTTTTAATGTGTTGGGTGTTACCTTCAGAGTAAGAAATGTCCTCCCTTGTTATTATCTTAACTGAGCCAATTGCTGACCGTCACTTTCTGGAGTTAATGTAACGTGGACCAAATAAGTGAGAGATGAGGAGCTTGGGAAAAACAGGAGTGACATATGTGTTGTTAAAGAACATATCCCACGTCAGAGATAGAGCTGAGGCTGCACGTAGGTATTAAAAAACACAGTAGCATGAAAAAGCATGAACCCTGGAGGACTCCAGAGACTCCAGGGTCCTGTCCAACTTCATCTCACCAGACCAAATCTGGAGAACCGGTGGTCGTATTTATCTCCAGCCCTGGGCAGTTGTTACTGTTTATATGGCATGAGCATTGAAGCTGTGTAGCTCACAGGGGAGACAATGAGGCAGCGTTATCCTGTAGACGGTAGATCTCAGGTCTCAGCCGTCTCCAGATTGGATCCAGGACACATTTCTTTCATACATGTAAAGTTTTTAAGTGAATAAAGACCCCAGACACAATGCCTTAACTTTATCCAATATGCTATGATATGTCTGCCCATTGACATTAGCAGCCATGATTATAAGGAGGAAACACCTCAGTGGGTTTGAGCCAAGGTAACTGAGCAACAACTGGATAGATTACAAATCTCCAATATCCTCCAATCCTCCGCCCAACAATTAAGTGAAAGTCGCAGCCCACAAAGGTGACCATCAGACGGACGGGGTTCAAAACCAAAGTCACACTGTCCAGTAGGGAAATGGGGTCGGCAGCATATCCAAAAGGTCTCAAAGGTCCCTCTTCTAACAGGGGTGCTGCTCATTCTGGAGGAAGGGGCCCGGCCCCCAATGCACCATAGTTCAAGAGCCTGTATTGATTAAGCAGCTGGTCCAATTATTCAGGAGGGGGGAGACATAGAATGGGGTGTGCCCTTTCCAACCAATGGTTTGTCCACAAACCTGAACTGATAGTAAGGATCCAAATGTTTCTTGTAAACGTAATTGCTTTATACTGGAGATGGGTCAGTTAGGTTTAGAGTCATCGAGGCCCGACACACACAATGTAACACATCAGTCGAAAGGGAAAAATCTCTCCAGCCCCTTAACACTGGGAATGGGGCACCACGGGTCCAAGTTTGAGGGGCCAAGAACAGAGCAGGTTAAAACTAGCCACAGTCCTGGATGCCTATATGGCCATTAGGGTGGTCAGGGCTAGCTGGCCTGCAGGAGTACCACAGCTCCTGAACGGCTGCCTTTCTCAAGGCTTCCCCAAGTGAGGTTGTCAAGGAGATGAGCATTGCTCCTTGTGCTGTGATCATCGCCGCACCTTTCCTCCATGGCAGTCCACAGATGTTCGTCTTATAGAGACGGTAGAAGAGCAGTGCAGCTCCAGTGTCATAGGTTTGGTTCCAGCCTTGCAGGGAAACAGTCCCTGCTCTTTTAATCCTGGCCACCCAGCTTCTCAGAGTAGTGCTGTAGAGATCATGTTTTTTAAGTCCAAAGCCAATACAGGGAACTGGTGCTTGAGGCCAGCTCGAATACACTTCAACTCATAGCTTTGATCAATTCGCACTGGGCAGATCTTACGGGGCATTTCCACATTGAATGGGAGAGGCCAGCATCAAATGGTCAAGGGAGCATATATTCCCGGAAAGAAAGGCGGGGACGTCTAAGCGATGTCTTTGCTGTTCGCACACTGCTCCAAGCTCAACACAAACTCGAAGGCCACAGGTGGCCGAATGGATTTGTATTGACCCCTCACCACTCTGATATCTAGATCAAGGGAAAGCTATCTTCAAGAATACCTAAAATCAGAATTACCTAGGGCGTCGGACCAATTGAGGTAATCCTGTTTTTCCAGGCGGGCCTCTGAGCTCGATGTAAATTATATCCCAAAATCAGATATGGATAACAGTTCATCTGAGGTCAGGGGGTCAGTCTGGTTAAGGTCGATCTGTTTTTTCAAGGCAGGATTAGGAGCTGGATGTAGATTACAGCCTGAAACCAGATAAGGATGACAGTTCATCTGAGGTCAGGGGTTAGACAGTTAAAGTCAATCTTATTTTTCCAGGCAGGCCTCTGGGCTGATTGTAGATTATGGCCTGAAACCAGATAAGAATGAAAGTGCATCTAAGGTCAGGGGGTTAGGCCAGGTGAGGTCAATTTTATTTTTCCCGGCAGAACTCTAGGCTGGCATTAAAGCCTGAAACCAGATAAGGATAAAAGGGCATCTAAGGCCCTCATTGCGAGTTGGCCATTAAATCCCAATGTTTGGTAGCTCCTCTTACTGAACATATCAGAATTATGAGCATTGCAATGATAATTGCAGGAAAAAATATGCCTGGTAAATACCAGGATAGGCGGATTTTGGTGCAGCAAGCACCAAAATCCATGTTATTCCCCATTGTAGGGGAAACACGTATAATTGAAATAGTTCAACCACTCAACTTCTAATGGAGACAATTGTCTCTGAGGTGCAGCCCCAAGGGTTGCTCCAATAACAGGGATGTCAAAATGTCCTTACCCTGGTGCAGACAGCCATCACTATTTGCCGGATGGAATGTGTCTTTGGCGCTGACACCATTCATATTGTCTCCATGCACACTAGACGTACACAAAACAAAGGGGGGTGGGGGGTCTTAGTTATGGTAGAGGGCACGTAGACACCTACCTCTTCCAGGTCAAAGGGCTTGTGCCTCTGCCCAGAATCAGATACCACCCACTCTTGGCCTTGCTATAGCCTAGTGACAGCACAGGAGTTACACAACACTGTGAAGTAGTGTGGCTCACTGGTTAGAGGCGGCAGACCCGAGAGCAGAGGACGGCCCGGGACCAGGGTTCGATTCCCGGCGCGGCAGGTTTCTGGACCAGGGTCAGCGGACTCGATAATTCTCTCGCCTCGGTGCCCACTCTGATCAGCGATCACACTCGGCAACTCTGGGCATTAGCTTGCCTCATCTTCACTAACGGCCCCACCAGACCGCCGGGGATGCCTGGTCTCACCCTGGAGATACCCATTAAGGGACCATCTCTCAGGGAAGCCAGGAAGGGTTTCGCAGCGGTCGAAGCGCCTTGGGACCCTACGGGTAAGTAGTGCGCTATATAAATGCCTATACATTTACAACACTCACTAAGTGTGGCGGCACATTTCGGGTGCACCTCCAGGCCAGCAAAATTAGGTACCCTGAAGTGGAACAAATATGTCCTTATGGAGCGTTCCCCAGGGATCTTTAGATTCGAGACAACTGTAAAGGAAAATCACAAAAAACACCAAATGGAGGCAGGACGTCCCACACAGTAATCTGTTATTCAAGACATAACCAAAGGTTTGGGCAGAATCCGGCCACCTCACCATCTAATCACTTGCAGAGAGCAGGAGTTGGTGGGCTGTGGTGTCAAACACGGCACTATAGCCCCACAAATTCTTCGTCCCGAAGCACATTATTTTTTATTTGTACTATGCACTATAACTAGAAACACCACCAAATAGGGTTCTCACTGTTGTTAGAGAAAAATACTGCTTATTACTTCATGTTTTAAGTTTTTGGAAGATACAGGAGCTGCTACAGAAATAGTATTTGTCTAAAATCTTGCATATTCTGTTTCTGGCATGGCAATTCTGCCTTTATTTGCTTTAATAATACTTTAGGAACAGTTTACATCGCTCTAAAATACATTTTAAGTGATCTATTTGTGTATTTTTTGTTTTAAGTTAATATTTCAATGGGGGAGGTGAGGGTGGGATTTTAGGCTGATTTCCCCAAAGTTTTCGGGCCGTGACATAAAAACAGCGGGCATGTCAGTTAAATACTGGCTAGGGGGCAACCGCAATATCACGGCGTAAGTTAGGGCACAGGTGGACAGCACAGAGGCAAGATTGATTGCCCCTTGACCACTTTTTTACCATCCCAGTGCATGTTTATATAGGGTCAGGAACGGGCAGCTGTCCCGGAAGGGACTATGGATTGTTGGTCAGTCGGGGCTTCCCTCCCTGATGCTCATTGGTTGGGAGTTAGAATATAAAACTTTTAAACCCAACCAGCCCGTATATTGACTCTGCCTTATTGACTACCACTATACCGTCAAAGTAGGCAGAGATGATGTTGGACGAGTAAATATATACTCCTGTATATATGCTCGCCTTGATGATATAGTGGTAGTCGATATATGGGCATGTCGATATTATCGACCGTGATATTATGACGTGCACCCACGCTCATCACGTCCTCGGTGTCCTGCTGTACCCTTGGTGGCCCTCGTAATGCCCTCCATAGCACCATCCACTGAGGCCCCAGCATTGGTTTTATCAGTGCCCCCTGCAGAGTCTTCTTAGGCGCCGGGAAACCCTTTTTGGGTAGCTGTTTGCGCCATACAAGCTTAAAAAATAAATAAATAAAAAAATAAAATAAATAAAATGCTCCCCACTGGTCCCTCATTCACATATCTAGTGCACACAGCACCCCCCTCTTACCCAGCGCCCCCTAGTGCCCACTTTTAAGTGCCTAATTCCACTTCTGACTTATTCTCCTCCTTTTTCTTTTCTCAACAGCTCAACGAATGGATTGGGAAAGCCCAGCGCCAAGTCCATCTATGGTGAGTCTCCATGCACAGTGTCTATGTAGTTCTGTTGACCTCTAGTAGCTAACTGCTGACCTTGAATCCCGACTTTGGCACTTTACTACGTTATTGTGTGAGTTGGGGCAGCGCACTTATTTACTTTTTCCTAACCTTGAACATGCGTGCACTTGTGTAATGTACAACAGTAAAGAAACTGCAAAACCCAACTGAACAGGCTGGAGCCCATTGCTCAGGCGCCTGCAATCTAGTCTCAGCCGGAACCACCGCTCTGATCCGTGCACAGCAGCAACCATTTCAGCCACGTCTCCCACAGTATAAACCTTCTCTTTAAAGCATCCTCTGCTACTTGGAGCTCACAAGATAAAACACTCAGGGACGGGGTTTTGTGACCCAGAATAACGTGCACATGGAGAGGCCTGAGCAATATGTAATGTGCATAGAATAAAGTGCATAGTTAGTGTTTCTGAGGCACAGGTCTACTGGCAAAGGGGGGGAGAAGGAGTCCTACCACACAGAACAGAATGCACAGAGAAGGTTCTAAAACACTTGTGTATATAGGGGGGGGGGAGGCCAGCCGTTGTTACGCCCTAAAAACAGACCTGTAGAATAATGTGTACACTGAAGCAGGTCCGTCATTGGGAGAAGGAACAATGAAGCTCATCGACCCTATTGTGCCTCCCACAGCTTAACGGTTATTTTTTTGTGTGTTGTGTGTGTGTGTGTCTGTGTATATATTTTGAGTTGTTGAGCAGGACTCAACAACGATGAGGAGATGTGGGTCCATCTGTAACGAAGGGTTCAATCCTCCATAGCCATGTGTATAAACATACAATGATATTTGGTGAGAACTATAGGGAAAAACTATATTCAAATATATATATGAACCGCATATACTCTTAAGTGACACTCTTGCCCATTCAGGGCTTAATGATAGATACATGGGAGATAATATTAATAATATTTTTTAACACATATGAGCATAATTGGAATCACTTTTCAAGCGAAAAACATATAAAATGAATGTTATAATAATTGGATTTGAATATTGATCATAAGTGTTTGCTCATTAATTTCTATTCTCCCTGATTATCTTTTTATTTTATTTTTTTTATAATTCTTTTTATTAAACAAAGTGTCAGCAAAAATCACAGTATAGAAGTGTTGTCATACTGCCAATAGCGCATCAGGGGAAAAGAAGAATACATAGATACATGATTAGGGACATCATCGGGAAGAGTTTACATCGAATTCAGCAGTTCTGGGTGGCAAACAAATCTCTCCTCTGTAATGATTCCAGGGTCCCCATACCAATGATCATATCTTAGGGCATCCCCTTGCTCGATAAGCAGTTTTTCCCTGAACATACACCAATCCTAAGTTGGTTTCCCATGTTTCCAAGGTGGGAGGTTGTGCGGCTCCCCATAGTTGGGCAATATTTCTTTTCGCTATTATGAAGCCCAGTGTAACCCACTGTGTCTGTGCAGTATTTAGGTCGGTAGGCTCCCATATAATTAGGAGGCACCTCCTTGCCTTCGGCATCAAAGAGATACCCAACACCCTATGTATGGTGTCATGAATTTTGCGCCAGTACTTGTTGATATGCGTACATTCCCAAATGATGTGGAGAAAGGAACCAGTAAGACCACACTGGCGTCTACACAGACCAGAATCCGACAGACCCATATGCACCAGCCGGGGTCCCGTGACATAGACCCTATGCAGTACCTTTAGTTGAACCAGCCTCAGTCGAGCCAGAATAGCAACCTCTCTTGGGGAGGACACTGCCATTTGCCAGTCCTCATCGTCTAATTCTATCCCATCCAGGACCCACTTAGACCTCAATGCTTCAAGGGGAGCAGCTCTATGATTGATTAATTTATTATAAATTAGGGAAATCGTTTTTTCGGGGAGATGGCTATCTAGGATTCTATCTTCGAGTGGTGAGGCCTCCGGGGGCTCCACATCCCTGGGCAGTACAGTCTGGAGCGAATGACGGATTTGCGCATAGCAAAAATATTCAGAGTTGGACAATTTGTATTCCACCTGCATTTCTACAAACAATTTGATCCTCCCTTTTCTCCAAACATCCCCAATGGTGGAGATCCCAATTAGGTCCCATTTGTCGAATCCTTTTGTCCTCCAAAGCTTGCCCAGTCTTTGGGAATCGAAGAGTGGGGTAGCCGACGTTAATTTATCTCTCCATCCTAAGGAACTAGTGGCGACGTGCCAGATCCAAACAGTATTGTTAGTTGGCCCCGTCAATTCCAGCTTAGTCGGTTTAGAATACAACACCCTGCTATATCCCCCCCAGGGAGAAGCCACTTATCCATGGCATATGCTGGATCAGCATCCGGACCCTACGTGCAATGGTTAATAGCAGCCAGCTGGGAAGCCCAGTAGTACCTCCTGATATCCGGGAGAGCAATGCCTCCATCGTACCAGGAAAGAGTTAGCTTATTTAATGCAATACGGGGTCTACCCTCCCATAATAGACTACGCTGTAGCCCCTCGACCTCGCGAAAATAGCTGGCCGGCACAACATCCTTGGTGTTCTGAAGGGCGTAAAGGAAGAAAGGCAGAGTCATCATTTTGAAGAGGGCCGCTCGACCCAAAAGAGAAAGAGGGAGTTTCCTCCAGTTAGCCACATCGATCCTAAGCCTCTGCAAAGGAGGAAGATGATTTCGAGCGTACCTAGCCGCTGGGTCCAGGGAAAGGAAAATTCGCAAATATTTGACCCCATCCGAGTTAATTTGTATAGGACATTTCCGAGGGGAGATCGGAGGGTTACCCTTCAACACATACAGTGGGGATTCCCCCAATTAATGGAGAGCCCCGAATTTCTACCAAAAGAGGCCAAGACATCAAAGACAACAATAAGGGACTTCCGGGGCAAGGTCAGATAGAGCAGTATATCATCTGCGTATAAGGATATTCGATCCTCTCATCAGGGCCGGCTCTAGGCTCATGGTGGCCCTGTGCAGGGAGCGTAGGTGGGGGCCCCCGGAAGAGGGGGTCCGGACGGGGCGGGACTGACCACATACTCCTTTCTCTTACCCTATATTATCAGATTATCATTTAAATGAATTATGAGTCAGGCTCACTTTGATCTCAGTGAGGTCACTACCGAACATAACAACTTTATAAAGCACCAAGGGGAGAAAGATGACCTGAAAGAAAGGCTGCACACCTCTGCATCTTTCCAGCCCATTTCAAATGTTTCTGATTCTGTCTCCAAATAGAAAGTCAAAAATACATGCTACAAATATAGACGTGTTAGCCAATCTCCCTCTTGAAGAATGTCCCTGACTAAGAGAGTCCCTTTCATTTAGAAGTGATGATACACCACCTATTCATTCAATACCCCCAAATTCAGGATTGGATGCAGTTCTTTCTCTTTCTTTTTTACAAGGAAAATGTTGCTAACAAACCCAGCTGAACTCCAATCCGCTCTTATACAATTGTATTTTTTATGCACAGCAGTCTGCTCCACCATCTGCGTATTCTCTGAAACTAACCAGTGGTGGCTGGTGACTTTTGAAAGTGGTGAGGCGTAAAAGTTGTGTGAAGTGCACTGTGGCGAGCGAGCGAGCATATGTACTTCATAGTTATCCGATTGTTTGTGTTTGCTAAACACAATCAATAAAATAGATGTTTAAAAAGGCTTACTTTGGTCTGCTAAATAGGTCACATACTCCCAAGAATCCAACTTTAATTATAATAAATGAGAGGTGCAGTGGTACTTTCCTAGGAGTGCTTAATTTGCATGAGTCTATATGTTTCGGAACGCCCAATGCTTGAGGTCTGACTCTTTGTTGCTCTGCTGCCCATCTGAAGCCACTACACTATGGCCTCTGTGTAAAGCTTGTTGATTGAGGTCCATGCAATGTCACTGCCAAACCCCTGTCTGCTGCTTGTGCCAATTTCGGGCCTGCTTGTGCCTTCACTGTCTGCTCAACCACCTAGTTTTGGGGTGAGACTGCCATTCACCACCCACGAGGACACTGTTGATGCTGGTGTGATGAGGCGGGGTGGAAATCTGCCATTATTAAGTATATTTTTTACAGATGGTGGGTTCGTATGTACTGCTGAGTCAAAATGAGAGCGGAGGACAGTGCATTGACTAGGTTGAGAAGGCAAGGCACTCACCAAGAGGAAGCAAATGTCTCTGAGGTTTGAATGTTATACTAACAAGTGTAGTTGATTATATCTTGGTACTTTCAGGGTCAAATAAAGGAACTTGAATAAAAGTAGTGCTGTTGTTTTTCTGATATATTTCTGTAGGCTGAAATCTTATTTTAACATGGGGATGAAAAAGCCTCCATTAACATTTGCTGCACCCACCTTGTTGAAATGCATGTCATTTTCAATGAGCAGGAGGCACCACGGCCGGGATTAGGGGCCTCACCTTCCCGCTCCGAAACTGAATGCAGCTGTTGCTCCCACCTCTCTCCCTGTACTATAGGCTGCTCTAGTGGGCAGACGCTGAAAGACGCTGACTGGCTAGAATGAAGTCGTACAGGCTGACATATGTATTGATTGACAAGTTGATTGACACTCAGGTGTATGGATTTACCTACCAGTAGAAAAGCAGACTTATAGACAGAGTGACGGGTACACTGACATGTAGTCAAGCAGAGAGACCAATAATCAAACAGCCAAGCAAGCAGCGAAACAGGCCGCCCCATAAGAAGGATGACCGAGTGACTGGCAGACAGGCAATTTAACAAATTAAGGGACAGTGAGACAGGCAGTCAAGGGAATGAGGGGACAGTCCGGCTGACATATAGAGAGAGGCCAGTGAGCGGTTGATTTGGCACGCAGACAGACAAAGAAGCCAAGCCTCATAAATGCCCGTTGACTGCCCCACTTAGCTGGAGCTCTCATCACAATGTGTGTTTGTGGGGTCGAGGATGCTTGCAGGTTCAAGGAATAGTTCTGCTTTTCAAGCTTTTCACTTTATTTAATGCCTGAGCACTGTCATTGTATGCAGACAAGATGAAAAACGTTCTTGTGCAAAGGAATTGAAATTAATTTAGCAAAAGTATGTAGATGTTCCTCTATCACATTAAACACATATAATATTCAGGGGAAAAAACAAGCATTAAGTTATAACCAAGATGCAGCTAGCACCAACCATTGCAGCTGAAGACTAACAGTTCGATAGGGATATGGAGAGCACAGAGAAAACGTTTTTACTTTTTTTCTACATGTACATGTAGCTGCTCTGAGCTCCTCCTCACCCCCCCCCATATTAAAAAGAAAGCATGAAACCCATGTGCTCAACAGCCAAATGACCCAAATCCAATACAAATATACATTTTCATGATACCATGCAGCAGCGAGCGTTGCTCGAATGCTTGCTTTACCTCTATCAAATAGGCCAGGCCCGAGCGAGTCATATACTCATTTACCCAGCTGGCAGCTGCAACGTTTTTTTTCAGTTTAGCTTTAGCTGCTGGTCCACTCATAGGAGCGAAGCTTCAAGCGAGGAAAATTATTTCGAGGGTAATGCCATCCTGAAATACATGCAGCGCGGGAAGCAGACTCTGCAAAGTGTGTCTTCAAAATTCAAGAAGACAAACTGCGCAGACTCGATTTTTTAACTTCCCGGCTTCCTTAGCTTTCCTAACTCATCACAGGGTGAGGCCCACCCCACCCTGTGACGAGCTGGGAAAGGGTGGGGTATGGGTTGTGGCGGCCCCTCGGGTTTGGCGGCCCTGTGCAGGTGCACAGTTTGCACATGCCTTGGGCCGGCCCTGCTCCCATTCCGGGGACCATCGCAGACCCAGAATAGACGGTTCCCAGCTCAGCCAGACCACAAGCGGCTCCAATGCCTGCGCGAAAAGAAGGGGGGACAGGGGGCATCCCTGACGGGTGCCGGACCAAGCAGAAACGGGGCCGAGACTCTGTTGTTCACAACTATTTGGGCCATTTGTTTAGAATACAGCAGACGCACCCATCTGATACATTCGGGGCCGAACCCGAACTTCGCCAGAACCACCCACAAATAAGGCCATTCAATAGTGTCGAAGGCCATGGTTGTGTCAAGTGAAGCAATTACGGCCGTCTCACCCAGTGTATGTGCTCTAGCTATTACTCCATGTAGCCTAAGCAAATTTAGGGCCGTATTTCTGTGGGGCATGAAGCTCGACTGATCAGGGTGAATCAAGCCATTAACCACTTTTACCAATCTGTTTGACAAAATCTTGGCCACAATCTTTGGCTCAGCATTAAGTAGGGAGATAGGCCTGTATGGTGTACAATTGGTTTTGACCTTACCCTCTTTATGAATGACCACTACTGATGCCACCCTTTGGTCCCTAGGCAAGACCCCCTTATCACGTGACTCAACATACATGTTTTTCAAATAGGGGGCTAGTTTATCCGGTTTAAGCTTGAGGAGTTCAATAGGGAGCCCATTAGGGCCTCGCGCCTTCCCGGAGTTAAGGGACCGAATAGCTTGCGCAATCTCGTCAGAGTTCAGGGCACTATTCATGAAGTCCTGATCCTCCGAGGAGAGACATGGGAGCTGAATATCCTGGAGTAACAGATGAGAGTCATCTTCTGACCGAGCAGAGACAGCAGATTAAACTGTCTGAAAATGGTCCGCAAACCTATTAACTATATCTTGTGGGTCTGTAAGCATGGTTCCCTCCTCCGTGAGGAGTTCAGGGACAAGGCGGCTAGCCCAGTCCTTTGTGTCTAACCACGCGATGAGTTTCCCTGCCTTATCACCCAGGTCGTAAAGTCTGCCCTGCTTTTCCCTGCCTAGTGCCTTGGCCCTATCCATTGCAAGTGATTTATAGTCGTGCTGCTTAAGATTCAGGAGATGTAGTTTGGCCTGCGTCACCTCCTGCTCCAATTCCTTTTCAAGCAAGCCAATCTCAGTCTCTAGACCTACCAACTCCTTGTTCCTTTCTTTCTTCGAGCCGGCTATAAGTGAGAGGGCCTGGCCCCTAATAACTGTTTTAAAGGCCTCCCAGAGAGACACTGAAGAGGATACCGAGCCCTCATTAATGAGGAAGTGGTCATCCAATGCTTCAATGAGGTCCTTATGAATTTTGGGATTGCGCAAGTGCCAAGGATTAATGGGGGCATCTTTGCCAGCCGTGCCCCGAGTGATAGTCATGTGGACCCACAATGGAGAGTGATCTGAAATGCCCCTAACGAGGTGTGTGACCTCAGTCATGTAGGATGCTAGTGAGGCAGGGACCAAACAGTAGTCGAGCCTGGAAAGGCTACTGTGCACCCCCGAGTGGAAAGTGTATTGCTGTTGATCGGGGTGAAGTAATCTCCAGCTATCAACCAGTCCCAGTGCCTCCATAAAGTCCGGCAACCACCGCATAACTCCCCCCATGTCACACGGGGATGTCTGTCAGGAACGCCAGAGACGACTGCATTAAAGTCGCCCCCCAATATCAGTAGTCCCTCAGGAAAACCAAGCAACAGCCTCCATAAGTCTGCAAATGTGGACCGACAGGAGGGTGATGTTGTGTCCTTCCCACGTGCCCCTAACCCAAACATATCTACCCCTGTCATCCTCCCATACAGAAGCAATTGCCAATGGGAACGTCTTACAAATCAATATACCAACTCCTCTAGTGCCTGACGTGAAACCCGAGTGTGCAACTAGCTTATATCCCATTCTATGTAGGGCTTTGCATAAATTTCCCACCAGATGCGTCTCCTGGAGCAGCACTACGTCTGGCGCTTGTCTCTTGAGATACTGCAGGACCACATCTCACTTAATCTTGTCCCCCAACCTATTCACGTTCCAGCTCAAAAGCTTGATTTCCCTACCCCCCATTATTTACGTAAAAAATTTGACAATCCTTTGTACGCTGTATAACAATCAAGTGCAATGTGCTGACAAAGGTAATAAGCCATCCAACAACTGAAACAACCTGCCCCTCCCAACATCCCCCCACCCTGCTGCCCTGCCCATCAGGCTTAGAACTGCCCTCTGAAGACCACAGAGTGCCTGTCGCCCTAAACATTCAAAAGAAAGAACAAAAAAGGGTTACGTAGGGGGAGAAAGTCCCTGAACTCCGGTCAGCACCCTATCAAGGAGAAAAACCAATACCAAGCCTGTGGTCCTGACCACCTGGGCCAATAGATAGACCCCAACCCCAATCAAATCAAATCAGTGTTATGGCTTGTCCTCTCCCCACACACCCACACACACCACCCGCCGCCCCCCAGCAATCTCTCGAGCACCCAACTGGGCGTCTATTAGGAAGGTTGAGTGTATGCATCATCGTCATCTCCTTTGTCCGCTTGGGCCTTAGGACACCGGCATTCAAGCCACTCCATCACAGCCTCCGGGTGGTCGAAAAACCACGCTCATCCCTCCGTTTCGACCCTGAGGCGGGCCGGAAACAGCATCGAGTACTTCATGTTTCTCTCCCTTAGGTCTCATTTTACCGATAGAAAGGATTTCCTCTTCTTTTGCACTCTTTGCGTAAAATCCGGAAAGAAGGAGATGGTAGAGTTCTCGTACTTGAGAGGGGCGTTGGCCCGCGAGCTCTGGAGGATAGCATCTCTGACCCGATAATTGAGTACTCGGGCCAACATAGGCCACGGGGGAGCGCCCGGTCTGGGACCGCCGCCGGCACCCTATGCGCCCGTTCAATGACAAAGAACTTGCTGAGGCCTTTCGGTTTCAGATGTTTAAGGATGAGGTCCTCTACAAATAGGTCGGGGGCCTGTCTCTCTGTCTTTTCCGGTACACCTAAGATGCGTAGATTGTTGCGGCGGAGGCGGCCTTCATAGTCATCCAGCTTTAGGTTGAAGGCCAAAAGGGAGTCCCGCAACTCCCTGACCTCCTTGTGCAGCTGGGAGACATCATCTACAAGACTGGAGGTAGTAAACTCAACCTGCTTCACCTTTTCATTTAGTTTCTCCATATCTGTGCAAATCAAGTTACTGTCTATGGCCATGGAGTCCATCTTGTGTTCCAGCGAAACTTTAACCCCAGTTATACCGTCCATGACGTCTTTCTGAGTGAGTTCAGGTTCCTCACCAGGTGGAGCCCCTTTCACCGAGTCTTCTGAAAGCCTTCCCTTTTGCGTGTCCTTAGCATTGTATATTTATCCAGCTTATTGGATTGGACCGGTTTCAAACCCCTGGCCCCTGCGCCCTTCACATGCTCCATTTCCCAAACAACGATGATTAGTTGGGGCAGTCGCAAGAAACAGCAAGTCAAGATGTTCAACACCTCGACACAGACCCCAAGCCCCCTGTATAACACTTCAATACGTTGGCAAAGGAGTCATCCAAAAAGCCACAGTCAAGGCCTGCAGCATCAAGGATATAGAAGCTAGCTGCGGTCCGCCACAGCGGTGCCTCAGAAGCCTCAAAGCGCGGTTCCGCAGCGCTTCAACGCCCATTCTCCGCTCCCACTCCTGTGCCAACCAGCGCCCTTAGCCAGAGAAGCACCAGCAAACCCCAGCTAACTGTCACCAAATGCCCGCTGCGCCAACCTCCAGGCCAGAGGAAGGGAATGTGATAGGGCGGGAGGGCTCCCCGCCCTTCCTCCGCCAATCAGTCACAGAGTTGCGTTGTCTCAGGGTCGCCACCACTCCATCCGTAAAATGTGCTGCAGTACCCTAACAAAGGAGGCCTCCTCCTCCCCGCACAGGACAACGCCCTCTCCTCCCCACGCCACTGACGACAGTAACCAGGAATGGAAAGACTCACTCCCCAACACTGCAGGGAGTCTTGAGGATCCAGCAGGAAGGGGAAGATACCACACAGTTGTCGCGGGAAGAGGCTCACGGGACCGGCGATCGGCCCCACGCCACCAATAGAAGGCAAGTGTGACTCACCCACGTAGAGCGGAACCCGCGCACCGGGATCTGCGAGCAAACTGGAAGGCACCACAGGGGGGCCCGGTATACAACAAATGTGGCAGGTAGAGGCCCCTGGGGGGGGGCGAAAGTCTGTCCCCGGCACATAATGGCAGGTAAGGCTCTCTCTCAGCGCCAGAGCAACTCCAAAAATCCACTGTCAGCTGTTCCGCAACACTGCCCCGCTGATGTCCTCCGGGGGGGGGGGTTGGGGAATCAATAGTACGTAGAGGGGGGCCACCTGACCGCTCTCCCGGCTCCGGCAACAATCCAATTAAGCGGCAACCACCGCCACCGCGGCTGCCGCAGTAACACTGCAGCCGCCGCTCTCCTCACTGCTTACCCCCTCGTATCGGGGGAGTGTTGCACCACACATCCCCGTGGCGGGATGAAACTCGGCTGCAATCCGGCACCGTCCCCGGCCGCGGCCACTCCCTTCAGGCGAACCGGAAGTCGCTGCACCCATACCAGAGCACCTACTGTGTGCCCCGGCCTCAAGGCCTATCCATGGACCACATCACGCCGCGGCCAAAACACCACAGGTAAGCCAGCAAATTACTCCGGAGCGGGCGGCCCAGGTTCCGTAACTCCTCCGGCAACAGGGGCCGAACACTGGGCCACAGGATGGTATTTAAGGATAGATTTAGGGCTTACTAAGAGCTGAGCTCAGTTGCTATGCGGCCATTTCGGATCACGCTTGGCCAGATTATCTTGTTTTTAATGCATTTTATAACACATTATTGCACATTGGTGATATCACTATTGAATGTTTGAAACACGTTGAAAGTTGGCCGCCATGAATTCTAGTTACTTGGTTGTTGCAAGTCCATCTTCTATTCACATGAAGTACAGGTCAAGAACTGTTGTATGAAATATCTGTGTGTTTGCGCAGTAAAACTGACATTGAAAAACTTGCAAGGTAAAACGCGTCTGTCAGTGCAGGGGGGTCTGCACAATAAATGCACTTTGCTTAAACTTATTCCTGTGTGTTCTCTCTATTATGGCGTCAGAAGGGTTTGCCCTGTGATTCTTGCTGTCAGCGGTTCACCACTTAAGGAGTTTGAGCACCCGGGGCGTGACGGAGCAGCGGCGGGACCTTCTGTTCCCAGAACATATATATATGCTGCTGGTCTTTTAAAGAATAAAACTTCTTTGTAACGTCCCCCGCGAATGTCAATTTTCCTTGGGGAAGTTCGAGGGACGGAGCGAAAAAAAAAGAAAAGAAATTATATATATATATATATATATATATATATATATATATATATATATATATATATATATTGTTTTTGCAGCAAGAGCCCTTGAGCTTCGAGAGGGCACACAACGCTGAATCCCGCTTTCTAGCAGTGCAAGCCTCGCTGTTAACTGGCTGCTGAAGACTTTAATGTTTCGTTCCCATCCGACGCGTTTCGAGCCTTGGGACGCCTCGTAATCATGGAAAGGCTTCAATGAGGGAGAGAAGACTCTGTGCAGGATTCGTGCATGGACCAGCATGCTTGTTGGTATTCATGAAGCCACACCCACTTAGGGCGTTTTTTGTTCGACTATTAAATGAACGAATCCTGCACAGAGTCTTCTCTCCCTCATATATTTGCTCCAATTACAAAAAGACAAACGGGGCACTCGCAGGTGGGTGCAGACTAGCGAATTGTGGTGTGGACATACCAGGCAGTATGCTGTATAAGGTGTACGACATCATATACATTTGGTTATTGTTTTAACCTTGCCTATGTCCGGTATAGTGTATGAGTGGACCCTCTTGCTATTGGCACAAGCTTTAAATCTACCACACAGGTAGAAGCCCATCAATTCCTTTAGCGTGTTCACTTTTTGTGGTAGCTTTTCCAAGTGACTTTTCACCATATCAACATATATATATATATATATATATATATATATATATATATATATATATATATATATATATATATATATATATATATATATATATATATATATATATATATATATATATATATATATATATATAGTTAGGACCAGCGCCCATGGGCTTCAGTTTTTGACATCATAAACTCCAGTGTTTCGTAGAGAAGCAGCCGTGAAAACACAAGTTCAAGTTCAGTAAGTTGTATAGCGCACTACTCACCCAGCGGGTTTCAAGGCGCTTGAGTGAGGGTGGGTGCGTCATTTATCGAATAGCCAGGTTTTTAGCTGCTTTCTGAAGGAGAGGTGGTTCTGTGTGAGGCGAAGGTGAGTGGGGAGAGAATTCCAGGTTTTGGCCGCTAAGTAGGAGAAAGATCTTCCTCCCATGGTGGATCTATTGATGCGCGGGATTGTGGCGAGGGCTTGATTGGATGAACGTAGTTGGCGGGTGGGTGTGTAGAAGGATAGTCGTTTGTTGAGGCATTCGGGTCCTAGGACGTAGAGGGCCTTGTGTGCGTGGGTGAGGAGACGGAACGTTATTCTTTTGTTGACGGGAAGCCAGTGGAGAACTTTCAGATGACCGGAAATGTGAGCTTGACGGGGGATGTCCAGTATGAGTCTGGCTGAGGCGTTTTGGATGCGTTGGAGTTTGTTCTGTAGTTTGGCTGTGGTTCCGGCGTAGAGTGTGTTTCCATAATCTAGTCGGCTGGTGACTAGTGCGTGGGTGACTGTCTTTCTTGTTTTGGTGGGGATCCAGCGGAAGATTTTTTTGAGCATGCGTAGGATGTTGCAGCATGATGATGAGACGGCGTTGACTTGTCTGCTCATCGATAGGGAGGAGTTTAGGATGAAGCCCAGGTTACGTGCGTGATCTGTAGGTGTGGGTGCTGTGCCCAGAGCCGGTGGCCACCATGAGTCGTCCCGTGCAGAGGGGGATGATCCTAAGATGAGAACTTCCGTTTTGTCCGAATTTAGTTTTAGACGACTGTTCTTCATCCATTCGGCTACTTCTTTCATTCCTTCGTGTAGATTGGTTTTGGCGGTGTTAGGATCTTTGGTGAGGGAGATGATCAGCTGGGTGTTGTCAGCGTAGGAGATGATGTTGAGGTTGTGTTGTCGCGCGATGGATGCGAGAGGACTCATGTACACATTGAAGAGGGTGGGACTGAGTGAAGATCCTTGTGGTATGCCGCAGATGGCTTCGGTGGCCTCTGATTTGAATGGGGGGAGGCGGACTCTCTGGGTTCTTCCGGCGAGGAACGAGATGATCCAGTCCAACGCTTTTCCTTGTATTCCGATGTTGCTGAGGCGTTGTAGGAGGGTGTTATGACAGACTGTGTCGAAGGCGGCGGAGAGGTCAAGAAGGATGAGGGCAACTGTTTCTCCGTTGTCCAGTAGCGTTCGGATGTCGTCTGTTGCAGCGATGAGGGCATTTTCGGTGCTGTGTTTGGCTCGGAAGCCGGACTGTGAGGGGTCAAGTGAATTGTTGGATTCAAGGAAGGCGGCGAGCTGACTATTGATGGCTTTCTCGATGACTTTGGCCGGGAAGGGGAGGAGTGAGATGGGGGCGGTAGTTCTTAAGTTCAGTGGGGTCTGCTGTGGGTTTTTTCAGAAGGGCGCTGAGTTCAGCATGTTTCCAGCTTTCTGGGAAGGTAGCGGAGTTGAAGGAGCAGTTGATGACATCGCAAAGATGGGGTGCGATGATGGAGTCTGCTTTGTTGAAAATGTGGTGGGGACATGGGTCGGTTGGCGATCCTGAGTGGATGGAGTTCATCAGGCGGATGGTGTCTTCAGTCGTGATTGGGTTCCAGGCGCAAAGGTTGTGAGAGTGCTGTTTTGGTTTGGAGGTGGGTGGAGTGGGTTGTTCTTCGGACAAGTTTCCAAAGCTGTTATGAATGTCGGCGATTTTGTTGTGGAAGAAAGAGGATAGGGAGTCGCAGAGGTCTTGGGAGGGAGTGATGTCGTTGGTGCCGGCAGTGGGGTTGGTAAATTCTCTGACGATGTTGAATAATTCTTTGCTGTTGTGGGTGTTGTTGTTGAGTCGATCCTTGAATGCTGATTTCTTGGTGGATCGGATCAGTTGGTGGTGTTTGCGGGTGGCGTCCTTGAAGGTGGTTAGGTTGTTAGTGGTTGGGTTTTTTCTCCAGGTTTTCTCGAGGGTACGACATAGCTTCTTGGATTTCTTAAGGTCGTCGTTGAACCAAGGGGCCTTTTTGCTACCTTGTTTGATCTGGTGGTTTTTCAGGGGTGCTAATTTGTCAGCGCTGTGGGTGAGGGGTCCGAAACAAAAAAGGGGAGAACGTATCTTTATCCCACAGGGTTCTGTTATGTGTTTGTTTTAGCAAAAAGAAGTAGTTTTTAATTTCAGGAAAAGGTCAAACGATTTCTACACATGGCAGAAGAGATATTCTACAAGGATCCACAGTATCAGAGAAGACAACTTTGTAGACTATTTTAGGATTTTTTAAATGTGATTTTTAATTATGTTAGAGTAGCTGTTTCCAAATGGATAGAGGAAGGGAGTACCATAGTTTCAGTGAGACTCGGAAAAAGCTTGCTTTAGGGTCCTGTCTTCAAGGGTAATACATACAGTTAGGCCCAGAAACATTTGCACCCATTTTCACCATGCTTGGGGAGAGAATTAGTCACATTCACTAATTAAGAACACCAAAAACCTGTGAACAAGTCTACCTGCCCTGTTTTACACCTGTAGCCTGCATTTCGTCTCTGGCACCAGGCTGTGTTGGGTAAACCTTGCTGAACATTAAACAGAGGAGTGCCCAGCTCTGTGGCTGCCACGGCCCACAGCAGCCAGAGCCTGCCGGTTCACGGCCTTCACGAGAGCTCCATGTGAGACCGCAGGGTGTGTTCACTGCCTTCACGAGAGCTCCATGTGAGACCGCAGGGTGTGTTCACTGCCTTCACAAGAGCGAGACCGAAGGGTGCGTTCACTACCTTCACGAGAGCTGCATGTGAGACTGCAGGGTGCGTTCACTGCCTTCACAAGAGCTCCATGTGAGACTGCAGGGTGCATTCACTGCCTTCACAAGAGCTCTATGTGAGACTGCAGGGTGCGTTCACTGCCTTCACGAGAGCTCCATGTGAGACCGCAAGTGCATTCACTGCCTTCACAAGAGCTCTATGTGAGACTGCAGGGTGCGTTCACTGCCTTCACGAGAGCTCCATGTGAGGCTAAGGGGTGCGTTCACTGCCTTCACGAGAGCTCCATGTGAGACCGCAGGGTGCGTTCACTGCCTTTACGAGAGCTGCATGTGAGACTGCAGGGTGCGTTCACTGCCTTCACAAGAGCTCCATGTGAGACCGCAGGGTGCATTCACTGCCTTCACAGAGCTCTATGTGAGACTGCAGGGTGCGTTCACTGGCTTCACGAGAGCTCCATGTGAGACCGCAGGGTGCATTCAATGCCTTCACAAGAGCTCCATGTGAGACCGCAGGGTGCATTCACTGCCTTCACAAGAGCTCTATGTGAGACTGCAGGGTGCGTTCACTGGCTTCACGAGAGCTCCATGTGAGACCGAAGGGTGCGTTCACTGCCTTCACAAGAGCTCCATGTGAGGCTAAGGGGTGCGTTCACTGCCTTCAGGAGAGCTCCATGTGAGACCGCAGGGTGCATTCACTGCCTTCACAAGAGCTCTATGTGAGACTGCAGGGTGCGTTCACTGGCTTCACGAGAGCTCCATGTGAGACCGAAGGGTGCGTTCACTGCCTTCACAAGAGCTCCTTGTGAGACTGCAGGGTGCGTTCACTGGCTTCACGAGAGCTCCATGTGAGGCTAAGGGGTGCGTTCACTGCCTTCAGGAGAGCTCCATGTGAGACCGCAGGGTGCATTCACTGCTTTCACGAGAGCTCCATGTGAGGCTAAGGGGTGCATTCACTCCCTTCACAAGAGTCACATGTGAGGCCACAGGGTACGTTCACTGCCTTCAGGAAAGCTCCATGTGATGCCTCGTCCTGTACAAGGCACAATCATTATTTACAGTGCGTATGTTTGCCTGTGCAAGGCACTGACATTATTTGCAGTGTGTCTCGTCCTGTACAAGGCACTAATTTTCGTTGCAGTGCATGTTTCTGGCTGTAAAAGTCACTAACGTTATTTGCAGTTTGTGTCTTTGAGTGTACAAGGCCCTAACATTATTTGCAGTGCATGTCTCTGCCTGTTCATGGCATCAAGGTTATTTGCAGTGCTTGTCTTAGTTTGTGCAAGGCACTAACGTTATTTGCAGTGCATGTCTCTGCCTGTGCAAGGCACTAACATTATTTGCAGTGCGTGTCTCTGCCTGTGCAAGGCACTAACATTTTTTCAGTGGTCGTCTCTGCATGTGCAAGGCACTAATGTTATTTGCAGTATGTCTCATCCTGTACAAGGCACTCACATTATTTGCAGTGCGTGTCTCTGCCTGTTCAATGAACTAACATTATTTGCAACATGCCTTGTCCTGTACAAGGCACTAACATTATTTGCAGTGTGTCTCGTACTGTACAAGGCACTAACATTATTTGCAGTATGCATTGCTGTCTGTGCTAGACACTAATATTATCTGCAGTGCATGTCTCTGCCTGTGCCAATGCACTAACATTATTTGCAGTGTGATTCGTCCTGTGTCAAGGCACTAACAGTTTTTGCCGTGTGTATCTCTGCCTATGCCAAGGCACAAACATTATTTGCAGTGTGTCTCGTCCTATACGCGGCACAAGACACCAACGTTAATATGCAGTGCTTGTCTTTGCCTGGGCAAGGCCCTGACATTATTTGGCATGTGTGATTCTGCCTGTGCAAGGCACTAACCTTGTTTGCAGTGCTTGTCTCTGTCTTTATAAGGCACTAACATGATTTGCAATATGTGTTTCTGCCTGTGCAAGGCACACACATTATTTGCAGTGTGTCTGGTCCTGTACAAGTAACCGACATTATTTGCAGTGCATGTCTCAGTCTTTCCAAGGTACCAACGTTAATATGCAGTGCTTGTCTTTGCCTGTGCAAGGCCCTAACATTATTTGGCATGTGTGATTCTGCCTGTGCAAGGCTCTAACCTTGTTTGCAGTGCTTGTCGCTGTCTTTATAAGGCACTAACATTATTTGCAGTATGTATCGCTGCCTGTGTCAGTGCACCAACAGTTTTTGCAGTGTATCTCGTCCTGTAAAAGTCACTAACATTATTTGCGGTGCATGTCTTGGCCTGTTCAATACACTAACATTATTTGCAGTGTTATCTCGTCCTACACTAGGCACTAACTGTATTTGCAGTGTGTATCTCTGCCTGTGCCAAGGCACTAACAATATTTGCAGTGCATGTCTTTGTCTTTCCAAGGCACTAAAGTTATTTGCAGTGCTTGACTTTGCATGTGCAAGGCACTAACATTACCTGGCATGTGTGTTTCTGCCTGTGCAAGGCACTAGCGTTATTTGCAGTGGGTGCCTCTGCCTTTAAAAGGCACTAACATTATTTGCAATGTGTTTCTCTGCCTGCACAAGGCAGTAACATTATTTGCACTGTGTCTCTGCCTGTACAAGTCACATTATTTGCAGTGTGTATCTCTACCTGTGCAAGCCACTAACATTTTTTCAGTGGTCGTCTCTGCCTGTGCAAGGCACTAATGTTATTTGCAGTATGTCTCATCCTGTACAAGGCACTCACATTATTTGCAGTGTTTCATACGGTACAAGGCACTAACATTATTTGCAGCATGCCTTGTCCTGTACAAGACACTAACATTATTTGCAGTGCGTGTCTCTGCCTTTATAAGACACTAACTTTATTTGCAGTATGCATTGCTGTCTGTGCAAGGCACTGATATTATTTGCAGCGCATGTCTCTGCCTGTACTAGTCATTAACTTTATTTGCAGTGTGGTCTCTGCCTGTGCAAATGCACTTACATTATTTGCAGTGTGATTCGTCCTGTGTCAAGTCTTTGTCTTTCCAAGGCACCAAAGTTATTTGCAGTGCTTGTCTTTGCATGTGCAAGGCACTAACATTATCTTGCATGTGTGTTTCTGCCTGTGCAAGGCACTAACGTTATTTACAGTGTATGCCTCTGCCTTTAAAAAGGACTAACATTATTTGCAGTGTGTCTTGTCCTATACAAAGCACTAACATTATTTTCAGTGTGTCTCATCCTGTACAAGGCTCTAACATTATTTGCAGATTGTCTCGTCCTCTACAAGGTACTAACAATTAGTTGTGCGTGTCTCTGCCAGTACAAAGGAATTACATTATTTGGTGTGTGTGTTTCTGCCTGTGCAAAGGACTAACATTATTTGCAGTGTGTCTCATCCCGTAGAATGTGCTAACATTATTTGCATTGTGTGTCTCTGCCTGTGAAAGACACTAACATTTTTTTGCAATGCGTGTCTCTGTCTGTGCAAGGGACTAACATTATTTGCAGTGCGTGTCTCTGCCTGTGGAAGGGACTAACATTATTTGCAGTGTGTGTCTCTGCCTGTGGAAGGGTCTAACATTATTTGCAGTGCGTGTCTCTGCCTGTGGAAGGGTCTAACATTATTTGCAGTGCATGTCTCTGCCTGTGGAAGGGACTGACATTATTTGCAATGCGTTTCTCTGCCTGTACAAGCCACATTATTTGCAGTGTGTGTCTGTGCCTGTGTCAAGGCCCTAACATTATTTACAATGTGTCTCGTCTCGTACAAGGCACTAATATTATTTGGTGTTTGTATTTGTGCAAGACACTAATAACATTATTTGCAGTGTGTTTCTTCCTGTACAAGGCACTAACATTATTTGCAGTGTGTGGCTCTGCCTGCGTAAGGTGCTAACATTATTTGCAGTGAATGTCTCTGCCTGTACAAGGGATTTACATTATTTGCAGTGTCTAGTCCTGTACAAGGCACTAATATTATTTACAGTGTTTGTTTATGCCTGTATGAGTCACTCAATCAATCAATCAGGGTTTTGTAGAGTGCGCTACTTACCCGTGAGGGTCTCAAGGTGCTGGGGCTGGGTGTGAGCAGATCCAGTGGGATAATCAGTAGAGCCAGGTCTTGGGTCCTTCCTGAAATGGTGCAGTGTCGTGCTCCGTCGGAGGTGAAGGATCTTGGCTGCGAGGTAGGAGAAGGATCTTCCACATGCTCTGGTCCTGTAAAAACGTGGGATGGTGGCTCGGGAGAGGTGGGCAGAGCGAGGTGTCTCATGGGGGTGTGAAAGGAGATTCCGTCATTGAGGTATTGGGGTCCGGTGTTCTGGAGGGCCTTGTAGGCGTGAGTGAACAGCTTGAAAGTTATTCTTCTTTCGACGGGCAGCCAGTGGATGTAGCAGAGGTGTTGGGCGATGTGCTAGTGCTGTGGGATATCGAGGATAAGTCTGGCTGCAGCATTGTAGATGGTCTGGAGTTTGCGGAGGAGTTTTGTGTTGATTCAGGTGTAGAGAGCGTTGCCGTAGTCCAGTATGCTGGTGATGTGTGCTTGAGTGACGTTTTTTCTTGGAATTGTGGGTGATCCACTTGAACGTCTTGCGAAGAAAGCGGAGGGTGTTGAAGAATGTGGAGGATATGGCATTTATCTGGCGATTCATGGTGAGTGATGAGTCGAGTATGATGCATGCGTGATCCGTTGGGGTTGGTGGGTTTCCGAGCGCCGGGGGCCACCAGTTGTCGTCCCATGCAGAGGGTGTAGAGCCGAGAAAGAGGACTTCTGTTTTCTATGAGTTGAGCTTCAGGCAGTTGCTCCTCTTCCAGGTCGTGACGGCATTAATCCCTTCTTGGAAGTTGTGCATGGTGATGTCAGGTTCCTTGATGAGGGAGAGGGTGAGCCGGGTGTCATTGGGGTAGGAGACAATGCTGAACCCGTTGTTTCTGACAATGGCTGTGAGGGGGCCATGTAGGTGTTAAAGAGTATCGGGCTGAGGGAGGATCCCTGAGGTACTCTGCATCTGATCTGTGGAAATTCTAAGAGGAAGGGCGGGAGTCTTATTCTCTGTGTTCTGTCTGAAAGGAAAGATCATATCCAGTCTAGGGCCTTTCCTTGGATGTCAGTGTCATGGAGTCTGATGGCTAGTGTGCGGTGGGAGATGTTGTCGAAAGCTGCTGATAGGTCCAGGAGGATGATGGCTGTATGGCCTTGGTTTAGGAGGGCGCGGATGTCGTCATTGGCGGTGAGGAAGGCGGTCTCTAGGCTGTGGTTGCTGCGGAATATGGATTGAGAGGTGTCTAGGATGTTGTTGGTTTCTATGAAGTGTGCTGGCTGGGTGATGACGGTCACTAACATTATTTGCAGTGTGTGTCTCTGCCTGCACGAAGGTAGTAACATTATTTGTTGTGTGTCTCATCCTCTGTCAAGACACTAACATTATTTGAAATGTGTCTCGTCCTGTACAAGTCACTAACTTAATTCGCAGTGCGTGTCTCTGTCTGTGCAACACACTAACATTATTTGCAATGTGTCTCGTCCTGTACAAAGCACTAACATTATTTGCAGTGAGTATCGTCCTGTAGAAGGCACTAACATTATTTAAAGTGTGCTTCATCCTGACTCAGACATGAGTCCCTTGCTCACTGCACCATCAGGATTCAAGCAAGCCGGGCCGACGATGGCTGAAATGCCAGAAACCGGTCCCCGGAAGCTTGTCTCCTTTCCAGTGAAGAATTGGCTTGGTAGTCTGGTCTGCCCTGTTCCCATGATGCACTGGGCCAGGGACAGACTAATTTGCATATAGCCAGGTTCTGAGCTGGTATGGTGCAGTGAGCTAAAAAACGGTGATGGATCAAGCCCTGATCTTTGGACTGGGTAAGAGTGGTCTGCTTAATTCAGACACTCTGTTCATCACCACCCCCTTTTCTGTATCATCCTGTACAAGTCACTAACATTATTTGCACTGTGTATCTCTGTCTGTACAACACACTAACATTATTTGCAGTGTGTCTCGTACTGTACAAGGCACTAACATTATTTAGCCGAGACACCCTCGGGCATTTGTGCGCTTTACAAGTTTCATAAATAAATAAATATTTGCAGTGCGTGTCTCTGCCTGTGCAACACACTAACATTATTTGCAGTGTGTCTCGTACTGTACAAGGCACTAACATTATTTACAGTATGTCTCGTATTGTACAAGGCGCTAACATTGTTTGAAATGGGTCTCGTTCTGTACAAGTCACTAACATTATTCACAGTGCGTGTCTCTGTCTGTGCAACACACTGACATTATTTGCAATGTGTCTTGTACAAAGCACTAACATTATTTGCAGTGTGTATCATCCTTTAGAAGGCACTAACATTATTTAAAGTGTGTTTCGTCCTGTACAAGTCACTAACATTATTCGCAGTGTGTTTCTCTGACTGTGTAACACACTAACATTATTTGCAGTGTGTCTCGTACTGTAAAAGGCACTAACATTATTTGCAGTGTGTCTCGTACTGTACAAGGCACAAACATTATTTGCAGTGTGTCTCGTCCTGTAGAAGGAACTAACATTATTTGAAGTGTGTTTCGTCCTGTACAAGGCACTAACATTATTTGCAGTGTGTGGCTCTGCCTGTGTAAGGCGTTAACTTTATTTGTATTGTGTCTCATACTGTACAAGGCACTAACATTATTTGCAGTGTGTCTCGTACTGTACAAGGCACTAACATTATTTGCAGTGTGTCTCGTACTGTACAAATCACTAACATTATTTGCAGTGTGTATCGTCCTGTAGAAGGCACTAACATTATTTGCAGTGTGTGGCTCTGCCTGTGTAAGGTGCTAACATTATTTGCAGTGTGTCTCATACTGTACTAGGCACTAACATTATTTGCAGTGTGTCTCGTACTGTACAAGGCACTAACATTATTTGCAGTGTGTCTTGCACTGTACAAGGCACTAACATTATTTGCAGTGTTTCATACGGTACAAGGCAGTAACATTATTTGCAATGTGTCTCGTACTGTACAAGACACTAACATTATTTGCAGTGTGTCTCGTACTGTACAAGGCACTAACATTATTTGCAGTGTGCCTCGCACTGTACAAGGCACTAACATTATTTGCAGTGTTTCATACGGTACAAGGCACTAACATTATTTGCAGTGTGTCTCGTACTGTACAAGGCACTAACATTATTTGCAGTGTGTCTCGTACTGTACAAGACATTAACATTATTTGCAGTGTGTCTCGCACTGTACAAGGCACTAGCATTATTTGCAGTGTTTCTCTTTACCAGTACAAGTCACTACCATTATTCAGTGTGCATTTCGCTTCCTTTGCAAGGCACTAATATTATTTGGAGTTTGTATTTCTGCCTGTGCAAAGCACGAACATTAATTGCAGTGTGTCTCGTCCTGTACAAGGCACTATTATTATTTTGTGTTTGTATTTCTGCCCGTGCAAGGCACTATCATCATTTGCAGCGTGTCTCGTACTGTACAAGGCACTAACATTATTTGCAGTGTGTCTCGTCCTGTAGAAGGAACTAACATTATTTGAAGTGTGTTTCTTCCTGTACAAGGCACTAACATTATTTGCTGTGTGTGGCTCTGCCTGTGTAAGGTGCTAACATTATTTGCATTGTGTCTCATACTGTACAAGGCACTAACATTATTTGCAGTGTGTCTCGTACTGTACAAGGCACTAACATTATTTGCAGTGTGTGGCTCTGCCTGTGTAAGGTGTTAACTTTATTTGCATTGTGTCTCATACTGTACAATGCACTAACATTATTTGCAGTGTGTTTCGTACTGTACAAGGCACTAACATTATTTGCAGTGTGTCTCGTACTGTACAAAGCACTAACATTATTTGCAGTGTGTATCGTCCTGTAGAAGGCACTAACATTATTTGCAGTGTGTGGCTCTGCCTGTGTAAGGTGCTAACATTATTTGCATTGCTTCTCATACTGTACAAGGCACTAACATTATTTGCAGTGTGTCTCGTACTGTACAAGGCACTAACATTATTTGCAGTGTATCTTGCACTGTACAAGGCAGTAACATTGTTTGCAGTGTTTCATACGGTACAAGGCACTAACATTATTTGCAGTGTGTCTCGTACTGTACAAGACACTAACATTATTTGCAGTGTGTCTCGTACTGTACAAGGCACTAACATTATTTGCAGCGTGTCTCGCACTGTACAAGGCACTAACATTATTTGCAGTGTTTCATACGGTACAAGGCACTAACATTATTTGCAGTGTGTCTCGTACTGTACAAGGCACTAACATTATTTGCAGTGTGTCTCGTACTGTACAAGACATTAACATTATTTGCAGTGTGTCTCGTACTGTACAAGGCACTAACATTATTTGCAGTGTTTCTCTCTACCAGTACAAGTCACTACCATTATTCAGTGTGCATTTTGCTTCCTTTGCAAGGCACTAATATTATTTGGTGTTTGTATTTCTGCCTATGCAAAGCACGAACATTAATTGCAGTGTGTCGTGTCCTGTACAAGGCACTATTATTATTTTGTGTTTGTATTTCTGCCCGTGCAAGGCACTATCATCATTTGCAGCGTGTCTCGTCCTGTACAAGGCACTAACATTACTTGCAGTGCTTTTCTCTGCCTGTTCAAGGCACTAATATTATTTTCAGTGCTTGTCTCTGCCTGTTCAAGGCACTAACATTATTTGCAGTGCTTGTCCCTGCCTGTTCAAGGCACTAACATTATTTTCTGTGCTTGTCCCTGCCTGTTCAAGGCATGATACAAGCAGTGAGTGGTGTGTTTCAAGTCTACGCATGCACCTGCATCAACTGCTCAAAGGCAGAAAAGCGCAGTGTTTGCACTATATCGAGGTGATGCTTGCAGGTTGTCACACCCTGTTCGTTTAAAATTATTGGCAGGCTTGGAATTTGTTTACAATGTCAAAGACTATTTCACGAACAGATAATCTCCTTGTGTGTCTGATTCATGCTGCTATTTGAAGAACGCCTTAGAGAGGGTGTGTCCGCTACACAGACGTGGAAGCATTGTTATGTGACCAGTGTGGAGATTTGTTGTGCTTCACCTACTAAAAGGGCGTGAAATTTCACCAGGAATTCGGCCTTCCTGCCGACCAGCTATTGGCATAACCAACACACACTGGATTGCCCCTTATGAAGGGTCAGCGTCCCAAATGCATTGGGCAAAACTTGGGGTTAAGCCCACCTAATTTAACAGATTGTTAACCAAGGATTTAAAAAATTGTAACAATTTCTAATGTAGATATGAAGAACAACCAAGAGTCAATGAAGTAATTGACGAAAAGTAAAAAATTATGAACTCTTGAACATGTGTAACCCTGATTTCAGCCCTCTCTCAAGCGGCTAGTGCTCCAAAATGGCCGAAAGGTGACATTTAGCATAATCCTGCATGGGAGAGTGTTTAGGAAAAGAGCAGGCAAGCTTTCGCAGAGGCATCTTTTTAGAAACAAAAGAAAGACTGAAGAGCAATCACCGAGCACCACTTTGTTACCTGAAACTCCGTATCACTGGAGCGATGGCCACTTTCTATATTCAACGTTGATGTAGCGTTCAAATGCTTCCTCTGGACCAATGCACTCATTTCAAAGGGCCCGAGAACTTTAAAATCAGAACAGCTTTGGAAAGTAGACAAACGAAAGATTTGCAACAAATTGGGGTTTATAAATTCCAAGTAAACTGTGCAATGCTGCATTTAAAATATTATCTAAAGAATCTCTCTAAGCCTTTGGTTTCATCAGCAGGTATGAGCTGTGAGGAAACTAGCGCCTGAGTGTGCAATAGCGAGGGTAGGTGTAGCACTAAGGAAAGTCTACAATGGGCATTGATGTGATTGTCCATTGTTCTAAAGTCAAAACCGAAACCACCTGCTTGTGGGTGGGAATGTGGTTGCATTGGTGGCTAGGAAGGTGCCTTGTCTGGTATGTGGGTGCCTTCAGGGGGAATATGTGGGCACTTTCGTTTGTGTATTCTGGTTTATCGCGTGTATGATGGTGTTGATACGTTGACATTTGGATCAGTGTTTGGGTGTAATAACATCTAGGTGACTTTCTGGGCATCTCATGAAGCCTTCTGCATACCTGCCAACTTGAAGAACAGTCTCACCCTGTGAGGAGGGGGCTGGGGCCTAGAAGGGGCAGGACCTTTTGAGTCCCGCCCCCCCAAGCACCCACCTCCGGGCTCCCCCCCCCCCCCAGAAAAAGCTTGCCAAGGCTGGTGTCTATGTCCTGGGGTGTTTTTAAACCCCTTCATAGACGTCGGCAGATTAACGCCTCTGAAAATGAGCTGGAAAACCACTATTCACAGTGGTTTTCAGCTTGTTTTCCCTGCCACCATGTGATACTGACTCCTCACCAGGAGACCGTGTGATAGGAGCCAATAACATGTGTCACACAGTGGCACCATATGAGTTGGCAGGTATGCTCCTGGGTTCTATGGTTAAGTATATAAGTATAGGTATGGGACAGTATTGGTACGTTTGGCCTCCATGGGTATGCCAGTGCCTGACTGGGTTTATAGGTTTTTTAGTAGATGGTGACTCGCTGAGTGTTCTCTGATTGGCGGGTTCCACCCCATCTCAGATGGAAGGTGTGAGTTCCCAAGGCAGCCTTCTAGGGGATGTACATTGTGTCTCAGTTTTCCTATCTACAATTTCTGAAAGGACTTCTATGTATGCTATGCAACCAGCGTAAAGTGCTTTAAGGAAATAGAGAATTTCCTATTTGTTCAGCAGGAGAAACCTGTGTCTGACCTTTCCTTCCCAAGTCCTGCATTATGCCTGCTTTGGTGATGAAAAGGACTCCAGGCAAGATGAGCTTCTGGTGATACCCAGAAAGGGGCATTGTGTGCCTAAATGTGCATAGGCAAGCCATATTCACCCGCCCTTCATTAGGCTGCAGTTGCAGTATACAGCTAAGAGTCAGCAGTGCAAACATGTGGCTTTAAGCAGGGTCATCTTAAAGATTTTGGGGGCCCTGGGTCAAAAGTATTTTAGGGACCCCTGTTAGGAACAGCTTTCAATTTATTATTCAAATGTCAGCTCTTTCATGCCCTCTTTGGCCAGGTCGTTGAAGTGCACAGGCCCACTGGTACACATTCTAAATGTGTTTACTTCTAATATTTAGGGATGCTGATGTGTTTTCAATACTGTAACACAGCAGCACCTCACTGATATTACTGCAAATAATCTCTGTGACACCCTCCCATTCCTCATTTATGGGGCACTGTTCTGATCTCATTTGGATTCTGCATAAAACATGAACACAACATTTATCTGCAGAATGTCTGGAATAGACACTCAATAACCACCCACATTAAAAATAAATTAAAGGAAAACTGTATTTAAAACAATTTTTTTAAGAATTATTGAAGGTCATCAGGGCAGTACTCTCTGCAAAACCTAACTGTCTCTAAGGTCCTCCCCCTCCCCAAAGGCTGGGGCCCTGGGACGAGCCCACTTTGTCCATGCTTTAAAACGTCTCTGGCTTTAAGTCTGTGCTATTGTCTGTCTTCTATGGAATGTACTATGTCATTCAGAACAATGGCTATTTAAGGTTCTCTGACCCTAGCACTGTAAAGTACATCCTCCTGTAAGTGATAAGGATTTTGCAAGTCATCTCGGTGTTTCATAACTTTATAAATGAAATCTGCATTCTACCTTCTTTCTCTATATGGTTATGGAACTCCTCTGTGACTGGCACTATCCTTATATTGCATGGTGAGGAGGGGGTACTTTATCTCATATATTATTCCCTTTCCAGGATGGGATCCGTTTCCAGATTCACCAGGTCACTTAAGAACTAAGTCAATGCTCCCCTCTACTGTTATTTAACAGGCTGCTATAAGAGCATGTTGAAAGTCTCTGAGGCTTTTAGCAGAACTGAAGCCATTGGTGGCATGCTTGCTTCAGATTATGTGCAACCAGATGCAATCCCTTTGCTTCAGAGTTTTTGTAACACAATCAAATCCCTTCTGAAATGCTTAATGGCATGCTTGCTTCAGAGTGTTTGCAACCAGATATAATCCCTGCTTAGACCTTTACTGCCATGCTTGCTTCCGTGTTTTGACAGCCAGATCTAATCCCTGTTTAGAATTTAGTGGCATGCTAACTTCAGAGGTTTTTTTAACAGATCAATCCCTTTCTAGACCCTCAGTGGCATGCTTGTTTCACAGTTTTTTTTACAAATAGATCTAATTCTTTCTTAGACCATTAATAGCATACCCGCTTCAGGGTGCTTGCAAACAGATGGAATCCCTCCCCAGGCACTTAGTGGCATGCTTGCTTCACAGTGTTTGCAACTCGATCCAAACCCTTCTTAGACTTCAGAGATTTGGCTAACAGATCAATGTATTTCTAGACCCTTAGTGGTATTCTTGCCTTAGAGTTTTTCCACCAGTTCCAGTGCCTTAGACCCAGAGTTGTGTGGTTTTCTCTGAGTTTTTCCAATCAGATCCAATCGTTTGGGCTCTTAGAGGCATGTTTGCCACTGAGTTCCTCTAACCAGATCCAATTCCCTAGAACCTTAGTGGAATGCTTGCCTCAGAGGTCTTGCAAGTGGATCCACTCCGTAGACCCTTAGTGGCATGCTTGACCCACAGTTTTTGCAACCAGATCCAGTCCCTTCTTAGTGTCATGCTTACTTCTGAGTGTTTGCAACTTAAATCCAGTTCCTTCTTGTGAATTTCCGCCAGTGTTCCTAAATATCACTGACTTTCCCTGATAATCTGAGAAAATGTAGCTTTTCTAATTTGTTTGTACGACTACAACATGCTTACGGCAGCTGCGTCCCGTGCAGGTTAGAGCGGTGGAGCCGGGTGAGGGGGGATTTCGACAGACGAAGGTGAGGGAAAATTAAACAAATAACTAATTTTCCCTCTGCATCGTCTGTCGAAATCACCCCCGCCCCCTCCCACCCGGCCCCACAGATCTTACCTGCACGGGCTGTGGCTAGCTTAAGGTGGCTGCATGTCACTGTGATTACAGTATTTCATCTGAAAGTCCTCTGTAAAAGGTACACATTTGTAGGGCTTTCATCAAGGGTACCGCCAATTTACACCAACCTGAATTTTTGTTTGTCATCTTTGTCCAGTAGAAAAAGAAAACACTTCATTCCTGAGTAGCAGCCGTTGGGTCCCTTTCCGCAATCTCTAAAATCCCTGTGCTTATCTAGGGCCTAATGAGATGCGGTTCGGGTGAACACTGAGGTTGGGCCACCACTAACACAGTAGAAAGCAGGTGTTTACAGATGTTTGCTGGGCTGCTACTTGGGCCTCCTAACATACTATCTAGCACCTCACTCTGCACAACCAGTAGTGTTTGTCAAAGCGGTTGAGGGTGCTATTAAATCTTTTTATATGTAAATTATTGGCTGTGAAGAGGTAATGTCTCCGATTACCCATGATTGCTTTTAGGTGTGTCACACTAGGCTGTCATCATTTCACAATGCACATTGTGAACATTGTTTTGTGCTGCACCTGTGTCACTGGTGAGGCAGTATTTAGGGTGTCAGACTCCCTTGTTACTTCCTCGTAGAATAACAATTGTAACAAGCCATAAAAGGAAGAAAATTGTTTGGGGAAATTTGTTAAAAAGATGTATGAAATTGTCAGTTGGGAAAAGAGAGGCTGACATGATGAAAGCCAGCAGGACATGAACTTTAAAACTTCTGTTTATTATGGACAGTGCATCACAACAGCCAACATCCCTGTGGGGATGCAGGGCCTTTACACTGGCTGTGGCACTCAGGCAGAATAGCAATGAGGCCAAGGATCTGTTTTGGACATTGGCCAGCTATTGTTGGCCTTGTTGCCTGGCAGCAGCCAGACCTTCAACTGCCCATCGTAGATCAAGTTTAGACTCTTACTGAAGTGAAGGAGCATTCTTCTACTACTGAAGTAAGAGTTATCATGCACTGCATTTACCACAATGCATTGGGGCAAATTGAGTGCTGGGGTGTTAGGCAGGGTGCTACCACCCTCCTTCTGTTTGAAAAGGTTCCCTTGACCTACTGAGCTGACAAGCTTATGTTGGTTCACCTGCGCCCAGTCAGTGGTACAGAGGCCTGAGAAGACTATGGGAAGCATTTCCAGCACCCCCAAAATGACCTGTTGCTCTCTACTGATGAAGCAAAGAATCCAGAAACATGTCTAGAGTTATACACCACAGTAAGCACCAGAAAGGGTGAAAGATTAAAGACTACCACCGAAGTAAGCGTTATCATGCACTGCATTTACCATGATGCATCGGGGCATATTGAGTGCTGTGATGTAAGGCAGAGTGCTCCCACTCTCCTCCTGTTTGAAAAGGCTCCCTTGAACTACTGGGCTGACAAGCTTGTGTTAATGCACCTGCGCCCAGTGAGTGGTACAGACTCCCGGAAAGACTTTGGGCAGCATTTCCAGCACCCCCCCAAACAACATGTTGCTCTCTACTTATGAAGGAATACATCCAGAAACACATGTCTAGAGTTACACAGCACTGGCTGCACCAAGGGTGAAAAATTAAAGACTACTACTGACGTGTTATCATGCATGGCATTTACCATGATGCATTGGGGCAACATGAGTGCTGGGATGTGAGGCAGTGTGCACCCTACCTCTTCCTTGACTAACAGAGGCCAGGCATACAACTGAATCTTGGACCATATCACAAAGGCCACCCCCACCACAGTATTACTTTAGGCTCGGGAATGGGGGACTTAGCACTTCAAATAGCTAAATAAATTCCTACCCAGCTGGGATAATTCTCACAGGGCTTGCCCTATAAGAATTATATTGGCTGTGCGGGAATTAGTCCTGAGAGAATTATACAGGCTACGCAAGAACTTATTTTGATATACAACTGACTCTTACCCAGCCCTGTGGTTACGCAGAGGCCTGCTATGTAACTGACTCTTGTCAGCCCAACCTGACTTTTAGAGGCTTGACATGAAGCAAACTATGTCCCCCTACTGGACAACAAGACTCCCGGTATGTACGTCTGCACACTTGGCACAGATTTACTAAAGGTGTGTTCTTGCGTGGCGCAAAGCGTGCAGAAACAGCAACGATCAACGTTTATATGCAAAAACTCGATTCTGCCGAAAATTGACCTTTGCTCAGCACTAAAAACACTTTGTGCCAAACACTTGTTAATGTATGCAAAGACTGAAGGTGCAAAGCCAGATCTACTAAAGTAAAGCGGTCTGACTTTATGCCAAATCGTGATGTCGGGTGAAACCAGGCGCAAGCAAAGAGTGAAGTGGAGTCTGCTATACCTACGAGTAACAGTTGTGCAATAATAATAAAGCAGACACCTAGCCTGCCTGGCCCTTGTACGGTTGCATCTGCAAAAGGATTTGCACTGGAGAGGATTAATCAGTACACATCCTACACTAGTCACCGCTTGCCCACGTATGCGCCACAGTGCAAGCTGACCATCATGCAGAGCAGTCATTTTAAGTGTGAGCTCCATGGATGACTTCATCGGTGTGCAGCTCTTGCTAAAGTGGATGCTGTCTGATGTTTGTCCTTCCCACAATGCAGTACATTGCGTGAAGGATAGTAAATCTGAGTCGTGCCTTTAGTTCTCCCTGTTTGGATTCCATATAAAGATGGAATTGCAAAGGGTATTTATTCGACCCCTGGTGGCATTTACAATGTATGATTTTTATCAGGGATTGATACAACAGGCATTGTTTTTTTTATTTTTAAATAGCACCAGAATCCTTTCAGCGCCCTCCACTCACTCTCATGGAGTACCCTCGAGTCCACCTCACCGAAGGCCAGGGAGAGGAGCTGTGATATATCTTTGCCCTCCTCACACACCTCACAGATCATCTGAGAATGACGATGAAGGGTTGGCATTTCAGTGCTGCCCTCTGCTCTAAATATGAGCTGTCATTCGGTGGGCAGGCATTGGGTCATGGAAGCGAGCCCTGTTTCGTCACGCGCATTTCATCCTGTCATAGCTCCTCGGCCAGGGAGGAGCTGGTATCTTCTGCGGATGAGATGTTATCTCGGTTTCGAGCAGCTCAGACGTGAACAATGCTGCTGGTCAGGTTCTTTCTATGGGAGGCCCGGTGTAAACTTTCTATGCGGTACCTGCACGCGGGCGGAAACACAGCTCCACATTTGTGTGCGAGGGAGGAGGAGCAGATTTGGGAAACGAGAATGAAAGTGAACGCGCGCGCCAGGAAGAAGGAAAGGACGCCAGGGACCGGAGCCGGCGCGTGCGGGGAGCCCGTCAGGCTGCTTTGGTTCTTTGGAAACATTCCCATGACGACGCCATGCTGTGGCAGCGACTGTTGCCGGGCAGGCTCCCTGGTTTCTGAGGCAATAGTTGAAAAGCCTGCACAGGGAGGCCGGGCAGGCCCTTCCTGTCCGACTAGAGCAGGACACGGCCGCCACGTGACACCGTAGTCAGTCACATTGCAGATTTATATAGCGCAAACTGGACCCAAAGGTATTGGACAGGGCACACGTGCTAAAAAAAGAAGTCAGGGTGGACTCTGACGTCACGATAGGAAGTGACGTCACGAAAGGTGGCTTGCACTCAGTTGCAGTTTATAGTTATCGAGCTCCCAGTAAAATAAGTGGGGGGACGCCGTCCACCCGCGTGGTACCCCGACTCGAGCCCTGGTATTGGAGCACTTTACATGGTTATGTTACACAAGGACACATTTTTTTTTTTTGGTAGGTACAGGGAGATTAAGTGATTTGCCCAGAATCACATGATGAGGACGTGACCCAAAGGCTCCAACCTTGGTTTACCAGCTCCAAAGTCGGCAGTCTAGCTGTCTGTCTGCCCAGCATAGACTAGTATAACACTGTCAGACAACATCCTCTCCCCGACCGCATTCTCTCCTCTCCTGTCCCCTACCACATCCTTTCCCGATTTGCTGGGATCGGACCTCACTCAAGAAACGCAGAAGGACGGTCCGGGCTCTGAGTCAGGGGCGTTCACAGGCCTCTACTCTGCATCACTCCACATTACTGCACTCTACTATGCACCACTCCAATTTACACTATGCAACTGCACTCTGCACCACTGCTCTGTACTCCACTCTACACTACTCCATTATACGCCACTGTACTCTATGCCTCTCTACTCTACACCACTTTACTCTATGCCAGTGCACTCAGCGCCTCTATACTATATACCACTGCAATCTACACCACTCCAGTCTAGGCCACTCCATTAGGCACAACTCCACTCTATGCCATTCTGCAACACTTCACTCTGCACCACTGCACTCTATGCCAATGCACTCTACTCTGTACCTCTACTCTCTATGCCCTCACACTCTATGCCAATCCACTCTACGCCGCTCTAATCTACTGTGCACAACGGTACTCTATGCTACTGCACTCTAAACCACTTTACACCATTACTCTATGCCACTCTACTCTACGCAACTGCACTCTACCCTGCACCACTTCACTTTACTCCACCTCACTCTACTCTGTACCACTCTACTCTATGCCACTTCACTCTACTCTGAAACAATTTATGCTCCGCCACTGCACTCTACGCCACTGCACTCTGCGTCACTCCACCCTATGTCGCTGCACTCTGCACCACTCTAAGCCACACTACTCTAATCCACTGCACTCTATGCCACTGCACTCTATATCACTGCACCCTACTCTGCACCACTGTAGTCTACACCACTGCTCTCTATGCCACTCTACTCTAGGCCACTGCACTGTATGCCATTTTACACCACTGCACTCTAGGACACTCTACTCTGCAACACTGCACTCTCCACCACTAAATTCTCTGCCACTCTACTCTGCACTACTGTACTCCACACCACTTCACTCTGTAGCACTCCACTCTATGCTACTGCACTCTACGCCACACCACTCTACGCCACTGTATTCTTCTCTGCACCACTCTATGGGACTGCTCTCTGTGCCTCTCTACTCTGCACCACTCTACGGCACTGCCCTCTGTGCCACTCTACTCTATGCCACTGTACTCTGCACCACAGCACTCTTCTATGCACCACTCTAATCTATGCCACTGTATTCTATGACACTGCATTGTATGGCGCTGAAGTCTGTGCTGCTGCACTCTACGCCACTATTTCACCTTAGAAGGAGCTTCCATAGGAATGCATAAGGGAATTATTTCATATGTATATTCAATTATCACAGTTTTGTCAACTTAAATTCTTTATCCCCCTATGTGCTTTCTATACAGAGCGCAAACCATTTTTGTCACTCTTTTCCCCATCTTTGGCAAAGCTATTGTCTTTAATGGTCTAAACATCATTTGTGCATGCAACACATGCAAACTGCATTTGTCCAAGCCTGTATTTGCATGCATTAGTATGTAAAAGACAGACCTATTGGTTTTGCCATGTATTTATTTACTTAAAAGACACTTAAGCGGCATGGGGTGCCTGAAGATGATCAGTGAATAGAGTTTTTCCTTTGAGCATAGTGTTTGTCGAATCTCAACATTTTTAAAGTCACATACCTTTTCCTTGGTGCCCAAACAATAAAGAAGAAAAGACTACAAGAGTTTTTTTTTCCAAAAGCCCTAGTGACTTCAGCTCCTTGGTCCTGAGACGTTGAGGCAAAGGAGGGTACACTCCAGGGCGACATCAAAGGGGTCAATCTACATTAGAGCCACTGGAATTATGTAATTCTGAGGCTGCAGCATTTGCCTCATAGTTATGGATTTGCCACATTTGCCGTATCCTTCATTTGCTGCAGATTCTGTAGATTGTATCAAAAACATTTCTTTTTAGCTCAAATCGATCAAATGTTACTAAAAACGTAACTGTGTGTTCCAAGTGGAAGGCCCTTCACAAAGGTTAACTGGTCATCTTCCAGTTGCTTATTGATATATTTAGCTGTTAAGCTAGTACTAAGGTGACATCTTTGCACAGTTTTACCATGTGTAAAAATGACAACATAATGAAGAAATACTACATCAAAATTTGCTACATTACACCACATAATTTGGATTCTCTTGCCACATAATTTAGTCAACAGTGCCACGTAATTTGGGCTTCCCCAGCCGCATAATTCCAGTGGCTCTGATCTACAGGCCCACGAACATTCCATCTGGGCCTGCAGAGCGATCCATCTGGCCTGTAAGGTCATGGGAAGTACGAGACTCAAGAACTACCCCACCCCAACAAAAAAAAAACTTGTAACGAAAGTCAATCTTAAAAGCGCTATTCAGTGTAGGAAAAGAAAGTTCTCTTAAGTCATTCCGGCATCTCTAACAGCCTCAAACCGACAACAGGCATTCTAGAATGTTCCTTAGTTTGATGACGTCTGTTTCGGTTTTGACACCTTTTGTGACACCACTTACCAGGTGGTCCTTCGAAAATGGAGAAACTCCACAGCTCATGTAATAATAGAAAAATATTGCAAATGTGAGATTTCAAATGCCGGCTGTTGTTCCAGACTTCAGTTTGCCGCAGCAAAAAACCACGCGCCACTCTGGGAGCGCGCCTTGCTAGCCCTGATGCTACCTATTAATGAATAGCTCGGTTTGTTCCTCGTGTGTTGCCTGAGGCGACTCACACGTACCTGAAACTGAATTAATGTTCTTTTCATTTCTGGGGAGGCTTTGCATCCTTGTTGGCATGAGTGCGCTTGTTATGTAGAGGCGTGTCTTGGGAGTTTGCCTTCCTACCGAACTGGCTGGCTCTCCAAGTGCCTGTGTCTTTTTGTAGGTACCAATGACATCATGCAAAAAAAACAATCGTCCCCCTTTCTAAAATGCATTGAGGTGCCCCTGACACCTCACCACCTATAGAGAAAGCGTCCAACGTTGTGGCCACGAAAAAGGGTGCAAAACAAATAGGTAACATTTGCAAAATGCTTGTGCATTTCTGCATCGGCACATCAGTAATTCACTGCTGCTGTAAGGGCCATTGCCTCGCTTTTAACGTTGGCTACAGCACCCGTCTAGGGACCATGGCCCTGCACTATTAGATGGCTAGGCGGGAGAAATTATTTTGTCTCTCTGTAAAATAGTTTTTAAATCCCACTAAGGCCCTCATTACAAGTTGGGTGGAATGGGTAGTAAATACTATTACCCCAGGATGAACTGTTTTTCACGTGTGGTAGCTACTGCTTATTACAAGTTTTTTTCAACATCAAAATGAGGCATACCATCTAGAATCAGGTTTTAATACACCAAATTCCATGTTTTGCCTTTTATACAGGCCTTCTTCAGGGGAAACTGGTACCTTTTGAAATCGGTCAGGCTAGTGAAGTGCCTCACCACTTCCCTAAAATCAAAACCCTCCACCCTCCAAAACCCCAAAGTAATAAAACATCGCTCCCTCCAAAAGCCCAAAATAAAAGACCCCCTCCCTCCAAAAGCCCAAAATAAAACCACCTCCTCCTCTGAAAGTCGAAAAAATACAACTGGAACACAATTTTAAATAAATGATAATTGCCCATGGGTGAATCTGCTGTGGAAGTCAAGCTCCCCTAACCAATCCAGACCCTGCTCTCATGCTATTAACCAGTATGAGAGAAGCGCCTGGATTGGATGGAGCGTGCTGGCTAGACTCTCCTTCAGGCCCTGGAAGCCTGTGCTTGGTCTCCACCCAGTTGTTTAGGACAGCTCCAAAGTGTGCATCCCACTTTGGCCGGTGCAAGACAGCCGACCAAAGTGTCATGCGCACTTTGGAGCATCCAGCGAGCCACTGCTCCTGTCCTCTGCTGCCAATCGGCAGCAGAGGTCATGCCCTGCATGTCTCTGAGCTCGGGATAGGTTGGCTGCTGCAGTGTGCACGTCGCAAAAAGGCAATGGCAATGAAATCCTTTCATTGTCTTTTTATTTTTTCCTGCACTGCTCGCAGAGGGTGGGGAGGACACTCCCTTGCCCTCGTAAGAGAAACCACCACAGGCCTTCTCCCCCCGATACATTTTGAGAGCATTTACCTGTTTTAATCTATCAGGAAAAAACTGTGAGGGAATGATATTTATCACACAACTCTTAGCCTAGGGATCAGGATTTAATCCTCAACTTGTAACGAGAGCCTAAGTTTGGGCCATTCTCAGTGGTTCGTCAAGCTCATAAATTCACTATTACCCGCTGAACTTCTTAATATCCTTTAAACCCTTCATTAGAGAACCTTCCACTTATACAGATTATAATTGTATCTAAAACGTATACAATGTTTAACTACATCAATGGACTGAATACATTGTTCACCTATGTCAGCAGCAGCAAGGGTGTGGATAGTAGTCTGCACTGAGGGAGAAGCCATAATACATTTAAAACGCTTTTAAGCAAAACATGCCTCAACCATAAACAAGAAGACAGGTGATGCCAGGTCCAGGGGTTTAGCTTGGCCAATAAGATTGGGGTGTGTGAGCTTCAGATTTCCCAACAACCTCGCTGGGATATCTTATAAAAACAAAGCTCGACTTGAAGGGGGGGGATTGGGGGGGGGGGGGGGGTTAAGGGGCAGTGGAAAGAAAGAGATGTGCAGATTGTTAGGAGCACTTAAAACACATTTTTCAAACTAATCAACATTTTGTAAGGCCTCTAAAACGGAGGCAAGAGAGTGTGTGTGTATTTTTGTTTGTGTTTATGTAAAAATCCTAGGTGAAATCCGACAGACACTTCTCTATAACCGACTGAAACCACTTGCACCTAACTATTTACTATTGAATAGCATTTTTGGGAGGGGTATAACCAGGGCTTTAAGTGGGATAGAAAAACTGGGGGGTCTCTCGAAGGGGCGTGGACGAAGTAATTAAAGGCGGGGCTTAACACACATAAGCTAAAAATCTGTGCTTAGCATAGTGCGCCACCCGACTGGTATTTTGCTGCTTGTTTCACTGCATCCAGATATATAATGTGGAGAAGTATGGCTCACTGGTTAGAGGAGGCAGACCCTGATGCAGAAGTCAGACCCGGTACCAGGGTTCAATTCCCGACGTGGCAGGGTCTTGAGCTCAAAATGTCCACGGACTCGATAATTCTCGCCTCGGTGCCTACTCGAATCATGGGTTCACACTCTGCAACTCTGGGCAATAGCTTGCTTAATCTCCACTAGGGCCCCACCGCGATGGGATGCCTGGTCTTCACATTGGGGATGCCCAGTAGGGGTTATCGCGCAGGGAAAGCCAGGACAGGTTCCCAAAGCAAGTGCTAAGAGACCTGTTGGTGATTTGGCGCTATATAAATCGAAATTAACATAACATAACGAAACAAGTAACAAATACACCTACACACCTAAAACAATCCAGGACTATTGGCTCTATCAATGGTTGTTTGTTGCATAAGACAAATAAGCAAAAACTACAGCTTTTTTGTTATAACATTAAAAATGCTTCAGTTCTTAAATGATGGGACTGTGAAAGAACTATAACAAGTCACTTTGACTTACATCAAAGGCAGTGAAGGGTGATGCTGGCTGCTGCAGAGGTAAGATTTTTTTTACACCCTGAGGGTAAAAATGTTGGGCTCAATAGAGACCCGTCATGGCACCTGATTTTTAGAACTGCTGGTGCTTAGCACCGGCAAGGCCCGGCTCACTTAAAGCCCTGAGTATAACACCCCAAACAACCCCGAAGCTACACCCCTGGACAGGTCTCTTTCTAAGGATGCCACAGTTTAGTGTCAGAATTCAAGAAGCAGAATTGGAATGTACATTCTTCCTGGTGCAAGATGGCAGCTGCTGCCGGAGATCTCACACACTCCTCCCCTTGAAGAGCTCACGCACTGTCAGAGAACAGAGAGATCGCATTCACTGCAACGCACACGTGAACACAAAAGCAGCAGCAAGAACACAGCCTCGAGCCGTGGGGGGTGCTTTCAATGCAGAACCTGATTCATTTCAAACTGAAAGCCTCGCGCCGTAATGCGCTTTAAATTCAGCGCGCGCGTCAGTTTCCACTGTGTGTGTTCCTCCCATCCTCGTCGCCAAATTGTTGTGTTCACATGTCATACATGCAGGGCTGGACTGGCCATAGTGGGCACCGGGCAATCCCCCGGTGCGCCGCACAGGTGAGGGCCGGTTTTGGGCCCTTGGGGGCCATTTTTGTTACTGGGCCGTTTTTGCAGCATAGCTGCAAAATTGGCCCTGTATCAAAATCGGACAAAAACCGGCCCCGGCAAAGAGCTCTCTGTCTCTGTCTGTGATTCATATCAGGGGAGTGGACAACTGTGCGGCGGATGTCCTGAGTCGCTGCTTTCCGCGTACTCTGGAGTTGTCGCTCACCCGGGTTGCATTTTGGCTTGTGTGCGGGAGGTTTGGGCGTCCCTATCTGGACCTCTTTGCCTCCCGGCACAATGCAAAGCTTCCTCGCTTCTGCTCCTGGTTTCTGCAGGAGGGTTGTTGGGGGGTGGATGCCCTGTCGATTCCTTGGCCATCCCGCCTGCTCTATGCCTTTCCTCCTCTAGCGCTGATTCCCCGGTGTCTGTCCCGCCTGTGTCTGGAAGATCGGGTGGTGGTTGTGGTTCAGCCTCTGAGTTCTTGGTTTCCGACGGTTCGTCTTATGGCAGTGCGGGCCCTTGGTTTCTCCCCCTGTCCCCGTCTCCCCTCCGGTCCTCCCCGCCCCTGTCTCTTCTCCGGTTGCGGCTGTTGGTGTGGAGGTTGAGAGGCAGGGGGGGCGGAGGCGTGGATTCCCAGAACATTTAGCGGTGGCCCTTCGGGGTTCGCGGCAGCCTTCTACCTTCCGGTCTTATGACCGGCATTGGGGTAATTCCAGTCGTTGGTGTTCAGCGTTGGTGTTCAACGTTGGGCCTTTCCCCCTTGCACTGTTCTTTGCAGGCTTTGCTTCAGTTTTTGTGGGAAGGTTTTGAGAAGGGTTGGGCTGTGTCCACTTTGCTTGCTCAGTGGGCGGCTGTTCGGGCGTTTCGTTCCCCGTGGGGTAACCTTTCAGATGGTGAGGACTTGGTTTCTAGGCTGCTCCACGGCTTTTCTCTTTCTCGTCCCGTGTCCCAGCCTTCCTTTCCCTTTTTGATTGGTCCTCCGTTTGAGCCTTTGTCGGAGGTGGACTTGAAATTCGTTACTTTCAAGGTTGTGTTTTTGGTGGCCATCACCTCTGCTCGTCGTCTTGGCGAACTGGGGGCTTTGATGGTGCGTGAGCCTTTCTTGTCCTTTTCGGAGGGTTGGGTGGTGCTTCGCCTTGATTCTTCTTTTGTGCCGAAGGTTGCTTCCCAGTTTCACAGGTCCCAGGAGTTGGTTTTACCTGTGTTGGGTTCCGCTCTGGATTCCCCTGGAGGTCCCTGTTGGTCCTTGTTGGATGTGTGCAGGGCTATGCGCATTTATCTTGAGCGCACAGTGACTTTTCGTGTGACTGATTCCCTTTTTGTCTCTTTTGGGGCTGCTTCCCGTGGGTGCCGGGCTTCCTCTGTGTCTATCGGTCGCTGGCTGAAGCAGGTGATTTCCTTGGCCTACTCTCTTTCTGGGTCCCCTCCTCCGGTGGGTGTTCAGGGTCGTTCTAAGAGGGGGGTGGCGGCCTCTTGGGCTGAGGTCCGGGGTGTCCCACTCTCTGAAATTTGTTGGGCGGACACCTGGGATTCTTTAAATACTTTCATCTGGCATTACCGCCTTCTCAATTTGCTGGGTGATGAGGGCGGTTTTGCTTTGGGGGTATTGGGTTGTGTTCGCCCTTGATTTCTGTTTTGCTCAATAAATCTCTGGGTTTCTTTGCTGTCCTGGTGGTTTGTTGTGTTTTTTTGGGATGAATGCCGGGGTTTTGCTTTGGTATTTCTCATGTGTTCATGAAGGTGTTGAGGACGGAGGGACCTGGGGGTAATGTCCTATTACTTACGGTAATCTTCATTACCCCGGGTCCTGTAGTCCTCGACACCTTCATGGGTTCCCTCTCTCCCACTAGGACTGCCGGCCTTCATCCTTGGCTTGGTATTTCAGAGGGAATGCTGGGACCGGTACACTTATGTACTCCCGGCGGGAGGGGGGCGGGTAGGTCCAGTATTCCTTCTGTTTCTTTTTCTGTCAGCGAGATATAAGATCTCATGTGTTCATGAAGGTGTCGACGACTACGGGACCCGGAGTAATGAAGATTACCATAAGTAATAGGACATTGTTATGCACTGTAAAGTGCGCCGACACCTAGCTGGGTAGAATCACTCTATTTAAAAATGTGAAAATAATAAATAAAATGAAATACTGAAACATGTCATGGTTTTCTCTTAAAAACGTCCTAGAAAGACTACAGATTTTTCTTTTACTATGTCCCTGAACATTTGTCAATTTAAATGAATGGATTTTATAAATATCTAATTGAGAGACCCCTGCACATTCTCTCTGGGACTTTGGGAGAATGTGCTTGTCTGATTTGACTCGCTTGGTGTTTGACTGCTATGAAGATACTGTCCAGGGCTGCTATTCCCTCCCACTCCTGAGGCCTTCTGCTCTGCCCCTTCCTCCTTCCGTTCTCTGCTCTCTTGTTTTTTTCCTGGTGGTTGTCCTCTGTTCTGGGCGTTTTCAGGAATACTGTAAACAAACAGGCTGGGCGGTGAAGTGCTAAACCACAGTCTGTGTGTGCACTTTTACTTTCCCCTGCAAAGGAACAATCTGGTTATGCTGCAGGAGGCTTCCTTTTGGAGATGGCAGTCTTTGTATCGTATCCTTATACAGATGTGGCTTTCGAAACTGGGCACAATGCACCGTCGTGGCTTGACTCACTACTGCACATGTGCCCACCAGATCCTGACATTTAATTCCAGATGTGGCCACCAGATATTCTAATAGTACTATAGATATAGGGCGTAGCTAGCATTAGTTCTGCAGATGCAGTGGCCCGGGGCTCAGGTTCTTCAGGGGCAACTGAACCCTGGTTATCTATGTATTTAAATACCCACGTGGTGGTTAGGAGACCCAATGTCTTTGTTTGTACTAGGGCCCGGGCACCCTCGCTGCTCACTGTCCAGATGTAGCCCAGACATTCCAATTCACATGGGTGAGGATGTGGTGTTACGGCCGGAGCTGCCACTTAAGGACTGCGGAACCAGGTTCGGGCCTGGCCTCGGCTCAACATCCTGTGATACTGGGTATATCACTTAATCGCCCCATGCCTAACAAAATGAATGTGACTTTTTTAATGTAACCGGTCCTCTTGTAAAGCACTCCGAAACCTTCAGGTCGAGTTAGCGCTCAATAAATACAATTTAAAAACTGCCACAATTTCAGTGTCACCAGCGATATCGGCCTCCATTACATGGTCTCCCACTTAACAGTCGATATCACATGGTTTCCCAAAGCATGAGTTGGAAACTCTAGATTGGGGGCCAAAATTGTAAAGGTTTTGCTTTGCCCTTGCAGAATGAGATTTATCAACCCGCACAAGGCCACCTTCTGGAGTAATACAAGACATCGCAAGTCGCTGCCTTGCTTTATTCTGCCCTGGGAAGGCGTTCCATGAGTGGAGTGTGGTTGTTCCCACGCATGCACCTTTGGATTTTGGAGCATTCCCCGAAATTAACAAGACAGGTAAACCTGGGAATGCGTCAGAATGCTACACCTGCCCTGGGGAGGTGCAGAGACGAGAAATAGCTAAGTGTGCTGCAAATGCCTCTGAGGATTGTTTTTGTGCAGGAAGGTGCTTCTTTCTGCACAAAAACAATCCTACCTACAATGCAATCGCCCTTGCACCATGGCACAAGGGTGCCGTGGAGAAGTGTGGCTCAATGGTTAGAGCGGCAGACCCTGATGCAGAGGTCTAGCCCAGGACCAGGGTTCAATTCCCTGCCTCGGCGGGTCTTGGGCTCAATTTCCACGGACCTGATAATTCTCACCTCGGTGCCTATTCCAATCATGGAGTCCCACTCTGCAACTCTGGGCAATAGCTTGCTTATTCTCCAAAACGGCCCCCACAATGCTAAGGATGCCTGGCCTCCACCTTGGGGGTCCCCAGGAATGGACACTTCACAGGGAAAAGCCAAGAAGGGTTCCACAGCCGTATGCGTTACAGTGCCAGGACACCCCAGTTGGGGTATTAGTGCGCTTTACAAGTACAAATTACATTTAATTACATTTACAATGGTGTAAGCCACTACATTGTGAACCAGTGCAAGGAGAGGACATGAATGCACCATATAATGTTAAATATGGTGCATTCCTTCTCTCGTCCTTTCATGCAGTGAAGTAATGTGTCTGGCTGCATTGTGCTGCATGAAAGTATGATAAATCTGGCGCTGGGTTTTTGGCTCTTCTTAATAGGCCGTGCACAGCTGATGTCCATTATGGGGTGTGAATTTCAAGGATATCTGCAACAGGTTTAGAAGCTTTTGTTATTGTTTTTTTGGAGAGGCTGGTAAAGTAGAAATGCCTCAGACTCTTCTAGGCATTAAGCTCTGCCCACTCATCGCAGGGATTTTTTAGGTCGGGCCTAGAGTCAGCGCACCAGCGCTGCTCTGCAAGACTTATTGAATTAGAGTATGCAGTAGAAGCTCCGCCCACTCTCCACCTAGGTTTGTCATTGGCTTGTGTCTTTGTCCTTTGTAAATGCAGGCTTCTCATTGGTTAATAGGCTTGTTAGTCCCCCCTCAGTACCGCCTTGTCTTGATTAGTAACCTCCCATGGCGACTGGCCCCTTTACTTCGGTTGTTACACTGGATGCTTTATTTTAGTCTGTAAGTACAACGTGCTTTCCTACATGCAGCTTTTAATTAACTTTTTTTCTTACGGCCGCCCACCATTTCCTTTTGTTTTCATTACCTTTGTTACAATCTAGGCACAGGCGTGTGTGCCACAATTGCATCAAAAGTAAGAAATAGAAAAAAAGTGCTTTTCTATTTCTTTACTTTTGATGCAATCGTGGCAGCTGCACTGGTGCCGAGATTGTAACAAAAGTAATGGAAAACGAAGGGAAATGGCGGGCGGACGGTTTCAACATGTTAATAAATAGGAAACAAGTATTTGTAATGCAATAGGTCTCGCATTTATGCGAGTTTAAGCTATTGGTATTGTAAATTACAATGGCTTTTATTTATGTTTTAAAAACCGAAACATAAATAAAAGGCAGTGTCATTTACAATTCCAACAGCTCAAGGTCGAGTAAATGTGTGTCCTAGTGCATTGCAAGTGCTTGTTTGTAGAAGTTGGCCGGTCTGGGCAGGGGCACTGATTCCAGCATCTGCGAGAGCTGTTCGGTGCACCCCATTCACCTCCTCCAACCAGTGCTCCAGTCTGGTCTAGCAGAGTCGTAACCAGAGCTGGCTCCAGGGGAAGGCGCAGCCCACAAGGGTATCTTCTTACTGCGGAATCGGACTGAAAGTGGTGGCTAATTGCACTTTTGTCCGCGTGGGTCTCCTGCCAGGAATGCCTCGGCCTCTTGCGACACTTTCTCTTCTTCCACACAGTGCAGTCAAAAGCGCTTGCATTTGGCTGTGGATGACAATTGGCCGCCCTCGCGTCCCTGCGGTGGTGGCATCCGGTTTCACAGAGTGGGCACCATGCCATGATGCCATGAACAAGAACTGCTCCTTTCAGTGCTACACTGAACCGACACTGCCCATTGTGTAATTTCCCCTATATTTTATTTTGATGTCATAGAAACATAGAACATTGGTGCATGTGTACAATATGTATACATCTATGGGTGTATGTTTTTATGCCTTCATGCATATATATAGGATTGCATGCATGTACCTAAGTGTGTATGTGTATATCCATGTATGGATGTCTGTATTTCCTTGATGTCTCATGTATGTATAAAGGTATGTACACACACATGTATAGTAGTATATGCAAATATATGTATTCATTCATATACAAGTATGTATGTACTCATGTGTGCAGCTATATCTATATATGTACATGTAAATGTTTGCATGTATGCATTTACAATCATAATTTATGTAGCGAACATTTAGCACGAAAGCACAAGTACACTGCACAAGCTAATAAGAACCATTCTAGCACCCTTCTTGCCTTTGGCATAACAAAAGTGCCTTAGTATGGAGAATGAGCTCCCATACCAGCCAATTAGATAATAAAACTATCTATAATAGCAAAGTGGTGGGCCCTGGTTCCACTGCACCTTCTGCACTAATGATAGGTGGGGTAAATAGATGTGTGTCTCTACTGCTGAGGCCCGGAGGGCTTGATGAGCTAAGGCTGCTAGTAAAGGCGAATGAGGGGATCCTGGAAGAGGTGAACTCTCAGTTGGGTGCTGATAGTGAGTGCTGGGTACATCCTACCTGCTTATTTCATTGGATCCTTTTGAGAACCTGCTACTCCATGGTCTTAAGCTTTACCTGTTCTTACTTAGTACTGTTGCTCGCCTCTACCTGACTAGGGCTTGATAAATCATTACGCTTTTCTCTGGCAGGAGAACAGATGGGAGGAGCGCAGTCATTAATGTACATGTAGTTTTAGGCATGGTTTGGCAGTGCACTCATAAGCCACGCCTATTAACATCGCCAATGCTTGTTGCCTTTATCATCACCTAAAATCATTATTCCATTTTCTAGACCCTATTTTGCTGCAACATGCATTATCCAGTCGCTTTCGAGATTCCAAAATCTCCAACCGGCACCACCTCTCCCTTATGTCCCGAATGTTTGCATATTTAATATGTAGGTATGTAAAAGATAAATCCTTTTTGTCTGGCTTGCATCTAGGAGATAAACATATAAAATGCATTTTCAATATTATTTACGTTGATTTTTACAAAGTTAAAGACATTAGCTGAATGTTTATGCTAGTTGGTGCCACATTCCATTCCTGCCAGGAATCTACATATAACTTCGAGGAATCCAGAGACTGCTACAATGCAAGACAGACTATGCTTGGGTTCATTTTATGGGATGTTGGGTCTTACCTTCTCACTCTGCAAACAAACACCCCTTCCTCTTCAAGCAGCATTGGTCTTCTTTTTGAAAGTGTACCACCAGATCCAGATTCAATTTCATGCATTCGGTTATCTTGCTTGATCATAGTTTGTGTGTAACTTATTTTTTAGTGTCACATAAACGTTATGACACGCTAGCCAATTCCGGAGATATGGTAAATTGAATAATTTAAATTTACCTTAACTCTGATATCATTTGTGTAAAAACAGCTCACTGCTGTACAAGCCAATCAATCATCCAATCAAAATTAGTTGATCTTTTTGTGTTGAATTTATCAACTCATCCATATATAATTTGGCTGAAGTTACTCTCTTCTGATAATAAGGAAAATAAATCTCAATGCACGAGCTCTGCCCACCCATTTTGCAGCCACTTTAGATAACATTAATGTTATTGTCTGTAGCATTCCAGCATCTTTATGTTACCTGTCAGTTGGGATTGTCAATACCCACACCTAAAGGCAGCATCAATGTAACATTGACAAGATTTGCATATTTCACACATCCCACATTCTACCTATTACTTTGTTATTAATCCAATATTAAACATATGAAACTGCATTTGCTTTAGCAGTTCTGTGTCTAAATCATCCGAAGCACATCAAACATTATCCTTAGATGTGAGTAATAGTTTATAAGTTCTAGTGTTTTGCCTTTCAAATACCCTTGAATCATGTTATCTTCTGCTAAAAACCTGTATTCTATAACTTGGTTATCTTAACATCTAAGCAAAATTTGCAGTTAAGTTTGGTTGAATCTATGCTAGTTAATTCACATGTGCACATTGGACACAGAATATCATGTGAGATGTCAGATTAGAAAATATGGGGGAAGGATCCTACCAAATTAGTAATCTGGTAGTTTGCTAGTAGTGTTTTGCTAAATCAAAACACAATTTTAATGAAAAAACCTGGGTGTAACATCTGGTAGCAATGGCACTAATTAGCAGGTTTTTCCCAAACAAACTCATGTTCAGTTTTTTCGGAGTACTAAAAAAATGTAAGTCAGGAGACAATAAAATACAATTCCCTAACCAATTTAGTAAGAACAGGACATTTCACACCAAAATAATCAAAATCTGATTAATGCAAATTGAGATATTATTTTTTTAAACTTTAAAAGTGAAAAACTCGCCATAAAACTGCAAAGTGACTTAACCCTTTCGATGCTGATGACGAGCTCAGCTCGTCATCTCCCACGGGTGTCGTGTGCTGATGACGAGCTGAGCTCGTCATGGTGCCACTAAAATGGCATTTTCCAGCACAGGGGGGGGGGAAAACGCCCAGCAGCCATGTGGTTAATTGTGTCTGAGATGCAATTTTAGGCTGACAATGCATAGCAGGGTCAGGTGTAGCCTAACCTAGAATTACCTTCGGAGTTAAGAACAGTTTTGTGGAGTGGAAGCACCACTATAAATAGATGAAGAAACCCTACCAGCCGCGGCCCATGGAGGGAGTTCCGTGGGGCAGGCAGGTGGGGCGGGGAGGAGCAGGGTGGGGGGTAGTAAACACCGAAATATGGATGATTGCAGGTAAGTAAACAATTACATTAAAAAAACGTATTTCGTTGCGCTCCCTGCATCGCATTTTGCGATGCAGGGCACGCACCGAAATTCGATGTAATAATTTAATTGTTTACTTACCTTCAATCATCAGAATTCCGGTGTTTACCACCCCCCCACCCTGCCCTTCCCCCGCCCTGCCTGCCTGCCCCACGGAACTCCTTCCACGGGCCGCGGCTGTACCCTACTGAGGATAGAGCGACCATCACTGATTTCCCTCGCCCGTCTCCATCATGTGATGCATGGCAAACACAGTACAAAAGGGGGTGGTGATGGACGGAGCATCTGAATCAATCAAACACTCACACCCAGTCAAAAGATCTGGGTTTAATCCATCACCGTTCTTTAGCCCACTCTGCCAGAAACCGGTCCTCGGAAGCTTGTTTCTGGTCCAGGGAAGACATGGCTTGGCAGTTCGGGATGGACTGTTCCCATGAGGCACAGGGTCAGACTGATTTGCATATAGCCATGTCTGAACTGGGGTGGCAGAGTGGGCTAAAGAACGGTGATGGATTAAACCCAAATCTTTTGACTGGGTGTGTGTGTTTGATTGATTTAGATGCTCCATCCATCACCACCCCCTTTTGTACCGCTTTTGGCCGCAATAAGTGTGGCAGGGTATGCTCAGACGTGAGTCCCTTGCTCACTTTGCCACTGGATTCAAGCAAGATGGGCTGAAGACCGCTGGAATGCCAGAAACCGGTCCTCGGAAGCTTGTTTCTGGTCCAGGGAAGACATGGCTTGGCAGTTCGGGATGGACTGTTCCCATGAGGCACAGGATCAGACTGATTTCCATATAGCCATATCTGAACTGGGTGGCAGAGTGGGCTAAAGAACGGTGATGGATTAAACCCAGATCTTTTGACTGGGTGTGAGTGTTTGATTGATTCAGATGCTCTGTGCATCACCACCCCCTTTTGTACCGCTTTTGGCCACCATAAGTGTGGCAGGGTATGCTCAGACGTGAGTCCCTTGCTCACTTTGCCACTGGATTCAAGCAAGCCAGGCTGAAGACGGCTGGAATGCCAGAAACCGGTCCTCGGAAGCTTGTTTCCGGTCCAGGGAAGACATGGCTTGGCAGTTCGGGCTGGACTGTTCCCATGAGGCACAGGGTCAGACTGATTTGCATATAGCCATGTCTGAACTGGGGTGGCAGAGTGGGCTAAAGAACGGGGATGGATTAAACCCAGATCTTTTGACTGGGTGTGAGTGTTTGATTGATTCCGATGCTCCGTCCATCACCACCCCCTTTTGTACCGCTTTTGGCCGCCATAAGTGTGGCAGGGTATGCTCAGACGTGAGTCCCTTGCTCCCTTAAAAAAAAAACTCCTAGTTTCAACGTTTGATTTCTCTAAACAAACAATTTTGCAAAGGGAGCGCATTAAACATGGAGCCCCTGCCTCCCTTGTGGAATGTCCCTTAGGATCTAAATGAAGCCCTTTATATTTATTTAGGAAAGTCCAAGTACTCCATTGGGGCATGGTAGGACATTATATCTGATAAGTTGATTACTCAATTTTTGGAGCCCCTTTGAAGCCTTAAATTTTGATGCCAAATGCTTGGAGCAAAACAAACATAACAACTGAAGTCTTATCACCAGATACCTTTGTCACCTTTTCTAGCTCTCAAGGTTACTTTCATGCATAACCATTTTCTGTAGCAGGGAAGGCTAAACACTGCTTCACAAAAAGCAAAAAATCGGAGCTGGACAAACAAATTCTTGCCTGCTGAGGTGGTACCTTTCTCAGCCTCAGGACTTTGTCCTGGTCCTCCAAAGTTTAAAAAATGGGTAAGTCCCACGTTTTTTCAAGTCTTCCTTCTAGTCCCTCCTGAATTTCTCAAGCTGCTAGGGAACGCTCCCAGGAGACCAGATTGCAAATACCAATGGGAGGCAAGGTCAACCACTTGGTTCAGCAAGAGGTCTAGCAGAGTCCAATCCAGTCTACGTCCAACATGTCACCTGGTTCTTACTTTTGTCCTTTATACCCCTGGGACTTCAGAAGTCCAGCTGGCATCACTTTAGGAATAACTTCCAGCCTTTGGTACAGCTAAGTTGCAATAAAAGACCTCTGCCCTTCCCTCAGGGAAACAGGCAGCAGGAACCTCTTCTACTGATCTAGGTGCTGTGAATCTTTCCATCTAGTGGTCAATAATTGATGGTTAGACCTAGCCCAATCTCAAGCAATTCCCACACTCCACTAAGGTCTTGTTCTGGAGGTCTTTCACAATGGTATAACCCCAGTATCAGTGTGTGGAGCTCTGAATAGTCACCCAGTGGCTGTCATGTGAAAGTAACAAAGCTCATTTAGAGAACTTTCCTTCCCTGTATATGAGGCAATGTCTCCCATCTTGTGAACAGAGCCATCATGCTTAGAACAGCTGACACCAAAGCACTAAAACATGCTTCACTGGAAGGTTCCGGACAATTCTTTGTAAGGGCCACCTGTTCATCTTCTCTACTCCCTTCTCTCACATTCCGAGATAAGTAGCCAGTAATTACTTCCCTCTGCTTTCCTCCCATCATGCCATCATGCCTGGTCCATTATCCCCTCCTAGAAAGGTATTTTACACCTCATCAAAGAGCTAATTACTGCCACTGGAGGAGGTAGAGTCTAGTATAACTGAATTATTTGCTGCCCAGCTTTTTCAGGTAGAGACAATAATCTTTTTAATAAAATCACACTTGCAGTATATTTAATAAAAATCCATGTTCACTGTTGAAAGATTTTCGATAAACTTCATGATTTCTGCAGCAATTTCCTAACCTCATTTTATTCTATGCAGTGTTAAAGAGCTTTTGTATCATTCACTGATTAGGCATACCAAGCTAAACATTAGGCATGTCCTACCATTGAACATTATCCAGGCCTTGCAGGTTTCAAGCTCTACTTATAGGTGACTTCTCTAATGTAAACAGGAGGCTTTTATACATGTCAACATGATTTACTTTGAACTGGGTCTGCTGCAGCTTTTCTCACAGCATTTTGATCAGCAATGACAGGTCTGAAGTCATGTTTTAAAGTCAGTCATGTGGGTGGCTTGAATCTACTCTGTGCCAATATGTGACAATTAATGTTTATTCCACCTATGCACTTCATACACCATATTACTAAGGTCTACTTAAACGTTAAATTTTATAATTAGTGTTAGCCAATCCATATTTAGAGGTCAGAGCACATGCTCTGGGGGGCTGGATAGCAGTCCCAAGTGCTATGAGTAAACCATTCAAGCAGAGCTTAGTAAACAAAGAAAATAGAAGTAGGGGCACCACTAATCAGATGCCCTTTCCTGCACAATATGTTTATATGAAGTGGGGAAATATTTTGTCTGGCTAGAAACGTGTGGAAAATCAAAGGTGAAATAAGAGGTGAGCTATAACTGTCCCTTCATAAGCCCATTGGTAGTGAGAGAGAATTTTTGATATGAAGTTCCATCAGCCATTCATAAAGAGTGGCTTAAAATCCTGACATCTCAGTGAGATGCACTATAAATTGTTTCTCTTTCCCCATACACCTCCCCGCAAGGTAGATCAGTGAAAAATGATCATTGATAAAAAATGACAACTGTCCTCATGGGAGCATTTGTAAGGAAGCTTACACTTTGCTGCTCATACTCGGCCTATTATATTTGTGTGTGATACGCTTGTACTAAGGATGCACATATTGGTATATAGATGTGTGTGTGTCTTCTACTGCTGTCATTTTGCCATGTATGTTTGCTACGTAATGAAGTTTTCAGTACTGCTGTCAGTCTGCACATATTCCATCAAACACTGCTGTTCCTGGTTGTCCATTCTGTATGTCTAAGTGAAGCTTAAGAAAACCTTTCACTATACAAAATGTAATCTGTGGGCTTTCTCAATGCTTGTCAAACAGTGTTGTCGAGGCCATCCACATATTCGCTATGGACTTGAACGATTTCACCCACTTATTTTTCTTCGCCTACGATTTCCTGAGATCTGTTACACTTCTGCAGGGCAATCCAATTCCGCCTCATCAACTTTCTTTTGGACTTTCGCAATTCTCTTGTTCTGATGGTGATCCGCATACAGCTACTGGGTCGAATGCTGTTCACATGAATTACATGTGGACCATGGATTGATTTTTTTGCCTGTTGTGCATAAGCACTAAAACGCCATTGCTGATGAGTAACCTCTGTATTGTAAACATTTGCTGCTTTCACACCTTCTTCTGTTGAGACGCAACAATAAATGTATTTGTTTCTATTTAAATGCTGGCTTGCTTGTAGATTGTATTCAATGTTTTGCGTTCTTTGACCATTAATCAAATTGTGAATGAACAACTCTATATGTAAGAAATCCCTTTTCAAGGAAACTTTTATTTTATTTCTTTAAAATAATTATTTTTATTGTATATTTAGTGTAATAACACAAAATCCACGCAACACACACGTGGATACATTCCCTTAGCTCTTCAAATCAAATCAAATTAATTCATGCAGAAACAGCACATGTATAAGTCACAGCATCAAACGAAAAATGCAACAAAATTCAAACATTAAGACAAAGTAAATACATGAATAAAGGAAAAATAAATTCATTTTTTCCCAGTTCTAATGATTGTCCTTATAAAGCAAGGATGAAAGTTTCTAGTTGAGTTGAACATTTTAAAAAGTGCCTTATGTTTTTTTTCTGTCCTTCTTCAAAAACGTTACAAAGCGAGAGTTGAGAATTGTGCCAGTCGGCTCAAAGCGGGGCATTATTGCTGCCAGCATGACAGACTGTTCCTTTGTTTAAAAACATGGCAAAGTTGAAGTAGATGTCTCCTGTTTTCCCGAAAGGGAAGGGCATATACATACCAAGTCCTGTGCTGTGCTCCCTTATAGTCTGCATGTCCTATCCTGAAGTTCTTAAGCAGTTGTGGATAATGGTTAGCAAAGGAAGACTATTAAATAAGAAGTACATAAATATTTGCTTTAAAAAGATAGAGTATCCTAGGCCCTGTTTACAAGGCCCTATGTGCTACCGGAGCGTCACTTTTAGTGACAGTCTGGCAGCGCACACCGCAGGGTCATATCTACAAGGCCACGTAAATCCGCCCTGCGTGGCGTTTCATGGCCTTGTAGATATGGACTGAAGCAACACAACGCAAGTTGCTGCGTTGCCTCACCCTGCAATAGGGAGGCTGCATTGGGCGTTATGGTGGGTGTTTCCACGTAACACCCATGGTATTTGACATATTCCCTGATTCACAAGATTCTGTAAACCTGGGAATGAGTCAAAAGTCTACGCCTCCCAGGGGTGGCGTAGGGGAGACGCAACAAGGAGACATAACATTATTTCTCCTCATTTTTTTCCTCTTTCTATGTGTGCTGCATTGTATTTGTGCAGGAAGGTGTACCTTCCTGCACAAAAATAATCACCCCTAAAATGTTATGTTATGTTATATTGTTATGTTATATTGAGCTTATAAAGCGTGCAGCTACTCAAAGTGTCCTGGCACCTTTTTACCATGGCGCAAGGGTGCCTGCTTTGGCGCTTGGCAGCCAAATGATAGATACGGCGCATTCCTGCCCTTTTCTTTTGACGCAGGGCAGTGCCGCAGGAAGTCTTGCAGCGCAGCCCTAAGTCAATAGATTGTAAGCGAGGCCCCCTGTTCCTAAATATGCTTGCATTTTCAAGGTGTTATAGTGGTACTTCAAGTTCCCTTGGCTTACAGGAATACCAACATGGGGGTCAAGTTATATCCAGAACATTACTTGTCAAAGCCAAGATCATGTCACTCATATTGTAGAAAGTATTCTGTGGAAATGGTCCCACCAAGGTCCCCAAACTTTTTCAAGTTTCTGTAGGCATCCCCTTGCTTTACACACTGTCTCGTTACCCAGGTTCCACCTTGGGCCTTTTGGATATCCCTTGATTACTTTTAACCTCGATTTCTGGTCCAGAGTTCTTAATTATGTTCTCATGCAATTGAGGTTAATAACTTAAAACTAAAGGAGCATGGAACCTACTGCCCACACAGCAAAGACTGCTCGGATCAGAAACACTCGCCAGTTAAACCCTTAAACCCTGGATTTTTACAGCGCCAGACTCACTTTGTCTCTCTCTGGTGTAATTTATACAGATGCGATCTGCTTGATCCCGCACAGCGCCAAGACGCTCCTTCTAGAGTGATGGTTGCGCTTTATAAATGCATAAAGCAAAATCAAGTCAAAATTATAATCTGTGGTTAAGGACGAAACTGACTATTAATAACTATCATTAACTTATTATTTTAGCTATTAATCTAGTATTAGCCAATTGCTTGTAGATTTATTATGATTTTAATAATACAATCTGATGAATGTGTGTATTTCATGTAATCGTTTTATAACCAATGATAGAAGTGTATGACTTCCTTACAAAGAAAGGCCTGTGTTAATTGGCAACTACCTGCCATGCCAACTACAGAACATTTCTTAATCTTATAATATTCAGTCAATATTTCTGTATCAGTAAACACATCAATATGGGCTATTCGGCAACCTAAACGGTTGTTTATTTAATGATTTAACATTGTATATCTCCCACCTACAAACACTATAGAGTTCTGGGAAATGTTGAAAAACATTGTGACTCTTAGAAGGCACTGCCCTCAAACATAAAGTACCACAAAAATTATACATCTCCAATTCAAATATCATCAGTGTGAAAATCCGCAACATCTATTGTGATATGGATTTGAAGTCAAAAATTGACGATACAGGTGCGATTTTGGGACTTGCTGACTTGTCGTGTACAACCACACCCTCTAGACTGTCATAGTTAGTATGTTAGTCACCAGAATATTTTAGGTCTTGCCAAGACAGCACATGACTTGTTTGTCCGAGATCTTTTGTTTTCTATCAGTGGGCTTAGAGCAGGGGCATAACGGAGGCAACCACAGCCGCTTTGGGGGTTTGTGGGAAAAGGGGGGGGGCAGGGTTTCTCGTTTTGGAGGGCCCCCTCACCCTTTGAACCATGCCATTACAAGAATGCCTGCAATGGCATGGAATAAGAACACGTTAAACACTCTGGAATGTCACTCTGGATTCCCGAACAGGCCCCTGCTGCGTGGGGGGCCAAGCAGTTCAGGGGCCCCCATTGAGCCCAAGACCAATACATGTATGTGCGATCTGGGAGATGCTGGGTCCCTCTTCACATTCTGCAGGGGGGCCACATCATTTAGCATTACGCCACAGGCTTAGAGACCGCCTATTACTTACCATTGGTCGACGTCATGGTTGCTCTCATTTGCTTGCTTGTTATTGGTCAGCTGCCTTAGGCTTCCTTCTTTTTCGTGTGACTTTCTCACCTGGAGCATGGATGCATTACTTGTATCCTTCCACTACTCATTTTTTATGTGCTATTTTTTTCTTTCTGATTAAGCACTCTTATCAGTGTTTCTTTTTCAGCTGACTCCCTCAAGTTGTTGCATGCACCCATTACCCCTACACTTCCTCCCTCCCCCATGATGTTGCTTGCCCCCAGGTGCCCTACCTCTCCGTGTTTTGACTTGCAGCCATCCGCCTTTCCTATCCTGTGTTAGTGCATGCCCCCTTGCTTTCCATACTACATGCTTTTGCTCGCCTCCCACCTGCTAGCCAGAACAAAAAAGGTGCTATGGCGTGGTGGCATGTGGCTCTTTTCTACCCCACACCGTCCATTGTCGTGTTGCCTCCCACCTACCAGCAATAAAAAAGAGCTATGACACATCCAGCTCTGGCTGTGTCATAGCGAAAAAAAAGGGGATGATGGACGGAGAGTTTGAGCAAATCAAACACTCACCCCCAGTCAACTGATCTGGGTTTAATCCATCACCATTAAGCATGGGCGGAAAATCCGTTCCGCTCGCGGATTTTGCGGATTTTCGGTAAATTCGCAATCCGCGAACTCTCGCAAATTTACCGAAAATCCGCAAATTCGCACGCAGCGGATTTTTTTTCTTGGTGATACAATATTGCGGCGTCACTTACCGTCATTCAGCGTTTGCCGAGTTGTTTTTCTCAATATTTTGCGAGTGCTGCGCCATTTTGGATCTTGCTGCGGGATCCCGCGTGAGTTTGGCGACGCATCGCGAGAGTTCGCAATTGCGAACATGTAGTTGCGGCGGGCAGCAACAATCTCGCACTCGCGAAATTACAAAATTTGCAATTCTGCACAAGAAATCCACTAGCAAGCAGCATAGACCTTCTGAAAATGATGATTTTTATCAGAATAACTCCTCAGGTTGACATTTGCCCGCACTTTTTTAGATTTGAGGCCTTTTGAATTTCTTTGGATCACTTTTGGATTAGAAATCAACTTTCACAAGTAAGTTTGTTTGGGGCATTACAGTTGCTGTTCTGCAGAAAAACGAGTTTTGCAAAACTGAAAGCACTCAGCAGGTGCAAAAGTTCACTCATCATTAGTAACCATTCCCTGTAGTACTTCCTGAGGGGCCCCTCCAGAGTTCAGTTGCCTATGTTTGTTTGGGGCATTAGAGTTTCTGTTCTGCAGAAAAACGAGTTTTGCAAAATTGAAAGCACTCAGCAGGTGCAAAAGTTCAACTTCAAACTCATCATTAGTAACCATTCCCTGTAGTGCTTCCTGACTGGGGCCCCTCCAGAGTTCAGTTGCTAGTTGCAACAATTGTATGACCCTGCTCTGACCCTCACAGCAGGCTCATAGAATAGCTACAAGTAGGCCACAATGGTCCTGGAAAAAAAATTGCACTGCAACAGAAAGCAAATTACAGATAAGGAAGCAGGTGCCAGACTGGAATTTTAAAACAGTGACACATTAATAAATCAACCCCAAATTAATTCATGTCAGTTGAAGCAGGGCAGGTGTGCTTGCTTTTCCCCCCCATAATCTACAGTGATGATGAACCAGAGGGTGGCATTGATGTACCAGAGGGTGGCATGGGTGAAACAGAGGGTGGCAGTGGTGAAACAGAGGGTGCTGGGAACCTGTGATGATGAACCAGACGTAGAAACAACATAGTCGCGACCATTGCGAGCCGACAAGTAAATTCGCAATTGCGAACTGGTACAAAACCCTCGCAAACTGGCAGAAACTCTTGCGAACACACAAAAAAAATCCGCAAATTCGCGAGAATTCGCGGATTTTGCGGATTGCGAGTTTGCAAATACGCAAATTCGCAAACGCCAGATTCGCAAAATTTGCCCATGCTTAATCACCATTCTTTAGCTCACTCAGCCACCCCAGTTCAGACATGGCCATATGCAAATCAGTCTGACCCTGTGCCTCATGGGAACAGTCCAGCCCGAACTGCCAAGCCATGTCTTCCATGGACCGGAAACAAGCATCCTGGGACCGGATTCGGATTCATAATCCTCATCAGCCAGGCTATCTTGAATCCAGTGGCCAAGTGAGCAAGGGACTCACGTCTGAGCATACCCTGCCAATTTAGGGCGAACAAAGCGAAACAAAAGGGGATGATGGACAGAGCGTTTGAGCAAATCAAACACTCACCCCCAGTCAACTGATCTGGGTTTAATCCATCACCATTCTTTAGCTCACTCAGCCACCCCAGTTCAGACATGGCCATATGCACATCAGTCTGACCCTGTGCCTCATGGCAACAGTCCAGCCCGAACTGCCAAACCATGTCTTCCCTGGACCGGAAACCAGCATCCTGGGACTGGTTTCGGATTCATAATCCTCATCAGCCAGGCTATCTTGAATCCAGTTGCCAAGTGAGCAAGGGACTCACGTCTGAGCATACCCTGCCAATTTAGGGAGAACAAAGCGAAACAAACCGCTTTGTTCGCCCTAAGTTGGCAGGGTATGCTCAGACGTGAGTCCCTTGCTCACTTTGCCACTGGATTCAAGCAAGCCGGGCTAAAGACGGCTGAAATGCCAGAAACCGGTCCTCGGAAGCTTGTTTCCGGTCCAGGAAAGGCATGGCTTGGCAGTTCGGGCTGGACTGTTCCCATGAGGCACAGGATCAGACTGATTTGCATATGGCCATGTCTGAACTGGGGTGGCAGAGTGGGCTAAAGAACGGTGATGGATTAAACCCAGATCTGTTGACTGGGTGTCAGTGTTTGATTGGTTCAGATGCTCCGTCCATCACCACCCCCTTTTGTACCGGCTGTGGCATAGCACTTTTTTTCTTCAGCCACGCTGCGTGACATCTGTGCTGCTGTACACATGGCTCAATATTGACAAATCTAGTAGCTTTTATCCTGTAGGTAAGACTTATTGCCTTTGCCAATGCTTGGTCCACTATAGTTTAAAAAGAAAGCTGCCTTGCTCTTCTGCAGATCTTCTCCTTGTTCACGCTCTTAAGGAACTACACCACCTCCTACTTGTCTCTAAAGCACTGAAGCTCGTGGGCTTATTTACAGCCAGGCTTTATCTTGAAAACTGGAGCAAATGATATTGGTACCTGTTTATACATTAGAACAGATTTATAGACCGTGCCACTGGAATTACACCACCAGAGGTGACCAAATTATGCAGCAGGGTATTTTGTATTTTTTACTCTTGTTAACATTGTATGTGGCAAATGTTCCACCTCAATAGTAAATGTTTAATGTTTAATACAGCAAAATTCAATTGAAAGGTGCCCAATAAACTTTAGTGAAGAGCTTTCCGCTGCACAGCAACATGTCTCAGTGTTTTTAGTAACTTTTTATCCTTTTAATTAGAAACAAATATTGTAGTGGGAAAAAATCTTCAAATTATACAGATGATGATGGATTATGTCCCAAATGTGGTAAATCAATAGATATGCAGAAAAAGCTGCGGCTGCAAAATCGCATAATTTCAGTAGCCCTGTATATAAATCTACACAACTCACGCTCGCTTGCGTTCTGCATTTAATTTTGTTACTATCATTTTTCTGGTGTTAATGGGAAATGCAAAACTTCTAGTGGTTGAAAACATGGGGTCGTATTATGTGTAGGGTCCCTGTGGCACAACATGTGTGTGGATTCGCTTTGTGCACCCCAACGGCACTATGGTATTACAGAAGAGGCCACAGACATTATGCGTCCCCTACTGTAATACTGATAGCACTGCCCAACATGTGAGCGCTATCTTGAGAAGGCGTTGCCTCATTTGCATTGAGGTGTGGTCCCATATAAATGAGGGAATTATTGCCTCTGTGTCCGAACCCTACTTATGGTACTGGAGCAGAGGCAAAACGGTCCTTCGGAGGGGCACTCAGAGTGTGGCACATTGTTAATGCGCTGTCTGATGGCAGCCCTCTGGAGGTTTGAAAAGGGGTCCCATGTACACCAGCCCCAGACATCCACCTGCTTGCAGGTGCAGCCATTCACTGCACCCGCCGCAGGGGGATCTCTGTTTTTCTTTAAAGTGCAGGTTGCTACCATCTGTGCTGTGAAAAGCGGCCTGTAAGCAGATGCTCCATCTTTCACTGAAACTGAGAAGTGGCAGAACATTCATATTAATAGAGCACTCTGTCCTGCATGGGGGTGTCTGGGGGGTCCTTGAAATCCCATTGCCCAGCTTCATATGGGTGCCCTCAAGGGTGCACTGTCAGTGCGCTTCCTTATGCCCTCTTTGCATCTAAGCTGCACCCATAATATGACATGAGTGCAAAGGCAAAGTGTTTCCCTCATTTACATGCAGCCATGCCTCCATGGAAATTATGGACGGTCCTCTAACGATAGCACTGGCGCTGTATTTGTACTGCCGCTATCTGCATTACAGAATGAGTGGGATCAGCATCTGCGGTCCCTTACGAAATACTACAGTGACCCCGGGCACAAAAAACAGGCACCCAAACCCATTGTGCCCCCAAGGCACTGTCTGTCATACAGGCTCTGGTGTTCTCCCGTTCTGTAATCTGGGGCACTGATTGGTAAATGAAGGGAACACTAAGGTAATTGTTATTTGCGCTGGCTCTTTTCGTTACCCAATACCTTTTAATGCGTTTAAATGACTCCATGAGCATTTATTGCTCTTTTATGACTGGAGATGTGCCTAACTCTCTCCAATGTGCAGTGACTATGGCCTCAAACCACTGCTTCTAATGTTACCAACTATCATCCAATTTCTAACTTGTCATAACCCAAGCTACTGAAGCTGGCAGTAATGGGCGGTTTTATTTTTTGCAGTTTTTATGTCGCTATCATGAATTGTTTCGAGAGCATGAGAGTGCTTCACATGTGCAGCCGATTACATTACACAAGCCCAGATGTTTGGCCCTAGAGAGATTAAGTGATTTGTACCGAATCGCAGGATGCTGAGCTGACACTAGGACATAATTCCCCACTTCCAAGATCGGCCACTCTGATCCTTAGGCCACATTTCCTCCCTTGTAAACTTTATTTTCTGAGTGAATACTTTACTTTACTGCAGAAGCCAGTTTCGCACCAAGAAAAGGTCCCGATTCACAGAACTAACAAGACAAAATCCTAAACGTACTACTTTTGGTATTCACAGAAGGCATTTAGTAGTAGTAAAGTTAGGATTTTGTCTTAAGTTTGACTTAAGACAGACTTAAGACAGACTTAAGACAAACTTGAGACAGACTTAAGACAGACTTAAGACAGACTTAAGTTTGACTTAAGACAGATTTAAGACAAAATCCTAACTTTACTACTACTAAATGCCTTCTGTGAATACCAAAAGTAGTACGTTTAGGATTTTGTCTTAAGTTAATTCTGTGAATCAGGTCCAGAGTTACTGAATGGGCCATTATTGCGATGCTGGATGATCTGACAAAAGAGTATAATAGCAACCATATTGCTGCACTTAAAGGACCTGTCCTAGGACATCTCAGAACTCACCATGCTCATTCACTACCTGCAGAAGCTAGGACAGCTCTGGGTAGTACAGCCAATTGGATTAGATTATTTATAGCAGGGACTGCAGACAGCGAGCGTGCACCCATTTCTTTCATCTTCCCACTAGCCTCCCAATGATGATGTCCCTCAGGATGCCACCCTATCACAACTGACCCTGACAGCTTTTTAGGGCTCGCCTGCTGTGCGCATGCGCACAGCTGGCAAGCTCTATAGGGGTTTATCCAGTGTTTAACCACCACTGGCGATTCCTTGCAGTGCATGAAGCGCGTGCACAATGCCACCAGCCGCCTGCCTGCCTGCCTCGCATTACCACATCAAAGGCAGCCCTCCCAGCGCATTTGTCACCCCCTAATTATTCACGGCCTGCCGGCCGTACTTTCAGTTTAGTCTCCTTTTATAACTTGTTTAACTTGTTGTATTTTGCTGACTGGGTTCCGATGATCAAAAGAAACTTTGAGAAAGCTTTTCCAACTAGAGGAACGAATGGAATGTACCGGGAAGCTGCAGTTTGTTGCTCGACATAGAGGTTATGTATGTGGGAGGAGGTCGCGCAAGAGACTTTGATTTTGCACTTCAGAATGAGAAACTTCCTGACCCATTTTCTTTCTCATGATTGTAGACTCATGGTATGTAACAAAGATGTCTGCACATAATAAGGAAGTTATGTAACTTATCTGAAATCTTTCAATCCGTTTCTTTTTTCCGACACGAAAATACATTAGATAGCAAGGTTATGGACAGCGTGGTATCTGTTTCCCTCTTTCAAAGGGGTTGGCTGGGTGATTGATGGTATGTTTGTTTAAACTCCCTGCCATCGGTTGATATTTAGTTCTCTAATGAGGAGCTTTAAATTCCAGTATGTGTGGTAACTCCTTTCACTGCACATACGTGAATGATGCGTTTTGGTGCAAACCACACACCCACAATTTTCCCCAGGTACTTTTCGGCAGGTCAAACCTGCCAAATGAAATTGCGAGGAAAATGCAGAGACCTGTTGGTTTTGGTGCTCCGAGTCTCAAAATCTACTTGTTACGCCTCGGGGAAAGACCTAGAGTAGATGACCATTATTATACCAAATAAATGCTAAACATATTGGCACAAGATTTTATTGGGTTCGATAATTATGGCTTCCGACAGCAGGGCACTTGTAATGAGCGCCTGAGGTCCTCCCATGCCTTGAGCCGTGTATTGTTTTGATGAGATGATATCATAGTACATGGCTCAATAGTATTGTTGTTTAGGAAATCAAGGTTGGTGGAACGTCTGCTATACATTTTCTCCCTTATTATTCAGATTTCGAGGATTTCGAGGCAAGCACTGAGTCTCGGACTGCAGACCTCTTGCTGGCTCCTGCTCATAAATTCAAGAGGTTGGGGAAGAGAGATACATTCACCATATTTATCCTGTAGACTGCCTCTGCTTGGAATTAAGTGATAAATGTGGATATCTACCTGTGCATTTTGGATGGTGCTCGTCTTCAGCCAAGTGTACAGGTGCATAAACAAGGTTTATCAACTAACTTCAGAATGAGAGATGGGTATTAAATCCGGAGTGGAGCGGTGCCTCGGCCAACAAAGTGTTGCCAAAAGAGAGAAACGTCTTGGGCAGTCTTCTTTACTGCTGCCTGTCTCTTACTCACTCCGCCTGCCTAACCTGTAAGGCTTACCCCAACAGCCTCTTCCATTTTGCATCACAGCTCCACCCACCACACAGCTCCACCGATGCACCCACCACACAACTCCACCGATGCACCCACCACACAGCTCCACTGATGCACCCACCACACAGCTCCACCGAGGCACCCACCACACAGCTCCACCGAGGCACCCACCATACAGCTCCACCAAGGCACCCACCACACAGCTCCACCTACACAGCTCCACCGATGCACCCACCACACAGTTCCACCGAGGCACCCACCACACAGCTCCACCGAGGCACCCACCACACAGCTCCACCGAGGCACCCACCCCACAGCTCCACCGAGGCACCCACCACACAGCTCCACCGATGCACCCACCACACAGCTCCGCTGACACAGCTCCACCAATGCACCCACCACACAGCTCCACAGAGGCACCCACCACACAGCTCCATCGATGCACCCACCACACAGCTCCACCAAGGCACCCACCACACAGCTCCACCAAGGCACCCACCATACAGCTCCACCAAGGCACCCGCCACACAGCTCCACCTACACAGCGCAACCGATGCACCCACCACACAGTTCCACCGAGGCACCCACCACACAGCTCCACCGAGGCACCCACCACACAGCTCCACCGAGGCACCCACCACACAGCTCCACCGAGGCACCCACCACACAGTTCCACCGAGGCACCCACCACACAGCTCCACCGAGGCACCCACCACACAGCTCCACCGATGCACCCACCACACAGCTCCACCTATGCACCCACCACACAGCTCCACTGAGGCACCCACCACACAGCTCCACCAATGCACCCACCACACAGCTCCACCGATGCACCCACCACACAGCTCAACAGATGCACCCACCACACAGCTCCACTGATGCAACCACCACACAGCTCCACCGACACAGCTCCACCGATGCACTCACCACAGAGCTCCACAGATGCCCCCACCACACAGCTCCACCGATGCACCCACCACACAGCTCCACCGATGCACCCACCACACAGCTCCACCGAGGCACCTACCACACAGCTCCACCGAGGCACCTACCACACAGCTCCACCGATGCACCCACCACACAGCTCCACCTATGCACCCACCACACAGCTCCACCGAGGCACCCACCACACAGCTCCACCGATGCACCCACCACACAGCTCCACAGAGGCACCCACCACACAGCTCCACCAATGCACCCACCACACAGCTCCACCCATGCACCCACCACACAGCTCCACCTATGCACCCACCACACAGCTCCACCGAGGCACCTACCACACAGCTCCACCGATGCACCCACCACACAGCTCCACCGAGGCACCCACCACACAGCTCCACCGAGGCACCCACCACACAGCTCCACAGATGCACCCACCACACAGCTCCACAGATGCCCCCACCACAGAGCTCCACAGATGCCCCCACCACACAGCTCCACTGATGCCCCCAACACACAGCTCCACCGATGCCCCCACCACACAGCTCCACCGAGGCACCCACCATACAGCTCCACCAAGGCACCCACCACACAGCTCCACCTACACAGCTCCACCGATGCACCCACCGCACAGTTCCACCGAGGCACCCACCACACAGCTCCACCGAGGCATCCACCCCACAGCTCCACCGAGGCACCCACCACACAGCTCCACCGATGCACCCACCACACACCTTCACCGATGCACCCACCACACAGCTCCACCGATGCACACACCACACAGCTTCACCGATGCACCCACCACACAGCTCCACTGATGCACCCACCACACAGCTCCACCGATGCACCCACCACACAGCTCCACCGATGCAGCCACCACACAGCTCCACCGACACAGCTCCACCGATGCACCCACCACCCAGCTCCACCGATGCACCCACCATACAGCTCCACCGAGGCACCCACCACACAGCTCCGCCGATGCACCCACCACACAGCTCCGCCGATGCACCCACCACACAGCTCCGCCGATGCACCCACCACACAGCTCCGCCGATGCACCCACCACACAGCTCCGCCGATGCATCCACCACACAGCTCCGCCGAGGCACCCACCACAGCTCCACCGATGCACCCACCACACAGCTCCGCCGATGCTCCAACCACACAGCTCCGCCGATGCTCCAACTAAGCTCCACCAATGCACCCCCCAAACAGCTCCACCGATGCACCCCCCAAACAGCTCCACCGATGCACACACCACTCAGCGCAACCACAGCATCACTCAGCGCAACCACAGCATCACTCAGCTCAACCACAGCATCACTGGTTCAAATATGTTCTTTCAATGTTTCAAGCTGTTTTCAAGCTTTCACGCTTTATTACAAATCACAAAAAGATGTTAATATTTCACTTCTGTTCTTGAATTTTCGTCACAATAAAAAACACTGAACATAATCTTCAGAAAAGTTATTTACAAAAGTTTAAGCTATTGCTATTACAAATTAAATAAATTATTTAAGTATTATTTTTAAAAATTAAAAGCCATTGTTATTTGTAATATCAATACATCTAAGTCACGTAAATACAAAACATGTTGCATTACAAATGCTATAGGTGTCACATTTGCGAAAGTTATAACTATTGGCATTGTAAATGACAAAGCTATTAATTTAGCTATTTAAAAAAAAACACATAAATAAAAAAAAAAAATTTATAAGACCAATAGCTCAAACTTTCCTAATGCGAGCCCTATTGCATTTCCAATGCTTGTTAATGATGCTACCATACCACAATGTTGGTCCCACTTTTGCACTTCTTAGGCAAAATATGTTCAGAATTCTCCTTGTGACTCTTGGCAATCAATACATGTGTCACAATTATCATAAAATGAGTCAAGCTAGAATGAAGAGAATCTTATGGCAGTCTGACTTCTGGCCCGGTGCTCATTTGCTGCTTCTTTTGCAGCACAGACGCACAGTCTATGAACTCACCCCCCTAAAGACTGGAGGAAGAGTCTGCCACTTGTCTGATTTCCTCATAAGATCTTACTGTTTTAGACCTGGTGTTCTCCAGGGTTAACAAACACATAAGTCACCTCGAGTCTTACCTGGAGCATTAATGTAACCATTGATGCTGAGTGGTTGTATCCTCTCAAAAAACTACCAGTAACAGTCAATAAAGGGAATCATCCCTTAAGGATTAGAACCCTCACTCACCCAAGGGTGACATGCTTCATCATATGGGTCCTCCTTACCAGTGGTGAAAACCTAGTCAGCACTGAGAGCTACGACTTCACGCTGTTAAAGAAGGAGCTCAGAGATGTTTTGTTTAGATTTTAAATGGAAGGATGAGAACTAATTCCCATATGTGAGGATGGTGGGTGTCATGAGGTTGCAGCGCTGTGTGAAAAAGTAAAGTGAAGTTAAAACTGTCTAGAGTAGATGCACTAACATTTGATTTATTATGGTGCTCTACCTGGCAGGGTTAAAACATAAAGCAACACAGTGGTATGGATGTATAACCACTGTCACATTGAGGTCAACATGTTTCAGCCATATGATCAGATCCCTGTATCGTTGGCTTTCTTCAGGACCAGTTGCAATAGTATTGCTGCTGCTACAATTGTGAAATGATAATAAAGAATATATACAAAACCAGTATTCCTGTGTCTTCTTTATCAGGTAATACACAGGATATCTGTAGTTATGGAGAAAAGAAATAGGAGAGAGAGAACAACCAAACAATTTATCATCAATGTCCTGCACATTATTGATTTGTGTACCACACCAATATCAATAATTTATTTGTGCTGTAAATCAGTCACAAAATACTGGGACTTACCCTCCCTCCAAAGTAGGATAGCCCTGTCTCACCTCAACCTGGCAGGCTGCTTAGGAGGGAGGCCTCACACTGCGGGAAAGAACCAAACAAACATTTTTACATATAATTCACCAAATCTTTGTTGTGTTGGCTTGACTATGCTAAGATTGCTTATTTGGATACCCCTCAACATCTATGGCACGGACTACAGAATGCCTCTCTCTGGGTGCACTGGTGCTTCGGACTCTTACATTGATATACTGGTTACGTTACTAGTGTGCAATGTAGCATTTTCTGTCAAATTTCTGTGCCACAGGGTAATTTAAAATCCTGGCATGCCTTTTCGTCAAACCAGAACTTTGTAGTCTGCAACTGTTAGTTTGGTTTAGTCTCCTAATTCAGGACTGCACAGTGTTTCCAGTTAGGCCACCAGACAATTAAATTCATTTTCCAATCACAATAATAACCATGAGCACCTAACCTTCCATGGGTTACCCATTGCCCATATTTCCTCAACTTTATCCTGATATTTCCATGTGATTGTGCACTGACATAGGTTCTCCATCTAGCACCAAAAGAGCACATTAATTCCAAATAATGTTTAACACATCAATTTAACCCCTAAGCAATAAACCTGCATTTGCAGGCTACATTTATTCATCATTTTTTAGATATGTTAATATTTTCGCATAAAGTGTATGAATTCTATTAACCCATGTATGTGGTTTACTGGCCTGTATTTAGAATAATGAAGAAATAAATACCATTATATGGATTACTCATTGCACTGAGAACTGATTGTGAACTGTACGTGCAACCGTCTGGGATCCTGGGTTCCAGTTATGTAATATAGTTGTAAGTGAGCTATCTGAAATCATTAGTATTGAAATATAAAGTTATTGCTAGCAAGAGAGGAGCTGACTATTTTTCCTTTGCATTCTGTGTCATCCATGTGTTTGAAGAGAGCATATAGGCTGACCAGTTATCTTTCATAGGAGTTGATCACACTGGCATTTGTTCTTTTAATCTTGCCAAATCATTGTGGATGGTATTGAAATATTCCATATCCTGTTTTCTCTTATTTCTTCAACACTGGTTATTTGATTGCAATTCTTGCTTCTAGGTGGCTACCCTTTTCCCCTGAACGTAATTACAAATGCTTGTTTTTCCCCTCTGTAAAATTGTTTTGCAAGGACTCGTGGAAATGTCCTTGAGGTTTATCTGACACTCAGAAGTGGACTGGTGTGTAAGGAAAATAGAAGAGTATGGCTTACTCTCTGAAATGTCAGGAAGGTCGGGACACAGTCAGTTACACTTGATTGAACCTGTCCCAAATCTAATAACCTCTCAAAATAGTTTTCCAATTCAAACGTAGGACAGTGTGACTCCAGCTCTTCCCCAGTGCTAAAATGTACTGTCATTTTGAACAACCACGAATCCTTAGCCTTTTTGCTACTTCAGAAATATTAAGTCTGATTCATGTCTTAACAGTCTCTGCATATTGGCAAGTAACTGAAACATGTCCTTGATCATAGTTTATGATTGCCCATTTTCTAGTGTAAAAGTGTTCTGTGAATAAAACTGGATTTAAAAAAACCATCGAGCAAAGTCTCAGACTGTACACAAAGTAGAATGTTCTTAATGTTGTTTCTCCTCTCCCTTCTGTTGCAGAGCAAAGGAAGAAGTACTCTAACTTTATCATGGCGGATATCTCACAGTACAATGTGAATGTAAGTTTTGTTGAGTGTGTTTGTTCATGTTGAGTGAGAGTCCATATTGTTGAGTATATTCTGCCATTGCTCTGACCAAGCAGAGCCTCACACTACACAAACCTGCTCCAGCTGGGCTTACGAATATAGAGAGAGTTTTGTTTTTTCAGTAAAGGCTGTGGCAAATTTTCAGAGGGCAAACGGAGAGATTTTTCAACTGGGAAAGGCTAGTTGGACTGAAGTGATTGGGTTAGTATTAGTTCTGCGACTTCTGATGTGTAATTTACTCTGCCCCAACCCAGCTAGCCTCTTGGGAATGCTCCAAAGTTGCTGTCTGTCTACTTCCACATGTTCATAATACCTGGGATACACCTATTCCATGTCTTCACTTAGAGTCTTCTCTGAGGAACTGTTATTAGTTAGGTATAATCTACAGCAAGTCAGAGGAATAAGTTGACATGGTGCTCCTACTGCTCTTCTATGTCCAGTAATCCCCTCTCTGGGCACAGAAGGGGTGGTAGAATCTGTGTGTTAGGGGCTGTGACTCTAGAACCTGGTAATTCTTTAAGCTGATTTTTCTCCTAAATCCCCCTGGCCTGTGAAAAGGTGGAGCAGTCTGCGAACTAGTGGGATACTGCTTGTAAACACAATTCCTCTAAATTGATTCATTGGAGCATGTGGGCAAAAGAAGAGGGGGTAGTTTCTTGTAAACTGCTGATTCTCCAAGAGCCCTCTGACCTAAGATGGGGCGGCGGGCTCTCTGAGTTCCACGGCCAGCATAAGAGCCTTGGGGGGGAGCGGGCGGGGGGCTGCATGCAGCACATATCTTTTCAGTCGACATCTGATTTTATTTTGATTGTGGCTTTATTTTACTGCAGCACCTGGTCACCTTCACCATTGATGAAGACGATGATGTCCACACAGTGGAGGATGCCATTCGCAAACTGGTGGCTATGGACTCTAAAGGCAAGATCTGGGTGCAGGAGATGCTTCTGCAGGTGAACACCTCCTCGGTGAAGCTGCTCGACGTGGAGTCCAAGGTACTGTAGCCATGCAATAGCCATGTCAGTCTACAATGTAATGGTATTTGGTATGCGGTATGAAGTGCTACTCCCACAAATGCACTTTACGCAATATCTTCTGGTTGACACTGAATACTCATCGTCTGACAGCATTCCTCCATCTGTTACTCAGAACTTATTTATTGACTCTGATGATCCAACGCAGAAGATTAAACTACCTGATTAGGCCTCCCCATGATTAAAAGCTCAACTCCCTGGCACGCCTCCGCCTTCGGCTGAAGGCTCACCCACTTAACACCACCACCTGATAACTGAAGACTTACCCATCTGATACTACCTTCTCATTCACTCGCCCACTTGCCACTCCAGTCCATGAACAATAATTCACCCACCCGACACAGAACACACATGACTAAGAACTCACCCACTGACACTGCTGTGCCATGACATAAGACTCGCCCACCTGGCACAGTTGAGCATACTGTCCACAGGCCTTATTTCATGTTGTATTTATTTTCTCCGATTTAGCTTGCATCAGGAAATTATTGTTAAGACCTTTTTGTTTGTAACAAACTAATAATACCCTTTCAGAAGCCATTACTTTGATATATATATGCCTAATTTTGTAAATATTTGTTGCAGACCATAGATTTTTTTTTTATTGAAATCTGATTTATTATTTCCCACATAGCTGCCTACATCTTTATGACACATACAATGTTATTGATTTCCATATAAACAAATAACATCCTGGTGGATCAGCGAGTACACTTTTGGCTTTACTTGGGAGAACATAGTTCATAGTGGAGCTTACATGGCAGAATTAGGTGGCTCAGGTAAGAGAAAGAACTTCGCCACAGAGACATATTTCCACCAGTGGTTAACAACAACTGGTGCAGTGCTTGAAGTTATACCATAGCCACTATTTATCGTGGACGCTTCCAGTAGCACCAAGAGAGGTAGGAGTAATGAAATAAAGGGGTGGTGTGATTAAGTAGTGGGGAAACGTCTACAATAATATGGTATGCTTCACTGAGTGAGTTTAGCCCTTCGTGGTAGCAGAGCGTCTTCAAAGAGCTGCAAGGCGCGCAGGCAAGGAGGGAGAGAGCAGCAGTGTTCCAGTTTAGACAAGCCATACGTGTGTAAATTTAGTATCAGAGTGTGTGATGCGGCTGGTTAAGAGCTCCATCACCATGGTCTGCCAGACGCGGTGGTATGAATATATATATATATATATATATATATATATATATATATATATACTCCAACCTCCGTTCTCCTCCCGCAATCGCTTTATCCCTCGATCTCGCTGGATACAGACACGGACCAAACGTAAGATGCTGGTTCAGATTTTATTCAGCTGTCGCCATAACGTTTCGGCACAAAGCCTTGATCACATATATATTGTATTGCTTCGTAATTGCATTTATATAGCGCTTACTACCCCTGACGAGGCGTCAAAATGCTTTTTTGGCAAGTAGCAGGCTACTCCGGAACCCATAAAGGATTAGTGTTGAGTTAGTATAGTGAAATATGAAAGTAATTTGAGTGGTACATAGATTAGTCAGTTATTTTGATTCAGACGGAGAGCCGAGGGATAGAAGAGGGGAAATGGTTTGCATTTATATAGCGCTTGTTACCCCTGATCGGGTGTTAAGGCGCTTTTTTTTGCGAGTAGCACGCTACTCCGGAACCCATAAAGGATTAGTGGTGAATTAGTATAGTGAAATATGAAAGTAATTTGAATGCTGGATATTAATCAGTTATTTGGATTGAGGAGGATAGTGGAGGGATAGAAGAGGGAAAAGGTTTGCATTTATATAGCGCTTGTTACACCTGATGGGGTGTAGTAGCGCTTCTTTTTTGGGCGAGTAGCACGGTACTCCGGAACCCATTAAAGGATTAGTGTTGAATTAGTATAGTGAAATATGAAAGTAATATATATATATATAGACGCGGACCCCTCACCCCCGCGTCTGTCGGGGGGTGAGGGGTCTTCAATAAACATCATTGAAAGGATACCTGCTTGCTCTCCGTCTTTGGCAGTATGAGGCTGATTGTGTATATATTTATTTATTTATTAAGTTACAAAAAATATATATATATGATATATGATATATATATATTTAGTCACTATGGCTATAGTGAACACACAGCATCAGCAGCAATGCCTCATTGTTTTAAACTGTGGTGGGTCAATATCACTAGCGCAGGTACATTGTGTTACATGACATCTTTTGTTATGATTTGCTCTAAATCATTGCATACATGTATAAACTGTGAGTACTTTATGCACTTTTTTGCACTTGAGCACTGTTTTTCTGATAACATCGATGAGGGTTTGTTTTATTTTATTTTTTATGAACATGTCATCAATATTTGCACATATGTTTTGACTTGTATAGAGTGATGATTGAATATGAATTAACTCATCAGGTAATCGTTGTACATACTTCGAACTCACTTTGATTCATTATTGGGCTTGATCTTGCACTAGCACTTTATTCTTTGGAATATGCATATCTTTCCGGATTTACTATGTTGATTCAAAATAATTCAAAAAACATAGGAGTCTATATTGTTCATATTGAGCTCATAGGCGTACCTGTATATTGAATGTCCTTTTGAGTTTGTATTTTGTACATGTGTGTAAATGTAGTATTTCTTCCATGTCCTTAACCCTTTTTATTTGATGTTATTGTTTCTACCTCTATTTTGACACAGTATATAAACACCCCCATTGGTAATTTGAGGCCATGTGATCAAGGCCGTTTTGTGACGGCCGAAACGCGTCATGCCGATTGCGAGTGAAGAATAAAGCCACTTTTTGAAATCTAACCTTGGTGTTTTGGAGATCTGTTCCGTGGTGATGTGAGGAGACGCATTGCAGGACTTCTGGAGAAGGGAACCTACACCGGACAACAGGACCTCCTTCAAACTTGCCACCCGGAAGCACCACCAGCTGATCCGCGCCGCCAAGAAAACAGCATTCAAGGAACGGTTGGACAACAACGCACACAACTGCAAGGAACTCTTCAACATCGTGAAAGAGCTTTCCAACCCCAGCGCAGGAAACAACGACATCACCCCATCGCAAGACCTCTGCAACTCCCTCGCTTCATACTTCCACAACAAGATCGTGGACATACACAACAGCTTCAACAACCAACCAACGCACACCTTGACAGAACAGCCACCCCCCACCACCACCCTCCACGCCTGGACCCCGATCAGCACCGAAGAAACCATCCGCACGATGAACTCCATCCACTCCGGATCACCGACCGACCCCTGCCCTCACCACGTCTTCAACAAGGCCGACGCTGTCATCGCACCCCACCTGCGAGACATCATCAACACATCATTCGACACCGCCACCTTCCCTGAGAGCTGGAAACACGCCGAACTCAGCGCCCTACTCAAGAAACCAACAGCGGACCCCACCGAACTCAAGAACTACCGCCCCATCTCGCTCCTCCCGTTTCCTGCCAAAGTCATCGAGAAGACCGTCAACAAGCAGATGGCCGCCTTCCTCGAGATGAACGGATCCCTCGACCCCTCACAGTCCGGCTTCCGAGCCAATCACAGCACCGAGACCGCCCTCATCGCCGCCACCGATGACATCCGAGCCCTGATGGACAATGGAGAAACAGCGGCCCTCATCCTCCTAGACCTCTCCGCAGCATTCGACACGGTCTGCCACCGCACCCTAGTACAGCGCCTCAGCAACATCGGAATCCAGGACAAGGCGCTGGAATGGATCATCTCCTTCCTCGACGGAAGAACACAGAGAGTCCGCCTACCACCGTACAAGTCAGAGGCCTCCGAAGTCATCTGCGGCGTCCCTCAAGGATCATCTCTGAGCCCCACCCTCTTCAACGTCTACATGAGCCCCCTCGCGGCCATCATACGCAAACACAACCTCAGCATAATCTCCTACGCCGACGACACCCAGCTGATCCTCTCCCTGACCAACGACCCCGCCTCCGCCAGAGCCAACCTGCACGAAGGGATGAAAGAGGTAGCCGAGTGGATGACGACCAGCCGCCTGAAACTGAACTCTGACAAGACGGAGGTCCTCATCCTGGGCTCTTCCCCCTCCGCCTGGGACGACTCCTGGTGGCCTCCCGCCCTGGGCACCGCACCCAAACCGACAGACCATGCACGCAACCTGGGCTTCATCCTGGACTCCTCCCTCTCCATGACCAGGCAAGTCAACAACGTCTCCTCGGCGTGCTTCAACATCCTACACATGCTACGGAAGATCTTCCGGTGGATCCCCACCGAGACCAGGAAGACCGTCACCCAGGCCCTCGTCACCAGCCGACTGGACTACGGCAACGCCCTCTACGCCGGTACCACCGCCAAGCTCCAGAAGAGACTCCAGCGGATCCAGAACGCCTCAGCCAGACTCATCCTCGCCATCCCATGAACCAGCCACATCACCGGACATCTGAGAGACCTTCACTGGCTCCCCGTCAACAAAAGAATCACCTTCCGCCTCCTCACCCACGCACACAAAGCCCTACACGACCAAGGCCCGAGCTACCTCAACAGCCGGATCAACTTCTACGCTCCCAAACGCCACCTCCGTTCAGCAAACCACGCCCTCGCCGCCGTCCCCCGCATCCGAAGAGCGACTACAGGAGGAAGGTCCTTCTCCTACCTGGCCGCCAAGACCTGGAACTCCCTCCCGACCGACCTGCGCCTGACCCAAGACCACCTCTCCTTCAGGAAGAAGCTGAAGACCTGGCTGTTCGAGCAGTAGCGGCACCTCCCCCCCCCCCTCCCACCCCCCCCCCCCCCAGCGCCTTGAGACCCTACGGGTATGTAGCGCGCTCTATAAGTGTCATTGATTGATTGACTTTGTTTCTATATATATATATATATATTCACAGAAAAAACCATAGGTTATAGACCATATATAGTTAGGAATTTGCATTTACAAAACCTTGAAAATTCACTGAAAAAACCATAGGTTATAGACCATATATAGTTAGGGATTAGCATTTAAAAAACCTTATTTTATTTGCACAAAACCATTGAAATTCCATATATAGTTAGTTGCACTAACTATATATCGCGGACCCGCAATCCACTGCTAATGATGTCACATATTACATCATTCATGACATGGTCAGTGACATCACTGATGACATCACTGATGACATCACTGATGACATCACTGATGACAACACCCAGTGACTGTATGTTTCTGTAAAGTTAAAATATGTCTTACATATTGAAGAATGAGTGGATGTATAAGTGTCTGGATGAAGGATTTAGTAGGTGCATGACTGACTGTATGAGAGAATGATTAAATGTGTCTCACTGAGTGTATGGGTTAGTGATTAAAGTGTCTTAATTTGGCAATCATTATTTATGTTGTTCTGTAAACTGCTGCATGTTTAAATCAGTAGCTATATCAGTAACTATATGGGTTATTGAATGGTTGCCCAAGTATTTGTATGGGAGACTGAGTATGTGTGTGGGTGGCTGGGAGGTGTATAACTCTGTGCATAGATGTGTGAGCAGTTGATTCCCTAGGTGTATGGGTTCAAAAGTGCATGTAGAAACAGCTGTATGGACAGTTGACTGTGTGCATGAGTATATTGGTGAGTGAATGGATATCTCAGTGCTACATGTCAAAGTAAGTACATATGTAAAACACACTCCATGTGAGAGTTGACATATATAAATAACTGAACATAAGAGCCAGTGAATGTGTGAGTGGCTGTATGAATCATTGTGAACTTGTATCAAGGATTGTATAAGAGAGTAAATATGTGTTACTATATGTTTGAATAAGTAAGGTGTGTATAACTGTATAGTTGAGGAAATGGAGATGTGATTGATTCTTTGCATGACTGACTAGGTGTGTGAGTAACTCCATGGATGTGTGACAGTCTGTGAGTGCCTGTTTACACTGAGTGTATCTAAGGTTATATTAGAGTCTGAAGATGTATTATCACATAAATGATATCATCAGTGATGTAATCAGTAATGTCAAATGAGATGTCAGTGATGTCATCAGTGATGTCATTTGAGATGTCATCAGTGATGTCATCAGTGATGTCATTTGAGATGTCATCAGTGATGTCATCAGTGATGTCACTGACCATGTCATGAATGATGTAATATGTGACATCATTAGCAGTGGATTGCGGGTCCGCGATATATAGTTAGTGCAACTAACTATATATGGAATTTCAATGGTTTTGTGCAAATAAAATAAGGTTTTTTAAATGCTAATCCCTAACTATATATGGTCTATAACCTATGGTTTTTTCAGTGAATTTTCAAGGTTTTGTAAATGCAAATTCCTAACTATATATGGTCTATAACCTATGGTTTTTTCTGTGAATTTCATTGGTTTTTTAAAAGCTAATATCTATAGCAGTAAAATATATTCTTTATTAAGTGACGTATCACGTAGCCCGTGAGACGCCTCATGATGCATCGCATAACCGTGACGTATCGTCTCTACAGCGCAAACCAAACCCAAAACGTAAGCG